>NC_140280.1:2951158-2998656 GCF_964030765.1 Micromesistius poutassou | reverse complement strand
AGCGCGGGGAATTAGCGAGACTTGGCCGACTGTTAGCCAAGAGTTACCGCCGCGACAGCATGACCCCACTTAACTCCTCGCCGGCTGCAGCCCCCGCGCCCCCTCCCTGCGCTGCAGACACCCAGGCTCTGCAGCGCCACCGGGACGCAGGCGGGCTAGCAGCACGCTGACACCTCCAGAGTCGAGGTTTCAGAGTTATAGAGAGAGAGAAAAAGTACATTTAAAAATACACCTGCCACCGCCGTCCCAGGGGGGCCCCGGGCTCCTGGAGGGGGGCTCAGACATCCCTCTGTGGTGCTGACAGACTGACAGACAAGATGGAGTCCTACCAGGACGGCTCCACTCACTAATAGCTGACTGATGGCTATGACATTTCAAACTAATTACACTGAAATGATAGCTCTTCAATCTCACCTAGTGCACCTTTCACACGGACATCGGGGTCCAGTCATTACAACCGTCGTAGTAATGGTACGAGTCTGCGTGTGGGTACGCAAAGAATGAAACAAAGTACATAGTACTAGTACTTATACTAATATTTATTCATATTCCCATACGACGACCATTCAAAACACGCAGTAATATAAAATATCAATGGCTACAGTCGAAGTAGTTTGATTCAAGTCAAGTTGATACTAAATAAGTTTGCTTCAGGTCACAATACGTTAGTGCACACCCCTGCTGAGCATGCCCCTCCTGATCCCCCCCCGAACCAAAGCCTCCGGAATATCAGGGGCTAATCCATCATAATAATATGACTTATTCCTTTTGATCCTATGCGCAAACGAGCCTCCTTGTTCTACACACTCTCCTGGCATCTGTGCATCGTGAGGACCCAGAAGTCCTCGCTGACTGACGAGCCCTCCGGCTGCTAAAATCAGCGCTTTACGGAACAGCAAGGAGAAGTCCTCCATGGCCCGTGGAACGTGTGAACATACAAACAAACACAAACACAGCCGGCGCTTTCAACTAAGGACAGAACACCGAGATGAACATGATGAACATGCCTTGATGCCGTGTCTGCTGGGTCCGCTGGAATCAACCCGTCTGCAGCGAGCGAGCTACGGCGAGGTAGGAGAAGCTCTCTCTCTCTCTCTCTCTCTCTCTCTCTCTCTCTCTCTCTCTCTCTCTCTCTCGCTCTCTCTCTCTCTCTCTCTCTCTCTCTCTCTCTCTCTCTCTCTCTCTCTCTCTCTCTCTCTCTCTCCCGGACCGAGCAGCCAGCCGGACCCTCTGAGGCCACATGACAGGTCCAACCTCCGGCACACTGCCAGAGCTGTCCCGACACGGGGCCTCTCCTGGGTCCCCCCCCCCCCCCACAGCTCTTCTCCGTGCTGTGTAGTGATTAATTAGCATCAGATTATCATGAAGCCTTCCGGGAACACCGTAGCGCGCCGTGTTCATATTATTGTTGTTCCTCTTCAGGAAGCCAAGGTGAACTTTTGGAAATGCCAGCGAGCTCACGCTCAGCCCCCAGAGGCCGGCCCGTGAACCCCCCCCCCCCCCCCCCCCCCCCCGACAGAGGTGCGTCTCGCGGGGGTTGACGTCCACCTATTCAATCCTTTACTTCCTGTGTCGGTACCCTCCACGTTCCTGCCCTCACGTCACCTCTACCCCTAAATGACCCCTAAAGTGCCCCTAAAATCACATCTTCACCGCCTCCTCTGGAACCACCTGCACCACAACAGCAACACATCACCGACAGCTGGCAGCACGAAACGGGCTGAGGCGGGCCCAGGATCAAACGGATGAACGTTGTGTAAACCGTCATACAATATATATATTATACTGCATTCAAATACGAGGTATTTTACTGCCATGTGAAGGTGTCATGCCAGGAGAAGCACTGTAACAAGAATAAAAAAAGGTATCATTAATAACCAGCATGACATGGGCTCTCACTGTTGTTCAGATAAAAAAGCCTGCAGCACCCCCCCCCCCCCCCCCCACCCCATAGCTGCTCCTCCAGGCCTCGGCTGGGAGGCCTCCGATCAGAATCAGACGCACACCAGGGGGTCTCCCCTGTCTGCCAGCGCCGGCCCATCACCCAGCCCCCACTGCTGCCTCCACATCCACAGCACAGCGTCCTTCGCCCTTCGCTCCTCGGCGGGGTTTAAGATATATCAGATGATAATGAACCACAACACTGTACAGACACAGCGCTCCCCGGTGCCCTCCCCTCACAGACCGCCGCCGTCTGAGAGCTGACGGGGTTCGGGCTCTGGCCGGGTCCAGGGATTTGAGGGTGGAGAGAGAGAGAGAGAGAGAGAGAGAGAGAGAGAGAGAGAGAGAGAGAGGGAGGGAGAGAGAGAGAGAGAGACAGAGCGAGAGAGAGAGAGAGAGAGAGGGAGGGAGAGAGAATGTGAGTTTATGTGTGGACTGAATGTCAATCAACCCCCCCCCCCCACCCCCCCCTCCGCCCCCCAGACCTGGTTACCTTGGATACTGCCTCATTTACGGTCATGGAGAAAACCGCTAGAGTACTGGGTCAGCACATCACCGTGACAGGTGCTGAGCGTGCTATGCTAGTGGATGCTAGCGGCTATGCTATCACCATAAACACAATGCTAGCATGAGGCTAGTGTGATGCTAATACAACTCTAATCGCCGTTTTCAATTTCCAATTGGTTACTAGGGCGGGGAAAAACCTAGCAAGGATTTGATGCTCTATCATTTGATTGACAGCACCTGGGAGTTACTTCTACTGCCTATCAAAGTAGATCGGGCGTTGTGATTGGTTGGGAAGCCTTGCCCGTCCGTACAAACATCAGGATTCAACCTCAAAAACCGAGAAATTTAGACGGTACCAATTTTAACACGTTTTAGTCCAAAAATTGTAACAAGGTAGGTCTATTGTGCTTATTAATAATAGATAGTCGTTGTCTTTTTAGTATTCATATTAGAAGAATAAGCAGTGGCAAAATTAGGAGTAGGATTTGTTTTAAGTGGCGTTTTGTTTTGTGGTGCACTATGCCACTATGCCTGGTATTTACAAGCTTCTGAACCAGAAAGTTAAATAAAAATATCTTCACAATCCATGAAATAATTTATTGGCGAGCAGTCTCAAGGTCAGGGAAGGTGGCACGACTGCTAACACTTGTGTATCCATGCTAACATGCTAACACAATTTATATATTCACCCTAGCATGCACAGACCGCTTATCATCCCATAGAAACAGCAGCGCGGGGCCCGCTAGTTTAACCTTATGGAAATGTTGTTTTCATTCTATTCTCCACAGGCGCCATCTCCATACAGAGATAAATACTCCCCAGGGAAATGTGTTCAGGACACACACAGTCACCTCCTCTGTTCACCTCACAGCAGAACCAGGGGTGAATACATGAATGTATCACTATGAAGACAAGAAGGGAATACATTAGCATACCACTATAAAGACAGGAGGGAATACATTAATTTACCACTATAAAGAAAGCAGAACTAAATGGATGTATCACTATGTATCACGGAGAACAGGGGTGAATATATGAGCACATCACTATGAAGACCACGAAGGAATACATGAAAAATCCTAGAACTATAAAGACAGAAGAACCAGGATTGAATACATGAACAAATCTAGAATTATAAAGAGAGCAGAACCAGGAGTGAATGCATGAACATATCAATATGAAGACCAGGGGTGAATACATGAACAAATCTAGAACTATGAAGACAGCAGAATCAGGAGTGAATACATTACCTTAGAAATTTGCCCCTAAACTCCTAATCCCCAGCCCTCATGTGCTTCGCTCCTAAACGCTTACCCCCTATGTGCTTAGCTCTTAAACACTTAGATCCTAAAACCTTAGCTCAGGTAAATGGTTAAGTCTTCAGAGCTCAGGACTGACCGTTACGCTGTTCACTTGTCTGACTACCTGGTGAGACAGGCTGTTGACCTGTCTCACTACCTGGCTTAAGCTGATAAGGGTTAAGTGATTAAGGGTAAAGGGGTAAGGGTTAAGGACTAAGGGTTTAGTGGTTACGATTTAAGGGGTAAGGGTTTAGTGGTTAACGTTTAAGTGTTGAGGGTTAAGGGGTAAGGGTTTAGTGGTTAACGTTTTTAAGTGTTGAGGGTTAAGGGGTAAGGGTTCAGTGGTTATGGTTTAAGAGTTAAGGGTCAAGGGTTCAGGGGTAAGTGTGTAGCTCTGACTCTCTGATGTTTCTATGCAACTCCAGCCCGGCGCCGGCGTTCCTGGGCCTCACCGCGAGCCCGCTTTGTGGAGCCATTACGTCGTAGGAGGGGATGAAACAGCGCTCAGCCGGCCACTTAAAGCCGTTCCCGGGCGCACGCCTTGTAAGGAGCCGGGCTCATAACCCGGGATGAGGGCTCTAAAAGGGGACAGGAGGGTGTTTTAGGACGGGTATAAAAGCGTTTGGAGAGCGACTGTGGGCGGGGAGACGCAGCAGATGGACGTAAGAACACCATTAAAATATCAACGATTCAGCTGCTTTACACCCGCTGGAGGGGGGGGGGGGGGTGGTGGGTGTTTTATATAAATGTGTGTGTGTGTGTGTGTGTGTGTGTGTGTGTGTGTGTGTGTGTGTGTGTGTGTGTGTGTGTGTGTGTGTGTGTGCCCTTGATTGAAATAGGACTCTGAAACAACAGGAAGTCACTGGTAGGAAGGAGGAAGTGATCCAGAACCACGAGAGAGAGAGAGAGAGAGAGAGAGAGAGAGAGAGAGAGAGAGAGAGAGATCTCTCTCTCTCTCCCCTACAGCACCTCTCTCGCCCCCAGCCTTCATCTTGGCAGTCAGAACACACACCACTACGGTCTAACATGGCTGACAGCCAGGTCGCTGCAACACCTGATCATCTAATGACCTCCTACTTCTAGTGGAGAGACCAACACACCACCATGTTGGAGCCACTAACAACCACCATGCTGGAGCCACTAACAACCACCATGTTGGACCCACTAACAACCACCACGCTGGAGCCACTAACAACCACCACGCTGGAGCCACTAACAACCACCACGCTGGAGCCACTAACAACCACCATGTTGGACCCACTAACAACCACCATGTTGGACCCACTAACAACCACCATGTTGGACCCACTAACAACCACCATGTTGGACCCGCTAACAACCACCATGTTGGACCCGCTAACAACCACCATGTTGGACCCGCTAACAACCACCATGTTGGACCCGCTAACAACCACCATGTTGGACCCGCTAACACAGACTAATCCTAACTCTCCAACCTAACCTTACAGGACAGTCTTCTTCCTTCACGTGTCGTGTAAACATGCGGGCTGCATCATCCGCCCTGCCACAGGGCTCCTCCCTCACCATCAGGGACCCCGGCTGCCTCTAAATCCTGATGGTTTGTTCTGTGGCTCCGCGGCGGTGGAACGAGCCCCCCCACTGACACCAGCACAGCTGACGCCCCCCCACCGCACGCCCCCCCCCCCACCGCACGCCCCCCACCGCAGACTGATTCTCATCTGCTCAGACGGCGTCTCGGTTCGTGGAAAAACATTTCTCTGTTGCGGGTTTCTGCACTAGTAGCATTTTTCTTGTTAGATTAATTTGATGTTCTCACGTGATTCTGGGTTGTCTCTTCACGGTTGAATGCACTTATTGTAAGTTGCTTTGGATAACAGCCAAAGCAAAATAAATGTTTGCAACATCTTTAACAGTGGATTTAATAGTGGGTTTGATGCCGTTTGTAATGTCGTTTTTAACACTGTTTGCACCATGTTTAATAATAGTGTATTCAACAGTGTTTAACACTGTGTGTACCATGTTTAATAGTGTATTAAACAGTGTTTAACACTGTTTGTACAATGTTTAATAGTGTATTTTGTAGTGTTAACACTGTGTGTACCATGTTTAATAGTGTATTTTGTAGTGTTAACACTGTGTGTACCATGTTTAATAGTGTATTTTATAGTGTTTAACATTGTTTGTACCATGCTTAATAGTGTATTAAACAGAGTTTAACACTGTGGGTACCATGTTTAATAGTGTATTAAACTGTGTTTAACACTGATTGCACCTTGTTTACCAGTGTTTATCGTGTTTGACATTGTTTGTACAGTGTGTAACAGTGTTTAATGTCATTACATGCATGTTGTCATGTTAGTGGTGACCTACAGGAGGAAGAGTTAATAGTAGACATTTAGGCTGACAGGCCCATCTGCCCTCACAACCTGCTGCACAACGCCTTGTCTGAATGGAAATGAAACTATTACGGAGTGACCCACAGGTGGAGTCATCTCAGCTCGCACGCACGCATGCACGCACGCACGCAGACACGCATGCACGCACACATTCCAACACATGCACGCACACACTCCCGCACCCACACCAGCACACACACCAATGCAACGCATGCACGCAAGGCATTCACGCACGCCCGTCCGCCCGCCCGCACACACACAGGCACGCACACACGCACGCACGCCTGCTGTCGACTAATGGCAATATGAGATAAGTCCATCAAGAATAACAAACTAAACTGCTCTCCGAATGCATTTAAAAACAGATAGCAGCAGACCTTTAGAGATGAATGTGATTCATTTCAGGGCGTTTGAAGGACAATTAAATAATAAATGGTTAAATAAAGTTTTAGGAGGTGAGGGTGGAGGTGAGGATGTAGGGGGGTGAAAGGAGGCGAGGAGGGGAGGGGAGGGTAGATGGAGGTGCTGGGAGGTGAGGGGGGTGATGGAGGTGCTAGTAGGTGCAGTCTGAACACGTCCCACAGCTGATCAACTGTTCCTGTTTTAATGCGGATCACCACCGCAGTTCAAGGTGCAAAGGGTCAGATTATACGATTAAAACAGAAAGAGATTACTGACTTATTATTCTACAAATATGACCAGACGATTTAGGTGAAATACACTCACCCTACCGTGACTCCGAACGCAGGTAATTGAACTCCAGAAGGGAGGAAAGGAAGGGAGGGGAGGAGAGGAGAGGGGAGGGAGGAGAGGAGATTAGATTAGGAGAGATGAGGACAGAAGGAGGGGAGTGAAATGGAGAGAGGGGAGATGAAGGAGAATATGTGAGTGTCATAAAGAAGGTGAATTCTCAGATGAACTGGCAGAGGTGAAGATTGGAATAGAAGAAATAGAGAGAGACAGAAAGAGAGGGGGGGAGGGAGGGTGAGAGAGAGAATTAGAGAGAGAGAGAGAGAGAGAGAGAGAGAGAGAGAGAGAGGGAGGGAGGGGGAAAAAGAGAGAGAGGGAGGTAGAGAGAGAGGAGGGGGGAGAGAGATAGAGAGAGCAAGGAAGGCAGAGAGAGGAAAGAAGAGGGGCGAAAGGTGGGAGAGGGAAAAGGGGAGAGAGAACGACAAGAGAGACAGAGGAGGGGGGCGAGGGAGGAAGGAGAGAGGAGGGCGAGGGAGGATGGAAAGAGAAAGGAGGAGGGAGAGTGACAGAGTCACATTAATGTTTCATTAAGTGTTAAGACAAACACTATTGAGACAAACCAGAGACAATCGCAGGTGGAGAGAGGAGAGCCTCCCCCTAACAGGAAGGACGTGTGATGAATGCCTCATCGTCTGAAGAACAATCTCTTCATTGTGATTCTACTTGCCATTCCATACGTCACGCTCAAGATCAGGATGGAGGCTCCACACGCACACACAGAGCATTCTGACAAAACCCCCCCTCACATGCACTAACGGCCATAACTGGAGGTCGGTTCCTGCCGTCTGATGCAGGGTCTGGTTTTGTACTGCGACGGTCAAACCCGCCTCTCAACCTTCATCTCCGGGCTGGCGTGGGCCGGCGAGCACGGGGCGCGCTGGCTCCTCGTCTCTCAGCGAGGGCCGGGCGCTTGGCAGGTGCGGCGGCGGCGTGCGATAGCAGCGGTGCTGGCAGTGCGCCAGACGCACGCGCCGAGGGAACAACCTCACGGCGGGAGAACGCTTATCAGCTGCTAAAACCAGCTGATATATGCAAACTGGAATTACACTAAACACCGGCGGAGATATACCACTTTACACTGGCTGAGATATAGGTTATACACTGGCTGAGATATACCACTATACTGGCTGAGATATACCACTATACACTGGCTGAGATATAGGTTATACACTGGCTGAGATATACCACTATACACTGGCTGAGATATAGGTTATACACTGGCTGAGATATACCACTATACACTGGCTGAGATATACCACTATACACTGGCTGAGATATAGGTTATACACTGGCTGAGATATACCACTTTACACTGGCTGAGATATACCACTATACACTGGCTGAGATATAGGTTATACACTGGCTGAGATATAGGTTATACACTGGCTGAGATATAGGTTATACACTGGCTGAGATATAGGTTAGACACTGGCTGATATATAGGTTAGACAATGGCTGAGATATAGGTTAGACACTGGCAGAGATGTAGGTTGTACACTGGCTGAGATATAGGTTATATACTGGCTGAGATATAGGTTAGACACTGGCTGAGATATAGGTTAGACACTGGCAGAGATGTAGGTTATACACTGGCTGAGATATAGGTTAGACACTGGCAGAGATGTAGGTTATACACTGGCTGAGATATAGGTTGCACACTGCTAGCCATGTGTCAGGGTGTTGGTATCGTAGTGCAGTAACTAAAGACCAAGACTGAATAATGGAATAAAAAATGAAATGAAAAAATGAGCCGAGGAGCGGAGGGGAGATAACAACCCAGTCTGATGAGGAGGAGAGGGTGAAGACGTCAAGGATTTCTCTCCCTCCCTCACTCTCCCAGTATCTCTATTTCTCTCTCTCTCTCCCAGTTTTTCTCTCTCTCTCTCTCACTTACTCTAATAGTATCTCCCTCTCTCCCTCTCTCTCTGTATCGCTCTCTCTCTCTCCCTTGACGCTCCCTCTCTTCCTGTATCTCCCTCTCTCCCTCTATTCCTGTATTTCTCACTCTCTCTCTGCCTGTATCTCTCTCTCCCTCTCTGCCTGTATCTCTCTCCCCCTCTCTCCCTGTATATCTCTCTCTCTCCCTCTCTCCCTCTCTGCCTGTATCTCTCTCCCTCCTGCCCCAGGATGTTTTCCAAATGGGTGAGTCTAGATGGTTCCATCTCCATCTCCCTGGGGTTCTACTTCCTGTTAAGAATCATGATCAGCTGATCACCTGATTGCCCCGGGCTCAGACCTATCGATCCGTCTGATTAATGACCCATCGCTCCCCCCCCCTCACGTGTGTGTGTGTGTGTGTGTGTGTGTGTGTGTGTGTGTGTGTGTGTGTGTGAGAGAATGTGTGTATGTATCTGTGTGTATATATCTGTGTGTGATTGTGAGTTTGAGCGTGTGTGTGTGTGTGTGTGTGTGTGTGTGTGTGTGTGTGTGTGTGTGTGTGTGTGTGTGGTTGTGAGTGTCTGTGTGCGTTTACACAAACAGGCATATGCTGTTTTATCAGGAAGCCCACGTGACATCATCTAGTTAATACTTCCATACATCATCCCGATGCCTCTCTCTCTTTCCACATCTCTCTGTTTCTGTCTCTCCCTCGCTCCCGCTCCCACTCACTCTCTCTCTCTGTCTCTCCCACTCTCTCTCCCACTCTCTCTCTCTCTCTCTCTCTCCCACTCTCTCTCTCTCTCTCTCTCTCTATACCAATTATGCAATTCTCACTGTGGCGTTATCAGCATGGGGCAGCTTTTATCCAAACACACAACCTACAATACACTACAAACAGGCAATAATACCCCCAATAGCACACACACACACACACACACACACACACACACACACACACACACACACACACACACACACACACTAAGCAGCTAGGTGTGGAGCACACATGTGCAATGTGGGAGTTGAGGACAGTTCAGAGGACGGCAGACGGAGGGAGAGATGGAGGTTGGTTCTTCCATTCCAGATGACTGCTTCAGAGACCTCGCTAAACAAAAGCACTCTCTCTGAAAGGATTTAGCAGACTCTCTTAATGCAAAGAGTGAATGCCAGCCTGCCTTGTTCAGCTCAAGTGCTTTGAGGGCCTCTGTAGGAGCAGCCTCTACCGCACCGCAGCAGAGCGAGGCACTAGGAACAGCCTCTACTGCACCACAGCAGAGAGAGGCACTAGGAACAGCCTCTACTGCACAACAGCAGTGAGGCTGTCTCTGTAGGAACAGCCTCTAGTGCACAACAGCAGAGGGGCACTAGGAACAGCCTCTAGTGCACAACAGCAGAGGGGCACTAGGAACAGCCTCTAGTGCACAACAGCAGAGAGAGGCACTAGGAACAGCCTCTAGTGCACAACAGCAGAGAGGCTGTGCCTCAGCGGACGAGACGGACCAGCGGACGGCTTTGAAGAGGAAGGTCCTTCTATAATCCGGTCTAGAGGTCGCTGCTTACAACCGTCCTCATTCAATTACCAAACTTCTTTCAGTTTGGAGGTTAAACCCAGGCAGTAATGGATGGAATATAATTAATCAGGCCACCGTGGAGGACTAAGAAAAGAGTGTAAGTAATATTACTTAGTATATTATTGTTCAGTGCTATAGCAGTAGTATTAGGATTATAGCGGTCGTATTAGTATGTGTCGTTTTCAGTGTATAGTAGTATAGTAGTAGTATAGTGTAGCATAGTAGTACAGTATAGTAGTATATAGTAATTCTGTACAGTACTATAGTAAAGTGCTATAGTACTGTACTGTTACCATGAAGAGAACAATAAAGTTATCGTCATACTGTTAACATGAAGAGAACAATAAAGTTATCGTCATACTGTTACTGTGAAGAGAACAATAAAGTTATCGTCATATTGTAACGATGAAAAGAACAATAAAGTTAGCGTTGTTCTGTTACCAGAGGACCTAACAGCCAATCTTAGTTTCCTAAATCTCACTTCATTCTCCTCTTCTCAACCGGGGGAATGGGCACTTTGTACGTGCACTTAACGTGCACACGCACATACACCGACAAACACACGCAGGCACGCAGGCACACACCCACTCAGGCAGGCAGGCACGCACACACACACACACAATCACTTTCTAACAAAGCCTGGGAATTAGATATCCTGCACAAAATGATCACTCAGAGAGAGCGAGAGAGAGCCATAGAGAGGGAGAGAAAGAGGGTTAGGGGGCGAGAGAGAGACATAGCGAGAAAGAGCGAGAGAAAGAGAGACAGTGAGAGAGAGAGGACGGATATATATATATATATATAGAGAGATAAATAGAGAGAGAGAAAGAGAGAGAGTAAGACAGAGAGAGAGTAAGAGAAAGACAGCGACAAAGAGAGAGAGATGTACAGAGAGAAAGAGAAACAGAGTGAGACAGACAGACAGACAGACAGACAGACAGACAGACAGACAGAGAGAGAGAGAGAGAGAGAGAGAGAGAGAGAGAGAGAGAGAGAGAGAGAGAGACAGAGAGAGAGAGAGAGAGAAAGAAAGAGACATGTCCAAGAGGGCCTGACATGTCAAACAACAAAGCCGGAAACTATAAAGGCTGAAGCTCACAGGAAGATAACCAAGTGTCAACTGTGTGTGTGTGTGTGTGTGTGTGTGTGTGTGTGTGCGCGTGTGTGCGTACATGTGTGTGTCTCTGTGTGTGTGTGTGTGTTCCTTCATTTGATTAATTGCAAAACACTCGAGAGGCAGCAGAGCAGTGTTAATAGAAGGATGTGTCTGGTACTAATGCTAAAATACTACATATTAAAACTACATATCCCAACATAATGTGTGGGAATCGCAGCGCATATGTCATAAATACGACCAGTTAAAGTGGGGCGTCGACCGGAGATTTACTTCAGCCTCAGTTCCCCAGAAACCCTTCTACTGCTGATTCATCCTTCACACAAGAGTGATCAGAACTCCTGCAGAGCTGGAGACCAACGGCTGAATCACGGCTGATAGACATCTGCTGTACAGTGGTTCATGATGAACTGAGAGTTCGTAGTTCCTAGAAGGATTAGAGGAGCTGGTTTTAACACTACTAAGGACTATAGGACCTAGTTAACCATATAGGACCTAGTTATCATACTACTAAGGATTATAGGACCTAGTTAACCATATAGGACCTAGTTATCATACTACATAGGACTATAGGACCTAGTTAACCATATGGAACCTAGTTATCATACTACTAAGGGTTACAGGACCTAGTTATCATCCTACTAAGGACTATATTACCTATTTATAATACTTCTAAGGACTATAGGACCTAGTTAACCATACAACTAAGGACTATAGGACCTAGTTATCATACTACTAAGAATTATAGGACCTAGTTATCATACTACTAAGGATTATAGGACCTAGTTATCACACTACTAAGGATTATAGGACCTAGTTAACCATATAGGACCTAGTTATCATACTACATAGGACTATAGGACCTAGTTAACCATATGGAACCTAGTTATCATACTACTAAGGGTTACAGGACCTAGTTATCATCCTACTAAGGACTATATTACCTATTTATAATACTTCTAAGGACTATAGGACCTAGTTAACCATACAACTAAGGACTATAGGACCTAGTTATCATACTACTAAGAATTATAGGACCTAGTTATCATACTACTAAGGATTATAGGACCTAGTTATCACACTACTAAGGATTATAGGACCTAGTTATCACACTACTATGGATTTATAAGACCTAATTATCCATGGTGTTAAGGATTAACTATAGTATTATTTTACTCATGATTGATACGTGAATATATACAGTCATATATAAACATAAATATCTGATAGATCTGCAGTCTTTAAGGACACCACAGGTGAACCAATATAACCAAGGTAATTAATACATGGATTGATCATGCTGTCATTCGTGGATTGGCAGGGTGGGGCCAGAGAGAGGGGCGGGGCCAGAGAGAAGGGCGGGGCCAGAGAGAGGGGCAGGGCCAGAGAGAGGGGCGGGGCCAGAGAGAGGCGCCTCATCTGAACTCCGACATTAAATGAAAATCATGTCCTTGGTGATGTTGTTTAAAGACAGGCAAAGAACCTGGAGGAATCTCGGTTCTCCATCTGTTCCTCCCCCCAGCCTCCCTCCCCTTATGCTCTGCTCCTCTTCCCTTATATCCTGCCTCTCCTCTATGTCCTCTCCTCCTCTTCCCTTATATCCTCTCCTCATCTCCTCCTCCTTCTCCTCCTCCCCTGGTCGTGTTAAGAATTAAACCTTTTAGAGTGATTAATGATGTCACCAGCAGACATCAAGGGCATCCCTGATTGGTGTCTAAACAATCAATTACCTCTCCTAACGACCGTACATGGACCTCGTTAGGAGGTCAAGCCCCCTCCCACAACAGCCCCCCTGCCTTGTCCATCAACCCCCCCCTCCCCTCATACACACACTTCCATGGTCATCCAACGTCTCTCGCCCCTCTCTCTCGCTGACATCTTTGTGGGAAGGAGATAGAACAACACACAATACACCACACACACTAAACGTAACGTGCTTGTTAAACAAAGCGATACAACACAAGTACTTATGTTATACTCGAGAAAAGTGTGTGTTTGTGTGTGTGTGTGTCTATGAGTTTGAGTGTGTGTGTGCGTGTGTAAGATAATAATTTGTCAGTCCCACAGTGAGGAAATTTGCAATTTATGTTCTAAGAAACGTGTAGGTGTGTGTGTGTGTGTGTGTGCGTGTGTGTGTGTGTGTGTGTGTGTGTGTGCGTGTGTGTGTGTGTCGCTGACAGCCCTGTGGAAGCGGGACACTGTAATTCAAATGGAGCTGACTCGGCAGAGATCTTCTCGGAGGAGGGTCTAGATTCACTTTGTATGAATTCATGAACGTCAGACGCACTCAGAATGCAGGAGAGAGCTGAAATATTAATGAGCGGTGCAATGGTGCATCTCCAAGTAGGATATTAATTATACAAAGAATGTCATAAGGGTGTTTACATTTGTGTTCATTACCGGGGTGATTAAATAAATCCCGGTATGTGTCTGATGCCGGTTCAGTGCGGGTGCAGCTGTCCTACACGGACGCCCCTCCTCACTCCGCCCGTGGGAACAGGAGAGGCGGCTTTACGCCTCATTTGGAGAGGAGCGGGGAGCAGAGCGACGCTGCATCACTCAGCAGACACCTCCTCCTGGAGGAGGAACCCTGGATCCAACACGCCAGCGGACCGGGGAGTGAGATAGGAGGAGCGGAGAGAGAGGAGCAGACCCTGGAGGAGGACACAATGCATTTTTCTTCTGCTCTGCACCTCCCCCTCTCCTCCTCAATCTCCTCCTCTCTTCCCTTTCCTCCTCTCCAGATCACCTCCCCACTCCACACTCAGAGGAGACAGCCGGTGTCCTCCTGACCCAGCTGCCCGGGCAGAGCCTCGGAGCTCTCTCTGAACGGGGAGACAGCCTCCTCACGTGAAGGTCAACCCAGGTCTTCATGTGTCTCCAGGAACATGAAGGCCTCGTACTCCAGGAACATGAAGAGTGTATTGCTGCTCCCTGCTGGAACACGACTCCAGAAACCAGACTCTGGAGAAACCAGTGTGATCACAGACTGAATAAACCCGATTCAGTCAGGGAGAAGCTACACCTACTGGAGTGACTGACACTCCTGACAGCCAATCAAATCCTTTCTTCAGATTCTTGGCGATGATGCAAGTTCCTATGTGCATCAGCCCTTCAGGACGGAGTCACATGGTGATGTAGAGCTATGTAACGTTCAGGACAGTCACATGGTGACGTAGCTCTATGATACGTTCAGGAGAGGATTCAGCCCCATCATACTCTCATACTAACTCTCATACTAACTCATACTAACTTACACAGACCATGCTGGAGTTTACATGTTAATTTTCCCAAATTATATTCGTCATATGGCTAAACAAAATAAACTAGAATAATGATGAATTGGTTTAAGCTTTTATGCTCAGGTTGGCTTTGCAAACATAGCACAAATAGCTAAATAATTTATGTTGCAAATTAATCATTAGATCCACCACCTCTCTACCGGCTGCAACTTGTGTCTGTCCTCTAAACAGGTTGTTTATTTTGGCACATTTGGCAGTGTAGCATCTTCCTCCAGTGCCCTTCTTTTTTTAAATTTGGCTTTTTTGGCTCCTCCTTGGCTTTTCCTGCCCTCCACAATCAACGACACTTGTCGCTTCTGTTCGCTGATTCGCTCTTCTGTTACCGCTCAAGAAAAAACGCACTATGGACCAAACCAACTCAAATAATTGGGAGGGGTGAACTACCGTACATTGTATAATCCATATTATATATACTGCGATGCTGGGGCTGAAATTTCAGATGAATTAAGAACGTCTACTTTAGGAGAAGATAAAATAATGGTCAAAGTATTTTTTCCTTTCACCCAAGCGGCCCAAAATACATTTGAAAGTGGACCGGCCCGACGGGAATCCTCCCGAACGTCCCGATGGCCACCCCGGGCCTGGCACCGAGCATCTCTCCCTGCAGCAGCCAGCAGCACCCATCCTCTCTGCCTGCAGCAGCCAGCAGCACCCAGCACCTCTCCCTGCAGCAGCTGTGTCTCGTCCTTATGCCACCTGTCAGGTTTTACAGGCCGGCCAGAAGCCAGGGTCTTGATTTAGATGTTGGCTGCCGGAGAGGATCCTTCATGGGTCATTACAGCGCAGAGGAGCGGGCCACTTTCACAGTCCTTACAGGAGGCCCTAGAATATGTATGCATCTGGAATAACAATTATGGGATGCTTTTAATATTTATGTAAAGGTACAGCCTAGCCATGTGATAAAGTGCCGGACTAAACGAGCTGCTGACAGACGACGCGACGGCAGAGCTCCGTCTCGCGGCTCAGCGGCCCACGTCGCGGTGACAGGACGGCGGGATCATGTTTTAATCTCCGGCAGCCTCTCTCTCCCTCCCCGCCGGAACGCGGCGTGTCGAGGATTACCTCCTAACGTATTCCAGCGGCTCGTACAAACACCGCAGGGGGCCGTTATGTGAGATAGACGCGCTCCGGGAGGAGTGTGTGGCGCTGCTGCAGGTAGCGGGGATCATGGGCACACGCTGGTGGCTACACAGTAAACACACCGAGCGGTATACATGTATATGTATGAGCACAAAGGAAGATAACGTAGCAAACACTGGTCGTCCAAGGCAAACCGAGGCTGTGAACACAGAAGGAGTGAAATAATAATATCATAATAGCAATCGTACAATGTGTAATACTATCCAGCATGATCAAGGTTGGCCCTGTAGTCAGGGACCTCGTTGTCAGGGACACTAGGACCCCGTAGTCAGGGACACTAGGTCCTCGTAGTCAGGGACACTAGGTCCTCGTTGTCAGGGACCCTAGGACCCCGTAGTCAGGGACACTAAGGCCCATAAGAGCTGACAGAGGAGAGAGAAAGAGAGGGAGGAGAGAGGGCGGATGGGGGAGAGAGAGAGGAGGCAGAGAGAGAGGGAGGGGAGAGGGGGAATGGGAGAGAGAGAGAGAGGGAAGAGAGGGAGAAGGTCTCTTGCAGGGGGAGTAGATTATGGAAAGAATACAAACACATCTGCTCTGTGGGGTCCAGTGAGATCCTTCTTTATTCTAATGTCTCTCATCCTCCCCCTCTTTCCCTCTCTCCCTCTCTCCCTCTCTCTCTCTATCTCTCGCCCCCCGCTCCCTTTCTCATCAGTGTTGTGAGTTGTACATTACCATTCTGTCCCTCCTCCCTCGGGGTGAGCAGGATGCTGTAGCTCACCTCACAACCTTTCCATGTCATTCTATTTTCTACATCTCTCCTGCATAGCAAGTGTCCCCCAGTACGAGTTTAGAGGCCGCCTCTGCTCCTCTGGTAACGGAGAGCACTGTTCATTTCCTGGACGGCTGTGAAAAAAATAACTCAAGTACACAAGACTCCCTACAGGACCAACTAGTTCTGAGTGTGTCCGAGCGCACAGCTCCGTGGGGTTAGAGCTCTTCCGATCGGGACCGAGATAAAAAAATCAGCAAGCTTCAACTCTCGCTGGCGACCGCTCGCTTGAGGGCATCGCTTTCACTCCTATCTCTCATCGTGGAAGATATCAATCTACAACGATAATAGATACTCTGTAGGTCTGAGGTAGGACTAGTGACTGATGATACTCTGTAGGTCTGAGGTAGGACTAGTGACTGATGATACTCTGTAGGCCTCTGGTATGACTAGTAACTGATGATATATACTCTGTAGGCCTGCGGTAGGACTAGTATCTAATGATATATACTCTGTAGGTCTGCGGTAGGACTAGTAACCGATAATTCTCTAGGCCTGTGCTAGGACTAGTAACTGATGATTTGTGCTCTGTAGGCCTGCGGTAGGACTAGTAACTGATGATTTGTGCTCTGTAGGCCTGGGTTAACCTGGTGTAGGTCTTACGCTCTCTGACCAGGTCTAACGGTCTAACCGTTAGTTGCATAGTCTCATACCTTAACATAGGTCTGAGACCAAACGAACCAGGCCAAGGCTCTGAGACTAAACTAACCAGTCCAGGGGTCTGAGACTAAACTAACCAGGTCAAGGCTCTGAAACTAAACTAACCCGTCCATGGGTCTGAGACTAAACTAACCAGTCCATGGGTCTGAGACTAAACTAACCAGGCCATGGCTCTGAGACTAAACTAACCAGGCTCTCTTGGTATAGTATGAGGATGAATCTCTCCTGGCAGCCATAGTCGTGTGAGGCGATGACTCGATGACAGAGCTCATGTCTGACTACCGCTGCTTAATTACTGTGTGTCATTGATTTCTGAACCAAGGTTCCTGAAAAGCATGACATTTAACATCCCGCTTCCTCCCGAGGGCTGTGTTTCAAGATAAAAGCGCAGACGGTGAGATCTGGGTCGAATGAGGCGTCTCAGAAGAGCTTGTTGAGAGAGCTTTGAACCCTCACCAGGTCTGCACTAACAGCTACAGAATATCACATCCCCACAAGGGGTGCACACCCGGCACACTAAAGACTACAACCTCCTTCATCTTCAGAGGGACCACCTTGTTCACAGCACAGCGGCGTCTCCTCATGACATGGGGAGGATTTACAGTATGTCCTTTAACACACGTGAAGTATATAAATATAGATTCATATAAATATGAGTAGCAAGTAGTAGTATCAAGTGGTATATATATAAATATATATATATATATATATATATATGATAATATTAATACATAAACCCTAGTATATAAGTAGGGCTACGTGTCTTTACTCTATTAGTACGCCCATACGCTACATCTGGATAGTATAGTTGAGGCATAGTGCCCAGGGGCACCACATCCTTTTAATATGGGCCTGTGTGTGTAAGGCATTTGTTTGATACAATTTAATAAATCTAATCAAAATCAAATTGTTTAATAAAAATAAAATAATAAAAACTGCTGTACCGAAAAAGAAATACTGAACCGTGACTTAAAAGCCGAGGTACTTTAGTGTATTGTTACACCCCTAACACACTCACACACACACTCATTGAGTTCCTGGCCCCGTTCTCCAGGGTCCTAACGAGGAATGAGCGGTCCCTCCTCCTCATCGTAGAGCGCGGAGACATTCTGTGGTGTACTTATCCTAAAATATTCTCCTCTCCAGCTCTCTCTTTAGCAGACTTTACTTTGTCTCACTCAAAGCAGCAGAACGCCTCATCCTGTTTAGAGGTCACAGCGAAGGAAAAGAAAGCTAAGGAGTCGACAGGAATAATAACACGATAAACTACTTCTGATGCCCGCACTGCTGTATTTATTATCTACCTCTGTATAACTTTGGTTCACATTTCCCTCACACATGATTGTCTTTTGTGTTTGAAGGGTCCTCCTGTCTCTTTAAATCTCTGAAATGTGTTTGTGTTTGAGCGCTGCATGACTTGTGTAAATATTGTTGACAAAACTGAAATAAAATGTCAAAATAAGGGAATTGGAAGACAGCGGTATAGTGCCGGATCCACGCTGTTGACACCGCATGAATGGAATCACAGGCCTGGCGGCTGGCAGACACATACAGCTTATAAACACTGTTTGATCCGACGCTTAACTGCAGTCCTCATCGGCAACGCTGACCTATTGATCCACCAATCAGGAGCTGCGGCTGCCAACAGGTAAATGTCAACCAATCACAACTCTGATAAGGACCAGGGGCCACAATCAGCTGCTCTGCTAAACTCTTTAGACAGACGTGGCCTAACCAAATCACCCTGAGACAGACCAGGCTTAACCCTCCAAATGACCCTCAGACAGACCGGGCCTAACCCCCCAAATGACCCTCAGACAGACCGGGCCTAACCCCCCAAATGACCTTCAGCGTGCTCTTCCCGCTCATTTAGAAAACATCCTCTTTAAGACACTCAAAATGTCTGCCTCAGGTTGCCCAGGGGAGAGACTCGGGATGCTTTAACACGAGTTCAGCCTGCGACTACCGCGTGCATCAGTCCGTCATCAAGGATTATAGAGGCTCATCCGGAGCGGAAAAACACCAACTATTTGTTGTGAGGTGTGTGTTTGTGCGACGTGTGTGAGTGCATCATAAATCTAGGGGGAAATTGCGTTGTCACAAACGGAATTATCCAAATGGGCGAGCAACACGAACATGAATGGATCAAATCCTAACACATATTTCCCTCTCTTGATACGTCTGGGATTCAATTATTCATGAAAGCTGCGCGCCGACAGCCACAGAAATGGTTGGCGTGTGGAGAAATTGAAGGAAGCCCAGTGGAAGGAGGTGTGGGGCTCTGTGCTTTATGTGTTTTACCGGCTGAAACCATTCCCATTAGTCAGCGCCAGGAGAGGGGGGCGGGGGGGATTAATCACGTGCGTGACATCACCGTGACATCACCGTGACATCACTCCGGATTACACTCCATCACATCAGCGGCTTGAGGCCAGGGCGCGCACCGCCGCCCATGACCCCGCATGGGTGGATGCTAGCTGGCTAGCCTGCCTGCTTAGTGCTAGCTGGTTAGCCTGCCTGGGTGACCTGGCTAGCGATAGCTGGTTAGCCTCCCTGGTTAGTACCAGCTGTTTAGACTAATTAACCTGGTTAACCCGAGCTCAATAGCCTGCCTGGTTAGTGCTGGCTGGTTAGCTTGCCTGGTTAGTACAAGCTGGTTAGGCTGCCTGGTTACAAGGATGTCTAAGGATTCTTGACGTCTCCCAAAGCCAAACACCTTCACAGTCTTTGTCCTCAGAGCACCAGCCAGCGCAGCACATGACACACCTGCAGCCCACTGTAAGCCAACCATAGAGACAGAGCGTGTGTGACGTTATGAACTCCCAGCAGCGTAGGGTGTGGTGTAAGCTGAGCCAAGCCATCCCCCTCACCGCTACCCCTCAGACACAACGGCCAAGCCTTCACCTTCACCTCTACCCCTCAGACACAACCGCCAACAATCTGATGAATCCTCTGAGCAGAATCCCAGGAGTCAACAGCAGATGTTTACACCTGGCTTACACTAGACCAATGAGGAGGAGGAGGAGGAGGAGGAGGAGGAGGAGGAGGAGGAGATGAGGAGGAGATGAGGAGAGGAGGAGGAGAAGAGGAGGAGAGGAGGAGGAGAAGAGGAGAGGAGGAGGAGAGGAGGAGGAGGAGGGGGAGGAGAAGGAGGAGGAGGGGGAGGAGGAGGAGTAGAGGAGGAGGAGAAGGAGAGGATGCAGGCTGAAAAGTAAACAGGAAAGTTTGGACCTTAAATAAGAACAATAGAATAATAACCAATGAAGGAGGATAATTTTCTCTGTTCTCCTCATGGTCTGTTGAGGAACTCTTACTGAACACTTAGTTTCCAATTAAGAGTGATGGTAATGAGGAGTGTTTAATGTTCAATTATAGACTATAGATCAATATCTATTAACTCCTGAAATCTAGAATGAAACAAAGCATGGCTGAAGACACATGGTGCTGTCTAGTTCCACTGGTAGAGCAAGGCATTAGCACTGCAGGGTTAGGGGTTGGACTGCCACTGGGGACACCTCAGAATATATGGACACGCTGTATTGTGAGATGCTTTCGGGCCAAGGGACCTCTTGACACGTGATGGACTGCTGTCATTCTGAGTGTGGGACAGGTTTAGATCCTGCCTGGTGACTTCTAACCCTTCATTGGTTTCTAGAGTTGAAGAAGGCGCAGGAAGAAGACCAACCGGATTATAAAAGACCCACATCACCCCAGCAACAAACTGTTCCAGCTGCTGCCATCTGGTAGACGCTACCCACCATCCGGTCTCGCACCACCAGACTCAGGGACAGTTTCATACCACAGGCCATCAGACTGCTGAACTCCTGAGCCACCTAGCTCACCATTATGCCACTTTATAACAGTCGACATCTGGATGAAAATGTCTGTTTACATTTCCCTCTATGCTGCATATATTTATACCTTAGTTATTATTATTTATTACAGTTATTCTTATATTTTTATTTTATTCTTTTTTTTTAAATACATTTTTTTATTTGGAAATGTTTATGAACACAGAATACACTGAGCATACATTTTAACAGACATATCCATAGTTTTTGTTGTTTTTTGTTTACATACACATACAAACAACAATATCCCACCCACCCCACCCACTTGAACATGTAGTACACACACCTAGAATAACAAAAAGAAGAATAGATTAAAAAAATAAAAAAATAAAAAAATAAAATAGTAAGCAAGGTCACCATACTTAGCCGTGCCAAATGTCACCATGTACTTGTTCACATACACACACACAGACACTCTACAGTATAGGCTGACAAGCCAGCATCAATCTACATCGTAAATACACAGACAATGCATCATGCATACATACTGTACCCGAAAAAATATATTTATTTTATTCTAACTATTCATGTCCAGTATTGTAGTTTATTTATTTATTTAGGCTTAGCTCTCTTACTTGTGTTACTTTTATACTTTTACTTTTCTTTATATTGCACTGTTGAAGAAGCCTAAGCCCTTAAGAATTTCATTGTGAGCGACTGCGTCTGTAATAACCAACGAATTGTTAGACTAGTAGAAGAACATCTAGCAGCAGAACATGTAGTCTAAATAGCAGAATATCTAAGCTAGATGTTTCTTAAGCTTAGAATATATAAGATTGAGAAACAAGCAGTCTGTGAAGATTTATCACAAAGTACAAGGCTCCCTTTCATTGGTTTTGATTTGGAGAAAGAAAATACCGGAGCAATGTGAACCATACTCAAACATTTCTGGGATTTCGTCATGTAAAAAGACATGAGACCCTGATTATTTCACAAAATTTGTTATGAAGCAATACAAGCAAAAACTAAAGCAAAACCCAACTTCATCCATCCATCCTGAAAATGATCAACACCTTCATGTCTGCCCCCGTATTGGGATTGCTGTATAAATACACCTCCCGGAACGAGTTCTCTGTGTGTTCACAACTCAGGCGGAGACGTCTATAACACGCCGTCTTAACGACAGCCAGGATAACTGAACAAGGCTTGTGTTGACAGGATGACAAATAAATTGGTCTTCAGTTGAGATAGTTCTAAGTTATAAATACCCAGACACCACTAATTGCAGCAAAGAGAATGTTCTGGTGAGACGCAGAGCGATGAGAAAACTCTAGACTCCTTTAAACTCTTAGAGTGTGGAGATGGCAGAACGTCGATTTCCGGAAAAGTAAGCAGACATTTAGTCAAAGAAGTATAGCAGAACAACTAGTATAGCATCTAGAACAACTAGCAGCAGAACATGTAGCAGCAGAACATCAGGACATCTAGCAGCAGAACATCTAGTAGACAATCTAGAACATCTAGCAGCAGAACATCTAGTAGACAATCTAGAACATCTAGCAGCAGAACATCTAGTAGACAATCTAGAACATCTAGCAGCAGAACATCTAGTAGACAATCTAGAACATCTAGCAGCAGGACATCTGGTAGACAATCTAGAACATCTAGCAGTAGAATATCTAGTAGAACATCTAGTAGAACATCTAGCAGCAGAACCTGTAGTCTAGACAGCAGAACAGCTAATCTAGATGGAAGGAGAAGTGATGAGCCTGAGAAAGTGGTTCTGTTGAATTAAGCAACAAGCTGTCTGTGAAGATGTATCACAAAGCTCAGGCTCTGTTCGATTTGGAGATAGAAAATCACAGAAAGATGCAAACCATCGTCAACTATTCAGGGACTTTTCTGGGAAAAGGAGTTGATGTTGCAGACCACGATCATTTCACCACATTCATTATGAAGCAGTGCTTGAATATATTATAAGAAATTAGCCAGCTTGTTGCTCCCCCTTTAATAGATCCAGAAGTGTTTGGGTTCAAATTCCATCTTGAATCCTGGAGCAACTGAACTGATGAGCTATCTGTGCTTCTTGCATCACCATAACAAGGTCTTTGTGCACTTCAGGGAATGATGTGAATGATGCGAAATATAACTAAAGTGGCTTCATTGATCCAGAACCCAGAAACAGAGGAGGTTCCTCTCTGAGGAGTTCTGAGACTCCAGCAGCTCGGTATCAGGAGGGAAGGTTAGTCCAGCTGAGTGTTGGACCAACCTGCTCCTTAATGACAACCCCTAACCCCTACCTGCTCCTCAATGACCTGTCTCTGTACTGTCTAACCCCTACCTGCTCCTTAATGACCTGTCTCTGTACTGTCTAACCCCTACCTGCTCCTTAATGACCTGTCTCTGTACTGTCTAACCCCTACCTGCTCCTTAATGACCTGTCTCTGTACTGTCTAACCCCTACCTGCTCCTTAATGACCTGTCTCTGTACTGTCTAACCCCTACCTGCTCCTTAATGACCTGTCTCTGTACTGTCTAACCCCTACCTGCTCCTTAATGACCTGTCTCTGTACTGTCTAACCCCTACCTGCTCCTTAATGACCTGTCTCTGAACTGTCTAACCCCTACCTGCTCCTCAATGACCTGTCTCTGTACTGTCTAACCCCTACGTTCTCCTTAATGACCTGTCTCTGTACTGTCCAACCCCTACCTGCTCCTTAATGACCTGTCGCTGTATTCACAGTGGGTCACCTTGGATAAAAGTGGTTCCTAAATGCGAGGCAATTTGATGGGTATAGAAAATGTGCGGAAAAACAGTGTCGTCAGGTGACCGCATGCAGGGTCGTGATTGGAAGCTTAAGGTACCAATTTTCTGCATGATGTCTCTCCCTTCACCGTCACAAACAAACTGAAGCAACGCATTACAATGTGACCCGGTGTGTGTGTGTGTGTGAGGGTGCGTGTGCGTGTGCGTGTGCATGTGTGTGTGTGTGTGTGCGTGAGTGCGAGAGGGGGTGTGTGTGCGTGTGTGTGTGTGTGTGTGTGTGTGTGTGTGTGTGTGTGAGTGAGAGGGTGTGTGCGTGCGCGCGCGTGTGTGTGTGTGTGTATGCCTGTGTGTGAGTGTGTGTCTGTGTGGATGATATGCATGATGTGTTCAGAATAGTGAGTGGGGGAGCATTAGAGGTTGTGTGTTTGCCGTACGCAAGGGTAATAATCCTCTCTCCCCCCCAGCAGCTGAACTGGGAGCCCAGCGAGCAGCGGAGAGGTGGAGACGGCACCACAAGAATGTGCGCCCTCGGATGGAGTCGTAGTTCATCACAAAACAATCAGAAGGAAGACAAAGTCAGCCGCAAAGTCACGCATCGGAACCGACGGCCGCGTGCCACAGCTCTGCATCACCGGCTCCGCTCCTCTGTTCTCCTCCATAGTGGGAGCTCTGCTACACCCCCCACACACACACCAACACACACACACACACACACACACACACACACACACACACACACACACACACACACACACACCAAGTTGTTCTGTGTCCTCCTGGCCTCCATCTGGAGAGCCCAGCTCAGGGGCCTCTGAGCTGGGCCCTCCAGCAGCCCCTCAGGGGGCTCCGGGTTTAAACTTCTGAGGTTAATACCGCTAATGTGCCCTCTCCACCCACCACACTGCCTCCTCAGAGAGAGAGAGAGAGAGAGAGAGAGAGAGAGAGAGAGAGAGAGAGAGAGAGAGAGAGAGAGAGAGAGAGAGAGAGCAAGAGAGAGAGAGAGAGAGAGAGAGAGAGAGAGAGAGATCTCCTGTCTTGACAGTTGGACCCCCACTGTGCTTGGACCACTCAGGCTTGAAATGATTTAACTCAGCTATGCTGCGCAGGTAGGATGTGTGCACCTCACCTCTCTCTCTCTCTCTCTCTCTCTCTCTCTCTCTCTCTCTCTCTCTCTCTCATCTCTCTCTCTCTCTCTCTCTCTCTCTCTCTCTCTCTCTCTCTCTCTCTCTCTCTCTCTCTCTCTCTCTCTCTCTCTCTCAGGTTCAGGTTGTAACTCTGTAACTGTGGTTTAGGTAGTATTCTTGGCAGGCGTCTGCATGCAGATGGGCTGAAAACAATGGAAGGAATGAGTTTGGTTTTATTAAGATTACAGCAGCACACCTCTGTTCAGAGAGATGTGAGACCTACCGTCACCTTCAGAGAGATGTGAGACCTACCGTCACCATCAGAGAGCTGTGAGACCTACCGTCACCATACCGTCACCTTCAGAGAGACGTGAGACCTACCGTCACCATCAGAGACGTGAGACCTACCGTCACCATCAGAGATGTGAGACCTACCGTCACCTTCAGAGAGATGTGAGACCTACCGTCACCTTCAGAGAGATGTGAGGCCTACCGTCACCATCAGAGATGTGAGACCTACCGTCACCTTCAGAGAGATGTGAGACCTACCGTCACCTTCAGAGAGATGTGAGGCCTACCGTCACCATCAGAGATGTGAGACCTACCGTCACCTTCAGAGAGATGTGAGACCTACCGTCACCTTCAGAGAGATGTGAGGCCTACCGTCACCTTCAGAGAGATGTGAGGCCTACCGTCAGCTCAGAGCGATGTGAGGCCTACCGTCACCTTCAGAGATGTGAGACCTACCGTCACCTTCAGAGAGATGTGAGGCCTACCGTCAGCTCAGAGCGATGTGAGGCCTACCGTCACCATCAGAGATGTGAGGCCTACCGTCAGCTCAGAGAAATGTGAGACCTACCGTCACCTTCAGAGAGATGTGAGACCTACCGTCACCTTCAGAGAGATGTGAGACCTACCGTCAGCTCAGAGAGATGTGAGGCCTACCGTCACCATCAGAGACACGTGAGGCCTACCGTCACCTTCAGAGAGATGTGAGGCCTACCGTCACCTTCAGAGAGATGTGAGGCCTACCGTCAGCTCAGAGAGATGTGAGGCCTACCGTCACCTTCAGAGAGATGTGAGGCCTACCGTCACCTTCAGAGAGATGTGAGGCCTACCGTCACCTTCAGAGAGATGTGAGGCCTACCGTCACCTTCAGAGAGATGTGAGGCCTACCGTCAGCTCAGAGAGATGTGAGGCCTACCGTCACCATCAGAGACACGTGAGGCCTACCGTCACCTTCAGAGAGATGTGAGGCCTACCGTCACAGTCAGAGATGTGAGACCTACGTCAGCTCAGAGAGATGTGAGGCCTACCATCAGCTAAGAGATGTGAGGCCTATCGTCACCATCAGAGATGTGAGGCCTACCATCACCATCAGAGATGTGAGGCCTACGTCAGCTCAGAGAGATGTGAGACCTACCGTTACCGTCAGAGAGATGTGAGGCCTACCATCAAAGAGATGTGAGGCCTACCAATAGTGAGGCCTACCGTAAAAGAGATGTGAGGCCTACCATCACCATCAGAGATGTAAGGCCTACCAATAGTGAGGCCTACCAATAGTGAGTCCTACCAATAGTGAGGCCTACCAATAGTGAGACCTACCAATAGCGAGGCCTAGCAATAGTGAGGCCTAGCAATAAAACTGAGCTGCCCAGAAGATACCTGGGGGTCTTCAGGACACCTTACTCTCATTCCCGTCCCACGAATCCGACACCAGATCTGCTGTCTACCACCTCAGAAACACCTGGAGAGTCCATCACCCTCAGACCCTGCTCCTGCCATCCTCCACTATCTCTGCCCTCATTATTTCCTGTCCCCGTGTTATTTTGATTTGTCCACTACGTGTGACGCTTCCTTGGGCCGCCTGAGAGGAGCGATGCAAACTCAAGCTCTTATTCATATTTTATTATGGTCAACACTTTGAAAGCATAGAAACAGAGTTATGGGGGAGCTCTGTATCGAATATTAAATATTGAATATTCATTATCAAATATTAAACTATATCAGTCATATCATCAGTATTTTTTGAGGTTTAGATCTTGGATTTCTTCTTGGATTTCTACTGGGATAGCTACTGGGATAGTAACTGGGTTACATTTGGGGTATCATTGGTTAGATCATTGGTTAGAACCGTGGTTGGATCCTGAGTTCGATTCTGAGGTTGATTCTGAATTCTGCTTTAACTTCCTCTGAGTATAATGAGGATAACAGCATCCATTTCTGCCTACCCTCCCTAACGAGTTAATTAGCATGGTAATGAGAGTGAAAGGTGGCATTGCAATTCAACACAAGATGAAAGGTGAGGAGATTAATTGCAGCACTTTGAAACATTTAGGTTCCATACGTCAAGACGTTCGCAGAGGAATACTTTGTCCTCAGTAGGCAAGGCCAAAATCCCCTTTACGCACTTAGTCCTCATTAAGTTAGGCCAAAATCCACGTTACAATTAGTCCTAATTAAGAATGGCCGAAATCCACTTTACACACTGAGTCCTAATTAAGCACAGCTAAAATCTATGTTACACACTTAGTCCTAATTGAGTAAAATTTAATTTACGTTACACTTCCCATTAGTTGGACTGCTGAGGACAATGCCATTTTGTCCATCCATCCATCAATCCTTGAAACTCAAACAATATAATAACATTGACATAACACAACATTGTAGCATCCATCCATGAAACATCCACATACATGTTAAAATCCCAAGACACTCACATCTCTCACCATAGAAAGTTTTGCAGATTTAAAACACGGGAACCATCCCATAATCATCTGCAGCGGTCCTTTGAATGCGTGGAGGCAGAGTTACGGAGATATGACTGCAGAGGAAACAGCTCATCTCTCTGATTTCAGAGGAGGAGGATGAAGGAATTAACCTTTCAGCTTCCTCCCCCCGGGGGGGTGTGTTGACACCCCCTCCCCCCTCCCGTCTGCCACGCCCCGCTCCACAGTGGACAGATGGAAACACGTGTTCGGGGCTCGGAGGGACAAGGGGCCAGGGTGTAACCAGGTCGAAGGTCAATCTCACCTGCAGAACAGTCATGTCCGACGCCAGGAATGCAAAGCGATGGAAATGAGCACAATGGAACACACCCGCCTATTATAAAGTTGTTCTCCCAGACAAACTGGACCAACATTGAGAATGAAGAATGATGCTTTCAGAGCTCAAAGGATCCAGCTTTGGTTGCATTTTAAATCCCATGCTCCGCTGTCTGCAGGCAACACCAGAAAACTGAGATGAAAGCTCTGGTAAGAATGAATGGATACTGTGCGTGTGTGTGTGTGTGTGTGTGTATACGTGTGCGTATGTGTGTGTGTGTGTGTGTGTGTGTGTGTGTGTGTGTGTGTGTGTCTGTGTGTGTGTGTGTGCGTGTGCGTGTGTGTGTGTGTGTGTGCGTGTACATTGTGTCCGTCTACGCCCTCAGTGGTGATGGAGTGTGGCAGCAGATGTCGAGAGAGATTTCACGAGCTGCCCGACAGGCAGGCGTCTCGTGAAGGCTTTGTGTGAGCTAAACGGGGGAGCAGACTTCTGTTCAGCGGAGGTCTGAGGGAAACCAGTGGTGAGTAAACACTGAGCATTACTTCTGGAGGGATTGGCAGCTCTTCCAGCCAATGAAAACCTTCCAGCTTGGAAAGGACTCATATTTGTTTGTAACAATACTCAGACCTGCAATCAATTCTGCCAACATTTAATCTCCATCTATTTGTATCCTGGCATAGTCAGGTGGAACCAGGGGACACCAGCGAGCTGAGACCAGTGAGGTGAGACCAGGTAGGTGAGACCAGGTAGGTGAGACCAGTGAGGTGAGACCAGGTAGGTGAGACCATGTAGGTGAGACCAGTGAGGTGAGACCAGGTAGGTGAGACCAGGTAGGTGAGACGAGTGAGGTGAGACCAGGTAGGTGGGACCAGCGAGGTAAGACCAGGTAGGTGAGACCAGTGAGGAGAGACCAGGTAGGTGAGACCAGCGAGGTGAGACCAGTGAGGAGAGACCAGGTAGGTGAGACCAGAGAGGTCAGACCAGAGAGGAGAGACAACGTTGGTGAGACCAGCGAGGAGAGACCAGTGAGGAGAGACCAGTGAGGAGAGACCAGGTAGGTGAGACCAGGTAGGTGAGACCAGGTAGGTGAGACCAGCAAGGAGACCAGCGAGGAGAGACCAGGTAGGTGAGACCAGCGAGGTGAGACCAGCGAGGTGAGACCAGCGAGGTGAGACCAGTGAGGTGAGACCAGCGAGGAGAGACCAGCGAGGTGATACCAGGCGAGGCCAGATAACAGCAGATAACCCTTAGACACTGGTCCCCTAATGAAGTTGAACTTCTACCCACTACAGCAGATTAATTCGATCTCTCCGTGAATCAATTTAAAGCAAAGGTTAATGGACAAGGGGCTTAAAGTCAAAGCTCCTTCACTCAACTCACAGAGGACAATGGAAAGCTAAAGCCATTGATTTCCTGGGTTATTACAGACAGTGCCACCTGGTGGTCCCTCGAGATATGACTGTTCTGACGGGTTTGGGGCTAAGCAGAATATGAGAGGAAATTACCTCTTCCACAGTGTTGTCAAAACAGAGTAATAGAAGCAGCTTCAAGGCATCGGATTCGGTTGGTCTGGTCCCAGACTACCAGGACTACATGTTGAACAAGTCTGGATCTCCGGGCGCTACACCAAGGGTTTGCTTTCAAGGGTTTTTTTGAAAACCATGAGCTGTGATGTTCTTATTTCCATTTCATGCTTAGTTGGTTTGGTTGTTATTTGTTTACATCTTCCTCTTGGCATTTGGGTGATTTTGTGTTCCACTTTATTAAGTTGTCTGAGAAGCGACCGATGTTGACGTTTTTGAATAGTGGACCATTGGCTGAACCTGTTGGCGGCACAGGCAGGTTCTCTGCCTCCTAATGGGGACGTCGTGCTCGGCTGTACTCCAATATAAGATTCATACTCGTGTTGTTTGACCAAGGACTTCCTTGGTCCTATCTAGACCGATATGAGAACGCAAATCCTGCCCAACGACGACAATGGTCCAACTTTTTCTGCAATTTCCTCACGGAGGTAGCGTTGATGTTGCAGACAGCAGGCTTCCTCACTGCATGTAATGTAAGGGACTGCACACCTTATATTAGAAAATAACCCAGGCTTACGGCTCCCCTCTGAGGGACAGGATGCTGCTCAGTATTCAGAGAGAGAGAGAAGTTAGAGCAGGGGACTGATTACAATCAATAGCATCGCTGCCTCCTCATCCAACCAGCATCTGAGCGCCCAATGCTCTCCTAATGGACCACCAATAAACCACCACTGCCTTTTACCGGTTTCCTCATTAGCCGCCAAGAACTGCGATACACAGCGAGAGAAGCAAACAATCAACTAAGCAGACATTACACAGGTAGAAAATAGGTATTTAACAGCTTTCACAGCTCCAGGGTAGGACACTTTACATAAAGAACCTTACCAAATAAAACCAGTCGTAAATGGAGACAAGGACTTGCATAAAATGAAATGTGTTAGCGAAGCTTCACTGAGCATGCTAAACGTAACCCTATAACCATACCCCCAACAGAACCTAATCATACCCCAGCACATAGCCAAAGCTTTGGGCTTCATGGAATGCTTTGGACCAATGAGTAAAGCACTGACAGTAATCAGTAATCCATAGACATACACCATCACTGATGGTTCAGTTTAGTGTCATTAAGTTTAGTTAAGATTCGTCAGGTCTGGTTTATATTAGTTAGGTTTCATTAGTTGTGTTGTGTTCTTTCCTCTCCCGGGGAGGAGATGGAGTGGATGCAAGGGTAACGATGTCATTTGGGGAGTTAGTTGTAATTAGCTAGGTTCCTCCAGCTCTCTGGGGAGCATGAGGAGTGGAGGAGGAGGAGGAGATAAAGGTAGGTAGGTAAAGATGAGGTTGGGATGTTGAGCTCCCGGAGGAGCTCTTAATTAGTTTGAAGAACCATCATTCATAACAAGGATGCATTTACATTTTATTAGAGCGTGAATCAGTGTGGAGGGATAACTAATCCCTTCTTAGAGGAAGGCCTACCTCCTCCTCCTACTCTCATGGATGGAGTTCACATCAGGAAGGCCTACCTCCTCCTCCTCTTATGGAGGGAGTTCACATCAGGAAGGCCTACCTCCTCCTCCTACTCTCATGGATGGAGTTCACATCAGGAAGGCCTACCTCCTCCTCCTCTTATGGAGGGAGTTCACATCAGGAAGGCCTTCCTCCTCCTCCTCCTCTCATGGAGGGAGTTCACATCAGGAAGGCCTACCTCCTCCTCCTCTTATGGAGGGAGTTCACATCAGGAAGGCCTTCCTCCTCCTCCTCCTCTCATGGAGGGAGTTCACATCAGGAAGGCCTACCTCCTCCTCCTCCTCTTATAAAGGGAGTCCACATCAGCTCCTACAGGAGGCCTACCTCCTCCTCCTTCTACCTCCTCCTCCACACACCGCATCTCTTCCTCCCTCATCATGTTCATTTCCTCCCCTCTCCTCTCTGCTCTCTCCTCTCCCTTCTTCTCCTCATCTCCTCTCCTCTCATTACCTCTGAGACACATGCTGGATGTCACCACAGACAGCCAGAACTGAGACCCAGTCAGACAGACGGACAGACAGATACAGACTAACAAACACAGAGACAGACAGGCTGAACCATTTTTCACTGGCCTACGATTAGTGTTTCCTTTTTTTTTGCTTTATTTTAACTCCTAAAGTCACTGTCTTTTAACCCTTCCTTTTCTTTTCTTTACTTTCTTTTTTGCCTTAGGTCATTGTATTTTATTTTATTTTATTTTTTCTTTATGTGTATTTGCACTTAAGCACTTTCTGTGAAGCACTTTGGTTGCGGCTCAGCCGTATGTAAATGTGCTATATAAATAAAATTTGACTTGACTTGACTTGAACACAGACAGACAGACAGGCTGCTGGAGAAACACAGATAAACTAGATCTAATTGAATGTATTCAACTTCAGCTTTGAATGCACAAACACACACACACACACACACCCACACACACACACCCACACACACACACACGTGTGTAATACATTTTCATGCAAAATGTTGCTTTGAAAGATTAAAGTGGAATGAGTCGGCTAGCGGTAATGCTAGTGGTAATGATAGCGTAAAGCTTGTGGAATGCTAGCGTTATGCTAGCAGAAATGCTTGCGGCAATACTAGCAGTGCTAGCGATGGCGCTATTTCAAACAACACCCTCCTCTTTAGAATCAGTTTACACACACACACACACACACACACACACACACCGCATCTCTTCCTCCCTCATCATGCTCATTTCCTCCCCTCTCCTCTCTGCTCTCTCCTCTCCCTTCTCCTCCTCATCTCCTCTCCTGAATCCTGTGTGACGGGCTGTCACTACAGCTAAGCACATTCTCTCTCTGTACTTTTTTCCCCATCTCACTTCTAATTCCCTTCCTTCTTTCCCCTCTCCCTCCATCTCCCCCTCTCCTCCTCCCACCCTCTCCCTCCATCTCCCTCTCTCCTCATCCCTCCCCCCTCTCCTTCCATCTCCCTCTCTCCTCATCCCTCCCCCCTCTCCCTCCATCTCCTCCTTTCCACATCCCTCCCTTCCCCCCCGATCTCCCTCCTCTCTTCCTCCACTCCCCCCTCTCCTTATCCCTCCTCATCCCTCACCTTCTCCTCCCCCTCTCCTCATCCCTCACCTTCTCCTCCCCCTCTCCTTATCCCTCTCCTCATCCCCCCCTCTCACCTCCTCCTCCTCCCCCTCTCCTCATCCTTCCCCCCTGGAACAATTGCATGGCAGCAGGACTCTTGGTGGGGGGGGGGAGCTGGTGCAGCGGGAGGAGCAGGAGGAGGAAGAGGAGGATTTGGCGACCCGGCGATGGTGAGGAGGAAGAGGTGGAGCAAAAGGAGGAGAGGTGGGGTGGAGAAGATACTGAGAACGACAAGATATGAAGAAAGACAGAAGGAGTAGGTGGAGAGGAGGAGACGGGGAGGAGGAGATAGGGAGGAGATGGGGAGGAGGAGACGGGGAGGAGGAGATAGGGAGGAGATGGGGAGCAGGAGATGTGGAGGAGAAGATGGGGAGGAGGAGGTAGGAAGGAGGAGATAGGAGCAGATAGGAGGAGATGGAGAGGAGGGAGGAGTAGTTCTCCAGAGCATGGGGAGCGGTTTAGCCATCAGTAGTCGAGGCCTTGTACGGTTAGCTCATCTCCCTTCACAAATGATGTTAACATGTAAAACGTTTACTTTCTCTTCATGCTCTGGTTATTAAGGCAGCAGAACGTCCTCTAAACAAACACGTCTTGCCTTGCCACAACACGCTAAGAGATAAAACCAGAATATGACGTGATGTGGAAGATGACCTTATTACATTAGCATTATATTATCGCTGAGAAGGGCGATGAGGAACAGCCTCCACTGTTTTCTCACTGGCCACATAATTGCTGGTTGGTCGGGCTCCCATGTGTAGCGTCATGAGGTGCTAATAACTGGAGCGCTGCGCTGTTGATTAGTCTCCTAGCTACGGGAGCGGGACTGGACTGAGCCTGACAGGAAATACATGCCTCCTTCTAAAGCACCTAACCCCAACACCACCCTCACACTAGCCCTTTAACCCTAGCACCACACTACCACCACCATGACACTACCACCACTCCCACACTACCACCACCCATACCCCGACACCGGCCTAACCCTACCACTCTAACCCTAGCACCACACTACCACCACCCTAACCCTACCACTCTAACCCTAGCACCACACTACCACCACCCTAACCCTACCACTCTAACCCTAGCACCACACTACTTGCTAGACACACTACTTCGTAGATTTGATTCATACATGCAGAAAAAGCACTCTTAAGACAAAAGTCGGTTGTTGAAACTGATTCCTGGAGAGGAGAAATCAGGTTGGGAAGAGAAAAAAAGAAAGAACGATAGTATTTGGTGAGGACGCCACCACGAACACAAACACCACCCTAACATTACCACTCTAACCCTAGCACCACCCTCACACTACCTCCACACTTACACTCATTACACCTGGAGAACCCACCTGGAGAACACAATAAGTACAGCTGGAGAACACACTCATTACACCTGCAACCCACCTGGAGAACCAACGCATTACACCTGGAGAACCCACTCAGTACACCTGCTTCCTGGAGACACGTGCATTATGAAGGAAGCTGAAAACACAACTAGATCTGCTGAACAGCACTATACTATATATACCCCCCAAAACACACACATACACACACACACACACACACACACACACACACACACACACACACATATGCGTGTATGTTTGTATGTGTGTGGATGTAAACTTGCAGTGTCTTCTCTTCATAATGAACAGGTGTGGGCAGGCTGAACCGAGAGAGGTCGCGGTACAGTACGGCTGCCACTCCTAATTACCTGGAGGCAGAGCGATGACATCACACTATACGAGGTGATTCCATCTTGCCACACACACTTTCACCATAAAAAAAAGTCATTATAATAAAACACTGTTAGATGTGTTCCCGGCGACTGAATTTTAATGGAGCAATTACTCTGCGGGATTCACGCAAGCCCTCCGCTGAGCCTAAGAAGTGAGATTAACACGCACACACGTACCAGCAGCCGCGCAATCATCGCGTTTCACCGAGAGGAGCGCGTCTCCGCGGCGCCACGGCGAGCCGCGGGTGGAGGAGAGCCGACTGAGGACGTCTTCAACACGGGAGGAGCACCCCCGTCCTCCAAGCACCGCGGAAAATGCAACTGGGATTAAAACCCCAAATAACCAAATAACCTTAATAAACGAGGGCAGTGTAATGGACTTGTTCCTCAACAGAAAATTAACTCCGAAATGCACCAGTGGCTGGACGGCCACTGGTGCATTCATTGATGTCAGATCAATAAATCCGCCGTAAACGGTTATCGATCGCCCTGTACTTTGAAGAGAAAACAAGGCTGAATAATTAGGCGGTCTTCTACTTTAGCTGGTTACCCGTGTTATAAACTGCTTATTATTTATTATTATAGTAGCTAGTTAATATGGTTAGAAATTGTATTATATTTTACCTGGTCCACTGGTTATAAACGGTATTATATCTTAGCTAGTTAATAGGGTTATAAATTATATAATATTTCACCTGGTTATTATATTTTACCTGGTTCACTGGTTATAAACTGTATTTTATGTTAGCTTGTTAATATGGTTATGAAATAGAGCCACAGTGCTAAACGTGTTTTAGAACCCTAGTGCTAAACATGTTCCATAACGAAAGTGCTAAACGTGTTACAAATCAGTAGTGTTAAATGTATTATAGAGGAACCGTAGTTTTAAATGTTTTACAGAACCTTAGTGCTAAACATGTTACAAATCAGTAGTGTTAAATGTATTATAGAGGAACTGTAGTGTTAAATGTATTATAGAGGAACCATAGTGCATAACGTGTTGCAGAACCGTAGTGCTTCACGTGTTAAAGAACCATAGTGCTAGTTCGGTCCCTGCTCTGGTTAGAAACAATAGCCGGTGGAGCCGAGACTAAATGCTAACATCCCCACAGCAGATGTATGAATTAATTCAAGTTTTCTGCTCTCTTGTGTTAAATATCATAGACATGACTAATAGAGAGAGTGAGAAAGGGAGAGACTGGAGAAATGAGGGGAGAGAGAGAGAATGCCAGCATAGGGATGCTGGGAGGGAGGAAGAGAGAGAGAGAGAGAGAGAGAGAGAGAATGCCAGCATAGGGAAGCTGGGAGGGAGGAAGAGAGAGAGAGAAAGCATGCCAGCATGGTGAAACTGGAAGAGAGAGGGAGAGGGACATAGAGAGAGGGAAAGAGAGAGAGAGAGAGAGATTAAGTGGTTTTGTGTTTGCATAAACACTTGGAACACACCCACACACACACACACTTGTACACCCGGTGAGTACCATGTAGTTCTCTCGATAGAGGAAACGGACTGAGACCTCACACTACACACACACGCACACGCACACACACACACACACACACACACACACACACACACATATACAAACACACCACTCCAGGAGAACTGTAGTTGATGCTTCAGTATGAAGGTGTCTGTTGCTCATGTGCTCCGTAGTGTGCGGGGACACTTCACTAACACAAACACATGAGGGTACATCTCGGAGAGGGCCGTCAGAACATCAAGAGGGACTGGAGTGCCGTCTGAAGGAAACGGGAAATGAGGTGAGAAAACCTTTTAAAACATGTCCCCCTCCCCTCTCGCTGGGCTCCGTTACTCAAAGCGACACCGAATCTTCTCTCCACTTCAAAGGAGCGGAGGGGAGCAGCACATGAAGTGGTCATCAGGAATAACAGCTGGTTCAGCTAATGCTACAGCTCTCTATCACCCTCTCTCCCTCTCTCTCTCTACCTCTCTCTCTCTCCCTACCTCTCTACCTCTCTCTCTCTACATTGCCACCTCTCTCCCTCTGTCTCTCTACCTCTCTCTCTCTCTCTCCCTCCCTCTCTCCCTCCCTCTCTACCTCTCTCTCCCTACATCTCTACCTCTCTACATCTGTCTCCTACCTCTCTCTCTCTCCCTACCTCTCTTACTCTGCCTCGCTCTCTCTAACTCTCTCTCTCCCTCCCTACATCTCTCTCTCTACCTCTCCATCTCCCTCCCGCTCCACCGTTTGTCTCCACTCCCCCCCTCGTCTCTTTGAGCTCAGAAGAGCAGAGTTATCTCGGCTGGGTGGAATTGGGGGGGGGGGGGGTAGCTGACTGTTGGAATTATTAATGCTACAATATGATCTTCATATTCTGTTAAACATTCACATTTAAACTGGATTTCCGCTTGAGGTACGACATGAAATGGATGTCTGTTCACCTGAACAGGCTCACTCCTGCCTGTGGTAAGGGTGAGAGAGGCTGGTGATTAGAGTGAGAAAATCAGAGTTAAATGATGGATGGTGAACAGAGTAAGACAAGAAGAGTGATATCATGACAGGGCGATGATGGATGGAGAAAAGAGTGAGAAACAGATGGTGAGATCATGAGTGACATGATGGACGGTGGACAGAGTGAGACACAGAGAGTGAGATGATAAATGGTGACCAGAGTAAGATGATAAGAGTGAGATCGATTATAAAACGGAGAGTGACATGGTTGATAGTGGAGTTGTGTCTCTATAGAGTGGCTGGCCGAGCGTGAGGGGTGGATAGTGAAAGTGATGCCTGGGTGGGAGTGAGACGAGAGTGAGGGTTGAATTGTGAAAGTGAGTCTCTATAGAGTGCCTGGGCGAGAGTGAAGTGGTGGACAGTGAAGGTGAATCAGGACGGTTCTGCTCTGTGGCCGTTGGCCGGCGGCCGGGCTCTGCCTCCGCCCTGCCAGCGACGCCAGCCCCAGAACTCAAAAGGTGCTGCTGGCCTCTCACGCGCCGCTGGCTTGGTGGAACCACGGTGCTTTGGCTGCGGTACCGGGCCCACTGAACAACGGTTTGAAGTATATAATCTAAGAGTGCTCAGCATAGGGTGGGAATGCTGATGTGCTGGGTGGGAATGTTGTGTGGAGGGCAGAAGGCTGTTTGCAGGCATCTGCTTTGGTTTTGATTGTTAAAAATGTATCGGTTTATTTGTTTGTTGTGATGTCTAGGAACTTGTTGGGTCTGAGAGGGCGTCTCAAAGACCGCACAACCACTCAAGGTAGAAGGTTCTGCACAAGGATGGATGTGCTCAGTTATTTAAGGTTACTAGGAGTGCGTCACGCACACCCGCACACGCACGCACACCCGCACATGCACGCACACACACACACACACGCATGCACGCACGCACACACACACACGCATGCACACACGCACACACACACACACACACACACACACACACACACACACACACGGCGGTACTATTCTCCACGGTTCCCTCTCTCCTCTCCTCCACTGTTCCCTCTCTCCTCTCCTCCACTGTTCCCTCTCTCCTCTCCTCCAGTGTTCCCTCTCTCCTCTCCTGCAGTGTTCCCTCTCTCCTCTCCTCCAGTGTTCCCTCTCTCCTCTCCTCCACTGTTCCCTCTCTCCTCTCCTGCAGTGTTCCCTCTCTCCTCTCCTCCACGGTTCCCTCTCTCCTCTCCTCCACTGTTCCCTCTCTCCTTCAGTACTCTGGGCTTGTATTTGGCAGTAAGTGAAGGGCCGGCCTGTCACTGGGGCAATAGACATCTTATATAACAGCGACACAGAGACAAAGAGACAGAGACAAAGAGGGAGGTGGAGAGAAAGAAGGGAGACGGAGAAGACAGAGGGAAGAGAGATAGCCTTATCTTAAATCGAAGCAAGTGTGTGTGTGTGTGTGTGTGTGTGTGTGTGTGTGTTTGGTTTGTGTTTGTGTTTGTGTGTGTATGCGTGCGGGTGCGTGTGTGCTTGTGTGTGTGTGTGTGTGTGTGTGTGTGTGTGTGTGTGTGTGTGTGTGGGCCTGTGCAGTGCATGTGCGTGTGTGTCCACTGACCCTGGAAATCTGCACAACTCCCTCCTCCAGACAGGTAGGACTACAGCAATCCCCTAGACTAGAAACGCCACAACCACAGCTAGTGGGGAAGATCCCTTGATCGGCTTAGATTATTTATTTAGCTAACTATTATTTCCGATGAGATTTGGGTAAATCAGATGGATTATTTTATTGCTGTGGCACTTCTGTTTCATATTGGTCTTTTTCTCACAGTATCAAACCAGCAGCTGCCTGCCAAAACTTCCACAAGGATTTCCATTTTGCATTCATATCTGTCTGATCAGATATGAGGAGGAAGAGGTGACAGCGGAGGAGGAGGAGGAGGAGGAGGAGGAGAGGAGAAGAAGGAGGAAGAGGAGAAGGAGAAGAAGGAGAAGGAGAAGGAGGAGCTGGAGAAGGAGAAGATGCTGATGTTAGCAGGTTAACGTTGTAGCTCAATTAGCTCTGTAAGTGCAAGTGCTGCTGTTGGATGCTAGGACATGCAGATCCTGTTCTCTGGCACCCTTTACAACCTCAGCTCATCAGTTATAGATAAACCATAATGGTAATATAGCAGCAACTCAATACATAATGTGGTATGAGATCGTTGTTATTTGATGAACAGGCCTTATAAAAGTATAAAGTTACAACATCAGGTCATTATTGTCCTAAATGAAACCTCCACACTGCAGCAGCGAGCAGAGAGAGAGAGATGTAAATACGGAGAGCCAGCGCACTCCTGCGAGATGAGTTTACATTCAGTACATGAAGCGTCTGTTGTGTGTGGCAGGAGACGAACCAGCCTCCAGACGGCTGGAGCACACTATCAATGATCATCTCTATTAAAGATCCTCCTTATTAATGATGATCCGCATTAGCCCTCCTCCTCATGCCTCATCCTAACCATGACACCACTCCAATTGCGTAGTGTGTTGTGACCTCGACACAATGTGGATCGGGTTGTGTGTTAGTCTGTGTAACAGAGGTCTGTTGCGTTGCGTAGTGTTGTGCAGTGTAACAGAGTGTGTTGTGTAGTTTTTTGTTGTGTAACCGAGTGTGTTGTGTCGTTTTTTGTTGTGTAACAGATTGTGTTGTGTTGTGTCGTGTTGTGTAGTGTTGCAGTGTGTTTTGTAGTATTGTGTAGTCTAACAGAGGTGTGGTGTAGTGTAACAGTGTGTTGTGTAGTGTTGTGTAGTGTAACAGAGGTGTGTTGTGTAGTGTTGTGTAGTGTAACAGAGGTGTGTTGTGTAGTGTTGTGTAGTGTAACAGAGGTGTGTTGTGTAGTGTTGTGTAGTGTAACAGAGGTGTTGTGTAGTGTTGTGTAGTGTAACAGAGGTGTGTCGTGTAGTGTTGTGTAGTGTAACAGAGGTGTGGTGTAGCGTAACAGTGTGTTATGTAGTGTTGTGTAGTGTTGTGTAGTGTTGTGTAGTGTAACAGAGGTGTGTCGTGTTCAGTAAAACAACACATGTTGGTTCCCAGCTCCTCAAACGGAGAAGGAACTCAAGCAGGAGGCAACGGTTTCTTAACCCAACTAAAACTTGAGCAGAAGACCGTCCCCAGAGAGCCAGAGTCACCAGGCTCACAACACTGATTCATGGGAGTGCTGATTCATAGCTTTACTGATTGATAATACTATTGATTAATAATACACACCTGATCTCAATCTGAGAGCACACATTCATCTGAATACAATTATGGATCTCACACACACACACAGACTCAGTACTTGAGGTGAATTTACAACCGAGTCTCTTATTCATGAGCCTCTCTCTCTCTCTCTCCATCACTCCCTCTCTCCCCCATCTCTCTCTGTCCATTTCACACACGTGCACATTTGTATCTTTCTTTGTCTGTCTGCCTGTCCGAGTGAATGCCCGCCTGTATCTTTTGGTTCACCCTCCCTCTCTCCACCTAATCCTCTCTCTCCCCTCCCTCCCTCTGTCCGTCCGTCTGTCCCTCCCCTCTCCCTGACATCTCTCTCTCTCTCTCTCTCTCACAGACCACACCAGTTGAGACAAGGCCAGTACAGACCGATCCAGAGACAGGGACTCTGTCCAGAGAGCAGGACTCTGTCCAGCAACCAGGACTCAGACCAGGACTCGTGTGACCAACTAGACCAGTGGTTCTCATCCCATTTTTTACCAACTACCTAGTGCTGTCTTGTGCGATCTGTTGGCTCGGTGCTCGGGTCACCAGGTAGCCCGGCTGGAAGCCGCTAGCACAGAGCCGAATAGCGCTAGCTAACATGACCTGGTGGCTTTACGTTGAAAAGAGACCGACTCAGAGGATGCTGGGGCAGCATTATAGGACAGCCTCCAGCACGCTCTGCTTCTGTACCAAGAGCTGTGTGCGTCAGCTCTCAGTACCCTCAGCAGAAGAAGAACAAGTGAGACGGGGAATAATTCAGGAGCTTTTTGACAAAGCAACCGAAACATGAAACAGAAACAGATAGACCTCTGTCGGAGCCCTTCCCTCTCTCTCACATCCAGACACACACGCACACACTCACGCACGCACGCACACACACACACACACACACACACACACGCACGCAAGCAGAAACGCATGCACACACACACACACACACACACACACACACACACACACACACACACACACGCATGCAAGCAGAAACGCATGCACGCACACACACACACACACACACACACACTACACACACCACACACACACACCATCATCATCTCTCTCTCCCTCACACCCAACTTCCTCTCTCTCTAATAAATGAGAGTTGGCGGGTGTAGCCTCCCTTAGAGGCTAACGAGCCAATTAAAACTCCTGCTCTCCCAGTCTGTTTATTAAGACAACTGACCTACTTAGGTCACAATGACATCACCGTGTCACTCCCACCCTCACCCTCTCACTACCACCCTCACCCTCTCACTTCCACCCTCACTCACTCACTACCACCCTCACCTTCTCACTACCACCCTCACCCTCTTACTTCCACCCTCACTCACTCACTACCACCCTCACCCTCAGGCTCACACTACCACCCTCACCCTCTCACTCCAACCTCACCCTCTCACTACCACCCTCACTCACTCACCCTCTCACTACCATCCTCACTCACTAATGCACCCTCTCACTACCACCCTCACTTGCCCTCTCTCACTCACCCTCTCACTACCACCGTCACTCACTCACCCTCTCACTACCACCCTCACCCTCTCACTACCACCGTCACTCACTCACCCTCTCACTGCCACCCTCACTCACTCACCCTCTCACTACCACCCTCACTCACTCACCCTCTCACTGCCACCCTCACTCACCCTCTCACTAAACCCCTCACCCTCTCACTACCACCCTAATTCACTCACTCACTCACTCAGCCTCTCACTACCACGCTCACTCACTCACCCTCTAACTACCACCCTCAGTACCGCCCTCACTCTCAGCACTGTAAGGTTTTCTTTCAGCAGATTCCTTCAATGAACCCCACCTCCACCCCACCTTCACCCCACCCCACCTCAACACTCCACCTCCACCCCGCCTCCACCCCACCTCAACACTCCACCTCCACCCCACCCCACCTCCACCCCAACCCAACACTCCCCCCTCCATCCCATCTCCTCCTCCCCAGCCCCCATAGTTCAAAGATCTCCTCATTCTTTCCATAACCAGGACTGATTCCTGACCAGGACCATTCAAGTGGTCATGTGTCCTGACCAAGACTCACTCCAGAGACCGGGACTCAGACCAGAGACTGGGACTCAGTCCAGAGTCCTGAGAGCTGCACAACTTGACCATGACCTGGAACTATGATATCACTTGAAATATTGTTTCATATTAAAATGTAGAAATACAAACAGTGGAACCACGAACTGCACTCACTGGATTACATAAAAATAAGAACAACAGAGTAATATGATTGCATAAATGTATCTGTCCAAAAAGAACATCATCATCATCATCATCATCAGCATGCGTCTTATTGATACAGTGATACTGACAATACGTAGTACAGTAAGTCCTCAAACTGCACAGACGGAGCGAGGTCCGTTCACCTCCACCAGGGACCCGCTTCAACTCGCCTGCTACCCGGCAATCGGAGAGCCCTCCCGGGCCAGGGACCCGCTGCAGCCCGCCAGCTGTCCAAGCCAGGGAGAGCCCTCCCGGGCCAGGGACCCGCTGCAACCCGCCTGCTACCCGGCCAGGGAGAGCCTTCCCGGGCCAGGGACCCGCTGCAACCCGCCTGCTGCCCCAGACAGGGAGAGCCCTCCCGGGCCAGGGACCCAGCGCTGCCCGGCGCTCACGGAGAACAAGCGAGCCGCTCACCTCTCAGCCAGATGCCAACATCAGGAGGGTTCCGGTCCGCTTCTAAACAACACGCCCCGGTCCTGCTCCTAACATCTGAAGGGGGGTCCAGTATTCGGTGTCCGGTGGCTGACAGCTCATCTCCAGGTGTGTTCGCGACACGGTGTTGAGAAAGCGGATTGTACCGGGAGGGGGGCGGGGGGGGGGGGGGGGGGACTATCGAAGAAGTAGAAAGAAGCCCCGGTTGGAGGAAGTTGTGGTGATGATGATGATGGTGATGATGAAGAAGGAGAAGAAGAAGAGTATAGTCCTGTTGTTTGGAGGAGCAAGCATCCTTCAGCAGACACGATGGGAGAAGAAATATCCAATCACCGTGGCGCAACGCTCAGCGCGTCCAGAACCCTATCGCCCCTCTAGACCCGCTCCCCCCAACACACAGCACTCAGACCGGGAGGAGGACCCGGGCAGGAGACGCAGAAGACGGCTGCATGGTTGGGTTTACCGCTCTGAAGACACCGGAGACACGAGGCGGTCTGTCAGCTCCGGGACCGACAGCCGGTGGATGAGGAAGGGAACGCGTGAGGAAAGTGAGGGCACGCGCATGCAGGAGAGTGTGAGAGAGAGAGAGAGAGAGAGAGAGAGAGAGAGAGAGAGAGAGAGAGAGAGAGAGAGTGATTGTGTGTGTGTGTGTGTGTGTGTGTGTGTGTGTGTGTGTGTGTGTGTGTGTGTGTGTGTGTGTCTGTCTGCCTGGTCGTGCATGTAAAATAGGAATGAGAAAGAAACAAGATGGTGTGTGTGTGTGTGTGTGTGTGTGTGTGTGTGTGTGTGTGTGTGTGTGTGTGTGTGTGTAGAGAGAGACAGAGAGAGGGAGACATAGAGAGATAGAGAGACAGCGACAGAGAGAGAGAGACACAGAGAGACAAAGGGAGACAGAGAGACAAAGGGAGACAGAGGGAGAGAGGGAGAGGGAGACAGAGACAGAGACAGAGAGTCCCAGCAGCAGGGGTTGTCGTGGCGACCGTCTCTGTCCCTCCAGAGGTCGTAAACATTGATTAGAATATTTGAAGCAGTATTACGGCCGTGCACATTAACAAGCTCACACACGCGCGCACCCACCCACCCACCCCACCACACACACACCACCACACACACACCACCACACACACACACACACACACACCCAGGGTTAATAATCTAAAGTGTAGTTTGTAACATTGAACTAGTGCTGGGTACATCATTTATAGCTTCGTTCACTTCTATCTCTTATAACTTAAAGTTATACACAACTTGTACTTTAGTTTACCTAAAGTTCACCTCATAACGCAGTAATGTGAACACCTTGTAACGCATAACTTATACTTATTACGTATTGTTGTTAATAGTTCTATAGGATTACATAAGGGCATATACACAATAGTACATAGTATTCAGTATAAACAGTACTCTGTTCAGCATGTATTTAGTAAAATGAATATTTTGTTCAGAATGTATTCTGAATAAACAGTACTCTGTTCAGCATGTATTCAGTATAAAGAGTACTCTGTTCAGCATGTATTCAGTATATAGAGTACTCTGTTCAGCATGTATTCAGTATATGAAGTATTCTGTTCAGCATGTATTCAGTATAAAAAGTATTCTGTTCAGCATGTATTCAGTAATACCACCACTTCCTGCCGACCAGCTCTATGCACTGAGATCAATGCTACTCTGCATTATTATGCATCGATCCTAATATGAGGCCGATCAATCACAGACAAATAGATCATATCCTCAGACAGATCAATATCACCACATTGTAAAGGTAAACACAGGTGCATAGGTTGACAATTAGTGAACTAAAAGTGTGCATGAATACTATTTAAGATGTTAAGGTGTCTGAGGAGAGAGCTACACACTCTCACACACATAGGCAGGCAGGAAAGTGTACGGTAGATAGAGTGTACTTATGAAAGCATCTATCTCATAGGATGATGTGAGGAGAGTTCGCTTGAGCAAACACAGTCAACCAAACCCTTCATCTTTATCATAAGTAGCTAGCATTCTGTAAATGTCTTTCTTTAACATAACTTACATTCAGTGAACTACACACTCTGTCAGCCAGCTAGCATTCTGTGAATGTCTTTCTTTAACATAACTTAAGTTCACTAAACTACACACTCTGTCAGCTATAGCATTCTGTAAATGTCTATCTTTAACCTCATTTAAATGCACTAAACTACACAATGTCAGCCAGCTAGAATTCTGTAAATGTCTGTCTGAGAACACATATTGTAATACGTATATATTATTATGAAGTATTATGTGTCCATTAGTACTATGTATATAACATGCATGAGAACAGAGTACTACTATATATTATATAGTACTATGTATAATTATGAAGTACTATGTGTACTTTATACTGTTCTATGTATATATTATTATGAAGAATACTGTGTGTACAGTATATAGTACTATCTATATTATATGCATGAGAACAGAGCAGTGACCAAATATGAATGATTTTTCACTTTACTGTCAGCTTATGGGGGAGAGAGGAGGGAGAGAGAGAGATAGAGAGAGAAAGAGAGAGAGAGAGAGAGAGAGAGAGAGAGAGAGGGGAGAGAGAGGGAGAGAGACCAAGACAGAGAGAATGAGAGCAACAGAGAGAGAGTCAGTGAGAGGTTTGAGGACAAAAGCCGCTCCATATAATTTAGCTTCCTCTGAAGGGCTGGGGGAGAGTGAGGGAGAGTGGGGGAGAGGAGGCGTATTGTTGGAGAGAGGCAGAGATGTCAGGACGACGTTGACCGTGTAACTTATGCTGATCCTCTGAGGCTGTGCCCAGCGGAGCCAGAGGTGGCCGGGGATTAGCTGGGTGTGGAGGCCACTCTCTGCTCTCCTGCTGCAGGTGGAGGTTCCACCACCCTAGTGGTTGTCTCTTCATATTTCATGTCATCCTGAAGGGTCCTAACTCCTTTAACACGATCATCTATTTAACATGCATTATTTCAACTATTCTTGATGAAACCGCTGCTACATATAATACTACATATATACTACAAACATAATTTAACTCATCCAGTGCTACACATGAGAGAACAACAAATTGTTGGAGGAGAAATAAAAAGGTGTGAACAGAGTGGGCAGTCAGAGGGGGGGGGGGGGTTACCTTAACAAGACTGAGCTCCTCCTTGTGCCAGAGAAAGACTGCCCTCACATGGACTTATTGGTCACAGTTGGGGGCACTGCGGTATCTCCATCACCAACCACGAGGAAACTCAGTGTGGTAATGGACAATCCACTATGCTGCACCGTGACCATCACCGCGGTGGCCTGATCCTGCAGAGTTGCTCTCTACAACATCCGCAGGATCTGGCCCTTCCTCATGAGGAAAGTAACTAAGCTCTTGTTCCAAACGCTCGTCATCTCCCGCCAGAACTACTACTACTACTCACTCCTGGCTGGACTCCCTGCTTCCAGGATCAAAGCTTTGCAGCGTACCCAGAACGCTAAAGCACGCCTCGTATTCAACCTACCAAAATTCTCCCATTCTCCATTTTTCACTTTTCTGTGACCTACACTGGCTCCCTGTAGTAGCTTTAATCAGATTCAAGACAATGGTACTGGCCTACAAGGAGGTCAACAGAACTGCCCCTGCCTACCTCCAAGCGTTAGTCCTAACGCACACCCCAGCTCGAGCGCACCACTCTACAACCTCAGCTGGATGCCTGGCGCCATTGCATAGAGCAATCAAAGGTCGCACAACAAAGCCACAACTCTTCTCTGTTTTGGCACCACAATGAACGAGCTTGTGCCGATGTCACGACCGCAGAGTTGCTCACAAGCTTCTGCAGGAGTCTCAAGACTCACTTGTTCAGAGTTCACCTTGACTCTGCATCCTACCCCCCTCCTCCCTTAATCTCCTAAAACATCCCTCTCACACACTTATTGTATGTTTGTCAGCCACTGTGTGTCAGCCACAGTCACTATAAAGTGAGGACTCAGAGGGAAGGATGAAGGCTACAGGATGTGACACGTCTGGTCACTTCATTACCATCATTACTAGATCAGTAATGATGGTGCCTCACCCTCTGTCCAGATAAGGTGCAATAAGATGCTAGTAGTAGATTGAACCGTACATCCTGACAATATGAAGAGTTAGGGGACCCAGCCTTGATCTCAGGGACACCATGGGTTCCCCAGAGGGGTAGCCCTGGGTCTGCTCCTTCAGAGAAGATCAAGGGTTAGGTCATAGGATCAAGGGTATGTCAAAGAGAGAGTTCAAAGAAGAAAGTCAGAGGGCCAAAGGGGACACACTCGCAGGCCGCAGACATGCAAGGATATCGAGCAACATGCTAATTATGAAAACAAGTACTTCTATTCAGCAGGGTTTGCTAAAACACGACTTTACCTTCTACTTTACCTTTTGCTCATAAAAACAACAACCAAGAGCAGGGCTTTGAATAATATTATAATAACATATTTAAAGTCTTGGCAGAATCAACTAGGGCTCCATGCCAAATAATCTCCTCCACGTCTAAACCTTGAGCCTGCTGGGAAATGAAATGTTTCATATTTTGTACGCAGTGCTGATAACCTCCACGGGGTTCTGTAATGAGTTTTACTTTAGAAAAGTAGCGTTTTTTTACTGATGCCTATCTATGCCGATATAAAAGCCCCTATTTATTCTAAAGTTCTAAACATTATTAACTCCTTTAAACTTCTACTGCCGATAAGTAGTCTTCTCCGGTAATTACACTGGACCTAATCCTCTTCTAAAAACCCATTCTATAGCCAGGTTATCACGGTGTCACGGTGTT
>NC_140280.1:2866142-2950958 GCF_964030765.1 Micromesistius poutassou | reverse complement strand
TCAGGAAACCTGGGTTTCCGGTCTGAACCTTTCAGAAGGCAGAGTTTCACCCCAGCTGCTCTCTCCCCAGCTGCTATCTCCCCAGCTGCTCTCTCCCTAGCTGCTCTCTCCCTAGCTGCTATCTCCTAGTTGCTCTCTCCCTAGCTGCTCTCTCCCTAGCTGCTCTCTCCTAGTTGCTCTCTCCCTAGCTGCACTCTCCCCAGCTGCTCTCTCCCTCACACTCTAGTCCTTTCTTCTCTAGACCTTCAAAAACCACTCAGGGATTCAGGAGTTCAGTGACCTGTTGATTTACAACATGTACAGCTACAGGTATTAGTGTGGCAGCCAAACAAGCCACACTTTTATTATTCTGTCTTCACAGATTGGCAGGCAGACAGCTAGACAGACAGACAGACACATGGACAGACAGGCAGGCAGACAGAGAGGCAGACAGACACACAGGCAGAAGGACAGACAGATGGACACAGACAGACAGGCAGAGAGACAGACAGGCAGCCCCAACTCCAGTAGAAGTAAAGCCTTATTTTACCATGAGCTCCACAGGACCATACAAACCAGACAGAAGATACACTTCCACCTCCACCTTGTTTTCTATAGACCTTCAAATGGTACGTTTTAGTAACAGAGCATTTTCTCATTTTGTCCTCTGTATACTGACTTGTACTGGGGTCTACTGGTTTGCACTGGTTTTTACTGGTTTGTTCTGGTCTCCTCTGGGCTCTACTAGTCTCTCCTGGTTTCAACTGGTCTCTTCTGGTTAACACTGGTCTCTACTTGTCTCTACAAGCCTGTAATGGTCTCTACTTCTGTGTACTGGTCTCTGACGGTCTCTGCAAATCTTTACTGGTCTCTACCGGTTTGTTTTGGTCTCTACTAGTCTACTGGTTTGAACTGGTCTCTCCTCCACTGGTCGTGACTGCTGCCTGCCGCCTCTCTCCACCTCCCGCTGGAGGCAGAAGCAGCAGCGTGTCCGCTTTAATCAGAATCAATTGTCCATCAAATTGCAGCAAAATGTTCTTCCTCCTCCCCGCCTTCCTTCCCTCCTCCTCTCCTCCTCCCCTGCTTCCTCTCCTCCTTCCCTCCTCCCCTCCTTCCTCTCCTCCTCCCCTCCTTCCTCTCCTCCTTCCTCTCCTTCTCTCCTCCTTCTCCTCCCATCCTTCCTCTCCTTCTCTCCTTCCTCTCCTCCTCCTATCCTTCCTCTCCTCCTCCCTCTCCTCCCTCTTCTCTCTCTCCTCCCTCTTCTTCCTCTTCTCCCTCTCCTCCCTCTTCTCCACAAGAACGACGAGGAGGTAAGGAAATGCTCACTTAGCAGCAGGATGAGAAATTCTCCTTGAGAGAGATAAGAAACCAGAAGGTAGAGAAAGGGGGGAGGGAGGGAGGGGAGGGGAGGGAGGAGACATGAGAAGAGGGAGGAGATGTGAGGAGAAGAACAAGACATTAGGGTGACTTGAGGAGAGGGAGGAGAGGGAGGAGGAGATGTGAGGAAAGGGAGGAGAGGGAGGAGACTTGAGGAGAGGAGAGAGGAGAGGAGAGGTGAGGATAGGGAGGAAACGTGAGGAGAGGGAGGAGGCTTGAGAAGAGAGGAGGAGACGTGAGGAGAAGGAGGAGAGGGAGGAGACGTGAGGAGAAGGAGGAGAAGTGAGGAGAGGGAGGAGACATGAGGAGAGAGGAGGAGAGGGAGGAGAAGGAGGAGAGAGGAGGAGCTGGAGGAGACGTGAGGAGAGGGGGGACTGCGTAGGAGGTACCATTTTGATTGTAAATCATTAGTTTTCTTCATAATGGATGGAGACCTTGGAACATCGACCCCCTCTCCTCCCCGTCGTTAAAGTATCGGCAGCTGCTGATTGGTCACATTAATGAACTTCCTGAGGAAGACCCCGTAGCCACAGCAATGAGCCTCCTCATGTGGCTTCAGTCACATCAGTGAACCTCCTCATGTAGACTCAGTCACATTAATGAATTAATGTGACTGAATCTACATGAGGAGGTTTATTAATGTGGAGGAGGATCCTGAGCCTCCTCATGTAGATTCAGTCACATAAATTAATTAATGTGACTGAATCTACATGAGGTTTATAAATGTGGAGGAGGATCCTGAGCCTCCTCGTGTAGACTAAGTCACATTAATGAGCCTCCTCATGTAGACTCAGTAGTCAAATTAATGAGCCTTCTCATGTAGACTCATGTCACATTATTGAGCATTCTCCTGTAGATTCTCTGGCTACTGTAGGTCGATACACAGATCCATACACGCACCCCTCCTCCTCCTCCTCCACTGATGATGAGGATGATGATGATGATGATGATGAAGCAGATCTCCTAGTTCCCTCGGCTTCTGTTGGGCTGAGCTGTCATGTTGCAGAACAATGGGTCGAGAACCACTAGTTGAGAAGGATGGAAAACAAAGAACAGAACTCAGAGAGAGAGGGGAGGGGAAGGAGGGGAGGAGGGGAGAGGAGAGGGGAGGGAGAAGAGGGGAGAGGAGGAGGGAGGAGGGGAGGGGAGGAGAGGGGAGGTGAGAGGAGGTGAGGGGAGAGGAGGAGGGAAGAGGAGGGGAGAGGAGAGAGGAAGGAAGGAGAGGGGATGAGGGGAGGGGAGGAGAGGGGAGGGGAGAGAAGAGAGCAGGGGATGAGGTAAGGGGAGGTGAGGAGACGAGAGGAGAGGGGAGGAGAGGAGGGGAGGGAAAGGAGAGATGAGAGGAGGAGAGGAGAGAGGAGGGGAGGAGAGGAGATGAGGTGAGGTGAGAAGATGAGGGAAGAGGAGGGGAGAAGGGGAGGGAGAGGAGAGAGAGGAAAGAGGTGAGGAGGCGATGAGAGGAGAGAAGGTGAGGAGATGAAGCCTGAGTGTATGGCGGAAGTACTTGACATGTTTTCGAATGCATTACAACTGCAGGGAAGAACCCCAGGCAGGATGCTTCCTTATTCACCCCCATGAAACATTTACAGAGAGAGAGAGAGAGAGAGAGGTTTGTTTAATTTTAGCAGCACGTTTTGTCACCTGCTGTGATGAGAACGGTGAATCCACAAACATCCCAAACACTCAGAAAACTCAACTAACGACCCTTCTACTAAGTTATTACTGCACTACAAAATACATCTTTACTGTACCTGATCACTGAATTATACTATACTATACTATACTATACTATTATATTACTACTTTACTACCATAATAGGTTACTACTACACTACTAAAAGTCACCTCTGCTGTACCTGATCACTGTATTACACGATACTAGTATATTACTACTTTAATACTGTAATGAGTTAATATTTCACTACAGCACAATAACCTTTAACTCCCATGAAGTTAAAGATGGCTACTAGCCTCTGAACCAGCCTGTGTTTAGCAAATGAAAGACTAAAAAACAGTCAAATTAAATGAAATACAACATGCAGAAGAACTTTATCTCTACAGTTTAGTTATTATATATTCAAGCTTTTCAATGTTTTTAATCCCTCTATTGTGCTGCTACACCCCAGTAATGTATTTAATAGTTTGTTATACTGCTACACCACCAGTAATGTATTCAATACCTCTGAATGTCATACTGCTACACCACCAGTATTGACCAAGCAGATGTAAAGACTGCTGGTTTGATTCTCTCCTCACTCCTCACACTCTGCATAAATTCTACCTAGAGCACATGCTGTGTGTGTGTGTGTGTGTGTGTGTGTGTGTGTGTGTGTGTGTGTGTGTGTGTGTGTGTGTGTGTGTGTGTGTGTGTGTGTGTGTGTGTGTGTGTGTATTAACAGTGCAGCTGATACTAATACTGATAGTAATTATCTCATCTTAACTTCCTGGTCATTTCCTGTCCTGCTACTTAATTTCCTGTTGAGGTGTAAGGTGGATGCCATGACGTTGAATGACTTGCATTACTTCCCCACCCCAGATGCTAGTGGCCATCTTTAAGACCCTAGTAGTCATAAGACCCTAGTAGCATCTTTAAGACCCTAGTAGTCATAAGACCCTAGTAGTCATAATACAGCCGTCTTTAAGAGTCTAGTAGCCGTCTTTAAGAGCCTAGTAGCCGTCTTCAAGACCTTAGTTGCTAAGCAGAAAGTGGTTCTCTGAGAGTCAATAGAGAAGCAAACATCACTTGCACACCTCAAAATATAAAATCAGAATATTAAAAAGGACAATTTATCACAGAACAGTACAAAAAAGTTCTGTAATCAAGGTCTTCTGAGAGCGAGAGAGCGAGAGAGAGAGGAGGGGGAGCAGGAGAGAGAGAGAGAGAGAGAGAGAGAGAGAGAGAGAGAGAGAGAGAGAGAAAGAGTAAGAGAGAGACAGGCAGACAGACAGACAGTGTGAAACTAACATACACCATAACACGTTACCATGACAACCAGGTGAAGAAAGTCCAGGAGACCGGAGAGCAGGGGGCCTGGACAGAAACACATAAACATAGACACTTACAGTGTGTGTGTGTGTGTGTGTGTGTGTGTGTGTGTGTGTGTGTGCGTGCGTGCGTGCGTGCGTGCGTGCGTGTGTGTGTGTGTGTGTGTGTGTCTTTGTCTCTGTGGTAGTTTCTGGTTTCTCTCTCTCTCCCCATTCTTCCTCCCTCATCCCATTCTCTCTCACCTCATTATTCTGGGTTTCTGGTGTTCATTCTGTGAGGCTGTCCATGCCAGGGTAATGCCTAGCCCAAGAGTCAGGGCAGGTGAGAATAAGACAAGACGAAGTAAGAGAAGACATAACTGATGATTAAGATATTCACACATTATCTGTTCATGACAGATCATCTTCAAGAGTGAAGCTATATATATATATATATATATATATATATATATATATATATATATATATAAACATCCTTTGACAAGGACACTATATTCAGCTTGTTCTGTCCTGACATATGTACCCCTCATTCATTCATCTAATAATCAGAATATTCATGTAACACAAAGGCTTTAGGATAATGTACCCCTCACTCATTCATCTAATGAACAGAATATGTAACACAAAGGCTTTAGGATAATGTACCCCTCACTTATTAATCTAATAAAAAGGCTTTAGGATAATGTTCCCCTCACTCATTCATCTAATAATTACAATATTCATGTAACACAAAGGCTTTAGGGTAATGACACACAACCTCGTCTTCACGGCTGCTGATGTCTGCTTTGCGGACCGCTAAAATTGCTGATTCAAGTTCTTTCTATTTCCTGACATCACACATGATCATTCATTCATTCATTCATTCATTCACAGGCCCCCATCAGAATCAGAGGGCCTCACGAACACGTGTGAACATGAAGCGACCTGCATAGTGCTGATCGTTTTGTAGACCAGACTTCCGATCCCAGCGGTCCCGGACGCCGGGAGGAATCTGTGATGAGGCGCGTTGAAGAAAAGCAATCAAAGTCAAAGCGGAGATTAAAGCGGCATTCATCTCCATGGTGATAAGTGAGATGAGTAACGAGGAGCACATGTTTCACACAACTTGTGACATCAAAGTTCTGTGTGTTATATTGAACGTTAAAGCAGAAACATGTGATCTCGCTCCACGGGTTCCGTCGAGACGCTGCGGTTCTGCCGCTGAATTCCATCAGGAAACATGAATCCACGCCGGATCAAATTAAAAAGATCATACAATTAAAGCGAATGGATTTACATAATGTGAATCTCTAAATTACCTTGCAGTTTACGATAGTCCTACCTAACCCTTACACCGCTTAACCCCTACACCATCTAACCCTTACACCACTTAACCCAATTTAACGCTTACACCACTTAACCATGACACCACTTAACCCCACCTAACACTTACCTCTAACTATCCCTAACCATTGCTACCTTTGAGATAGACCTACTTAACCCTAAATAGCCCAAACCCCCCTTAACTGTACCTCACCCCAACCCTACTAAATCCTAACCCTACATAACCCTAACTAGCTAACCCAAACCATCCTAACCCTTACCAACCCTATCCCTGCCAACTCTTAACCTAAACTAGTCTTAGCCCATCAAACCCTTCCTGGTGTAGCCCCAGCCCTAGTTAACCCTGGGAAAGTAGTTTAATCAAGTGAGCAGCAGGGGAAAATTATTTTAGAGTTTTCATACTCCTCCCTCAGGCTTCAGATTATTATTACCCACAATCCCACTGTGCCCTCCAGGAGTATTTCAGAAATATCTCAAAAGGATTTGGTCCTCACCTTCCTGCCTCTGCACAGTGTTTGGATTTTTCTATCTCTCTAACTAACTATCTTTATCTATATCTCTATCTTCTGGAGCTGGAGATAATAATATATATAGACATATCCATCCATCCATCCAGAAAGACAGACAGACACATACATACATACATACATTAGTAAAGACACAGACAGTTACTTTAATGGAATATACTTGTTAGTTATACTTGGATAATTAACAGTTGTAAGATGAAGATCAAGGAGGGTGTGAGGTCAGTGAGGTTATGCTGTTATGCTGTGTGCTTTGTGTGCATTACGCTGTGTGTGCATAATGTTTTGTGTGTGTGTTTTCTATCGCTGTGATTCTTGTCCAACAGTCATCCCTCCGGAGGGGGGGGGGAGGGGCAGCACGACTGGGCTCATATTTACTAGCTACTGAACGTAAAGGATCACAGCCCTAAAGCATTAGGACTGGCCCGCAGCCCAGCTCTGGAGCTGATGGTGTGGATAAGCACTGGGTGTGGAACAGTAAATATCATGTGATTGTTTTTCCTGGAAGGTCGTGGCACCACGGCCCTACCGTGTCTCAGAGATTATCGTCCCAGAGCCACAAGCCACGGACTCCAGCAGGGGCCGTCCCTCCAGGCTCACAGGGGGAGGATATGAGGAGATCAGAGCTAAAGTCTCTCCGCTTATTATGGGATGTGCTGTCTCTAGAGTTTAGTGTCCAGGGATGGACTATAAAGCCGTCCGGCTTTATATGATCTTGCTCGTCCAGGGAGCAGGTAGGACTTCTTGTTCTGAGCCACGAGGAGGATCAGTAGATCTACTTTAGCTGTCGAGTGTGTGGAAGGCAGGAGGCTTGGACCTTAACTCTACCGTTTACTCCCCAAGCCAGCTAATTAATGACTCTTTAATAACATATTGATCATGATCGTTAACTACTAATGACTAATTATTAATGTATGGATCATGATCATTATTAACTACTAATAACTATTTATTAATGAACTGATCATGATCATTGTTAATTATTAATTACAAAATAATCTATTGATCATGATCATTATGAACTACTATTGACTAGTTGTCAACGTATTGGGGAAATTAAATGAGCTGAATCTGACTTTTTCCTGCTTATCAGCGAAATGTGTAATTTATTTAGGGACCATCTACCTAAGGAAATTAGCCTTTGGCTATAATCCTATATATTTACTTTTTTTTTTTTTTTTTAAATGTTCATCAATATACTTTGTCCCTTTGTGAAATAAATAAACTCAAGTGAGCAGAATTCCTTGAACAACTGCCAGGGAAGAGCTGAGATCACAAGCAAGCACACATGCACGCATACACACAGCATGCACAAACACACAAAGCATGCACACACACACACAGCATGCACACACCGCAGGCTCACACACAGCATGCAAACACAGAAAGAGAAACACATATTTTCATCCAGTAGAGCAACAGATACAGGAAATTAAAGCCAAAGAGCAAGGCATTGTCACTGCAGGGTTAGGGGTTCCATTCCCACTGGCATAGCAAGGCATTAACACTGCAGGGTTAGGGGTTATTGTTGTGTTTTCTGTGGAGCTATGTCATTTGTGTAGTTTTGTTATTTCTTATTTACATGTTTCAATCAAATGTTTACGTTAAACTCAGCGGCCCAATAGTGTAGTCCCTCTTTAAGAGAGGGGCGTGCTGTGGGTCCATGTGACCGGTGTTGAAAGTGAAGTGAAAAGGAAGCTCAAGATTAGTTTGATTTTGTACTTAGTTTCAACCCGGTATGCAGCCACTTGGTTTATTACCTGACTGATTGACTGCTTCCCTTTTGAAGATAAATAAACAAACAAAAGTGGAATTACTGAGTAGTATCCTTTGTGCACCGGGTTGCCCTTTCCGTGGGGAGAAAACGGAATAGTATAGTATAGTATAGTTCCCACTGGTAGAGCAAGGCATTAACACTGCAGGGAAAGGTGTTTGATTCCAGTTATCTGATTGGTGCGGGAGGTGAAGAGACTTCCTGTCCAGCAGTCATTCAACGCCCCTTCAACACTGTTAGTTTATGTTATGTTCCAAAAGCACTGGAGCAGCTAATTAGTGTGAAGCCAACTAACACAGAAGTCAAGGACGAGCCAACTAGAGGAGGAGGAGGAGGAGGAGGAGGAGGAGGAGGAGGAGCAGTACAGATAGAAATATCAAAATACTTTAGAAAGCGCTGGTCATGGAAGTTAAGTGAAGACATCAACTCTGATGCTCTCTCCCCCCCCCTCTCTCTCTTTCTCTTCATGTATGGTCTATGTCTCATTTTTTCTAATCGTATTCATTTTCTTCAGCCTTAGACCAACCTAATTACTGCTCAGACACATACATACACATATACACAGATACACACACACACACACACACACACACACACACACACACACACACACACACACACACAGCAGGGGAGATCCGACAGTTGTACAAAGTGAGAGCAGAAGTTTCTCCACCTTTGAAAAGTGTTGATTTCAAACTTCTTTGATTGACAGGCAAAATGGATTCCCCAAACGAATCAGGGAAGAGATGCCCCAAGTCATCTCTGTCAGAGATGAGTTGGCTCCTACAGAGGCAGGCCGCTCAACTGGAACAAATCTTCTCACAGCACATTTCACTCACTTACAGCTGACCGATGCCTTGGCCATTTGTAATATTTAACACAAAAATGATAGCTCTTAAAACGTACAGAGACAGGCCGCTAAGTAGCAGGTAGGGGTAAGACAGTACAGAGAAAGGTCAATAAGAAGGTACATGTTAGCCAGTACAGAGACGTGTTAATAAGGAGACGGTAGGGGTAAGACATTACAGAGACAGGTCTTTAAGGAGCAGGGATTGACAGTTGATACAGAGACCAGTGCAATATGCTTCAGAGCCCTGAGGTGCTCTGTCATTCTCTATCCAAACAGTACTATTGGTTTCATGTTGATCTCTTGTTGCATCAGTAGAGCAGAGAGTGAGAAGAGAGACATGGAATGACAATTCCATGTTTGTATGAGCTCATGATTCCAAAGGGAGTCCAATGGAATGAGAATCTTGTTGTTCCGTGGTGATTACATGTTTCGTATGAGCTCATGATTCCAAAGGGAGTCAGATGGAATGGCATGCAAACAACCGTATGAATATCTACAGATCGCTTCTTGTATTCCCAGTACAACCCACTGTTTGCTACCAGTTCTACTGGGAGCAGCTCAGTAAAACAAGATTCTCTAACTGGATCTACTGGGAGCTGCTCAATACAACAAGATTCTACAACTGGTTGAGTGAGAGTGAGTGTGTGTGTGTGTGTGTGTGTGTGTGTGTGTGTGTGTGTGTGTGTGTGTGTGTGTGTGTGTGTGTGTGTGTGTACGGCTGTCTGACGGCAGAGCCGGGCTTGACTGATGGTCGGGGTCAGGATCGACCCGTTAGCCACTGTACATCTCTCTCTGGTTCAGGGCCTTCCTCATTCGCACCGAGATTCCTCCGCTCCGAATGGTTTCCTTTGTCCTGACGGAGAGCGATGTCTGGAAGAAGAGCAGCCGAGGACAGAACGCCGACCGAGAGGAGGAGGAGGAGGAGGAGGAGGAGGAGGAGGAGAGACAGAAGAAGAGAGCAGGGAAGCTGGGAGTATTGTGCTGTGAATGGCAATGAAGAGAAGGTTTTGTCAGGAGTTGACTCCGTCTCGTCCGTCTCGTCCGTCTCGTCTGCGGGACAGCAGCCGTGACGCGGAGCGGCCTCCACACCACCTGAAGATTCCTAGAGAGGAGGAGAAGTCTGCTGGAGAACTATGAAAACAGCTTGTGATGGAAGGGCCTGAAGGCCGCTGCAAACAAACAGCGAGAAGAAACAGCTGTCCCCCCCGAGACGGGAGACCACAGCCCTGGACCAGAGGCTGTGGGCAAGAACACCTACACACTGACTGACTGACTGACTGACTGTCTCACTGAGTAGCTCACTGGCTGACTGACCGACTGAGAAAAGAAAGGAGTGTGCTTTAATTGGATAAACAAACACACACACACACACACACAACATAACAACCTATTAAAATTATTCACACAAACAAACACACACACACAGACTACTTTAGTATTACAGAGTAGTGGTACTACAGTAATATAGAGTAGTAGTACTACAGTACTATAGACCCTATAGTACTGTAGTACTACGACTCTGTAGTACTGTACTACTCTATACTATAGAGTAGTACAGTACTACAGAGTCGTAGTACTACAGTATTATAGAGTAGTAGTAGTACTATAGAGTAGTAGTACTACAGTATTATAGAGTAGTACAGTACAACAGAGCAGACGTACTACAGTATTATAGAGTAGTACAGTACAACAGAGCAGACGTACTACAGTATTATAGAGTAGTACAGTACTACAAAGCAGTAGTACTACATTATTATAGAGTAGTACAGTACTACAGAGCAGACGTACTACAGTATTATAGAGTAAAGTTCATTTAGAAGCTTATAAATATTTCTGTAAATGATTAGTTCATGGTCAAAGAGCTCCATTAGTGATTAGTGATGTAAGAACTTGGTTTTCGATCTAAATGACGCGTTTTGTTTCCAGATTGCTTCATGGTGATGCATGATGGGACATTTTAATCAGCAGGTCCTCAGACACAAAGCAACCGTCGGATCCACTCATTCGTTACGCATCACGTTCATGTTCCTATGAGCGCATTTACTGAAGGCTACGCCAGTGCGGATGGTTCTGTCTGAGGAACCTCCGTGTTCTAACTCAGGAACCGCCATGTTCTCACTCAGGAACCGGGGAGCGGCCGGTTATGCTATAGAGCTAATGTGTGTGTGTGTGTGTGTGTGTGTGTGTGTGCCATGATACTGAATTAAAGCAATTATTTAATAAGAAAGATGATGAAACCTCCAACAGCTTTTCATCATCATAATCATCCGGAGGGGAGAGGGAAATTGAAAGGAAACAAGGAGTGAAATTAAGAAGGAATAATCCAGCAATATTGTATTGGTAGGGAGATATTCCTAGTGCTACATATTTCTGTTTGTAGTGTTTTACTACAGGAAAGTAAGAGACAGGTCATTGAGGAGCAGGTAGGGGTTAGACAGTGGAGACAGGTCATTAAGGAGCAGGTAGGGGTTGGACAGTACCGAGACCGGTCAGAGGAGGGGTTGTCGACATTTTGAGATGAATTGTCTAACTTTTTTGAGTTTCTGGTCTGATCTGGTCCCAGATGTTCGTCCACTGCCACCATCTCAGTGTTCTGGCCTCTGACCTCCAGCGGTGGTCTCCTCAGCGGGCTGAACCACCAGCTCCTGGGTGGTGGAGGAGTTCCACACAAGCCTCACACACCTTTGAAGAGCAGCCAGGCGGAACAAAGAAACTAGTCTCTATTTTATGTTTTAGCTGCTTATGGATTTGACTTCCAAATCCCCTTTTAATATTTCCATTTCCCCAAACAATCTCTATAAATAGGGTTTAAAACCACAGTCAAGCCGCTGGTTAACTATTTTTAATCCCGTCTCAGAATGCACTGCGTCTCACTCTGCAAGTGGGTCACACTGGAGACGCGTTGAGGAGCACATCCTCTACGTTGAAGTCTTCTGATATCTGCCCCCTTCTCGGAGAGAACTGTACTTCAGGAGGGTTCCTCAATCAATCATTCTGCTATCGAAGCTCTTAACTTACGACGGAACATCTCCTGTCAAACCCTCTGGAGTCACGCAGCATCATCTGACTAAGCGTGAGTGACAGGAGCTCCTCGTGAACCAAAAGGGACGCGAGGAGCGACCAGCCGCTCCACGCCTCGCTGGCGTCCTCAAGCCTTCAAGCGGAGGAACGCTCTGAACAAACTCCCGCTCGCTTCTACAAACCAATTACTAAATAATTAATGAGAAAACACACCTGAGCCACACACGCCAGAGCGGGGACAGTGAAAAATGTAGCAATCAGAAGAATGAAGCAAAACCCATGCAGTCCAATTACCGCTGAAGCGTTGCTGTGCAGCAGAGATGCAGGACAGCTGATTGTTATCCATATATTAGAGATCAGCTGGGCGCGCGCACATACACATACACACACGCGCACGCGCACACACCCACCTTGAATTGTAGAAGAAGACCCGTTGAGGCAGAGCAGTAAACGAAATGGACCACAACCTGAACAAACGGGACTGCTAAGACTTGTAAAAGACAAACATGGGATTACATCGACTCCTGCTGTCGTTGTTGTTATTATGAAGCTCAGTGTGAAGTATTCTCCCTACAAAACCATTTACAAATCAATAGAGACGGAGAGAGAGAGAGAGAGAAACAGAGAGGCAGAGATAAAGTGACAGAGACACACAGAGAGTGACACACACACAGAGGCAGAGAGACAGACAGCGAGAGACAATACTGTTACATGAGAGGAGTAGCATACTAGAGTGCAACAACAACTTTTCTGGGTGTGAATTCAAAGACATGCTGAACGCATAATTCAGGCCAGCCCTCATACTGCATGAAGGGTTTAACTCGAGCTCCTCTGATGACTTAATGAGAGATTGTGCTCTTGCTGAAGTCAAACGCTGTTGAATTCAGACGTGGTGCCACAGCGCCACCTGGTTCTCAGACTCGAGACAACAACCGCACCACAACTGTGGAACAAACCGCCGGCTCAAAACATTTGTTTGACCAAAGTTGTTATCATGTTGGTTGTCTTTTACATTGTGGTTTAGTGATTTACCTTACGTTTTTAATGGATTCCCGCCGATGAAAAAGTGCCATAAAGCAGCTCTCATCAGCAGGGGGCTTTGAACTTGGAGAGAAAGTACGGCGCATGCGTGGAACGCTGAAGGGTCGAAACTTATCATCCACAACTAGCGGTCCATTAAAAGCTTTCACCAATAAAGATATGACAACGTTTGTTAACGTTTTAACTCTTCAAACCAATCATTAAAAACGTTTTGGAGAAGATAGAGGATATGGAGAAGGAAGCACAGGCAGACAGAGGCAAGACGATAAAAGGGAGATGAATAGTGATAAGAGGGAGACATAGCAAAGAGATAGAGAGATGAGAGGGGAGAGAGAAAGACGGGTAGTTGTAGATGAGGGAGGAGAGAGAAAGACAGGTAGTTGGAGATCAGGGAGGGGAGATGGCAAGGCGGATAGCGGGACTCATTACATGAGAAGAAACACAAGACTCATCCACAGTAATCATTTATTTAATTGTTTTATGTACAAATCAAAACTACAAACACGAGATCAGGAGGGACGGTGTTGGGTTGGGGGTGGTGCTGCCGGGTCTACAGGCTGTGCCTGACGGTGCGGCTGCGGAGGCCCAGCAGGTAGTCCTGGGCCTGGTCCAGCCCTGTCCGGGGCTCCACCACCGGCGGAGGCCCCTCCACCAGCTTCACAAAGTAGTGGCAGTACACCTTGTCCATGATGCCGAACATGCCCCGGCCGTGGTAGCGGATCCTCTTCAGGTACTTCCCCTTCCCGGAGTGGGACTCCGCTGGGGGAGGGGGGGTGGGGGGTCAAAGGTCACAACGTGGAGAAGCAATAACCACGCCCATTTCATTTTCACTTGAAAAACACATGCTATGTTTAGATCAATAAACATTATGCTGCATTGTAGATGAATTAACATGACACTTAGATACATGCATTATAATTTATCTAACCCATGTATACCAACCCCTATTACCTAACCCATGAGTTCCCACTTATTATATCAATGATGACGATGATGGTGTAGGTGTAGTCAGGTTGTGGCCTTGAAGCCTGACGTGAAGGTGTAGTCACAGGTTGTGGTGTTGAAGACTCACCGATGTACAGGTTGGACTTGTATTCCACGTTGTGGTTCTTAATCGCCATTTCCTGAGCTTCTAGAAGCACCTGGAGAGGGAGACAGGAAGTAAATCAGAGAACACAGGTAGATATTGCCCCAGTCAGTGTCCACCAGCAGAATACTGGTTGTACTGGGCAGCTCACTATCTTGATGCTATTGTCTAGACTCCACCTCTTTCACTATCTTGGCTCCTTTCTTGTCGTTGAACTCCAGCTGGGTGATGGCCTGGTCGATGCTCAGGCCTCGGATCTGTTCAGGGTCAGAGGTTAAAGGTCAGTCAGCCATACAGCATCAGCCGTGTGTAGAGCCCCTATCAACAGAGAACACTGTGGCGTCTCACCATCTTAGCGAGATACCACATCTTGTCTTTGCTGTACTTGATCTGTCTTCTGCAGTGGTGGACCTCCTGTAGAGCGGGGAGATGACAGATTAACTGACAGACAAACAAACAACAGATTCCAACCACAGAAACGATTAACACGAAAGACAGACAGACAGCCAGCCAACTGATTCAAACCACAAAACGATTAACACAACAGACAGACAGACAACAGATTCAAACCACAGAAAATATTAACACGACAGACAGACAACAGATTCAAACCACAGAAAAGATTAACACAGGCAGACAGGCAGACAGATAAACATCACAGTCAAGAACTTTCTGTTCTTTTTTTAATGGCTGCTCTGCACTTGGTCCAGAATAACTTCCTGTTCCTCTCATCATATCGATTGTCCTCCAGATAAAGTCAATAAATGACTCTATAAACAGGTGAATGTACTGATATGGATCTGTATTTATAAATTACTTAACAGGTGAATGTACTGACATTGATCTGTATTTATAAATTACTTAACAGGTGAATGTACTGATATAGATCTGTATTTATAAAGGACTAAACAGATAAACGTATTGATATGAATTTGTATTGATAAAGTGTTGATCCGGTGACTCACGGCTGGTCTGCGGGGCTCCCCGGGGAGCTGAGGGGGGTACAGCACCAGATTCCTCCTCTCCCAGTTCTTGTTTACCTCCAGAGAGGCGCTGGTGTGGAGGCCGGCCAGGGGTCTGCCGGCGAGGGCCGTCACCCTGAGGGACAGAGCAGGGGGAACTGAGCTCAAGGCTTCTCCTCTAGTTGGACGTTGACACCAGAGCTGTATCTCTCAGATGGAACTAGTCTATGTCAGGAATAAATGGAACAGCTTTATCCTGCTTAAATTATTTGCCAACCATGCATTGGATATTATTTACTTTCAAGTGTCATTGGTTTTATATCGACTGAATCAGATATTGTTTCTGCGTTGTCTAGTAAACATGTTGTCCACAGCTGTCAAGTGGACCTTTGTTGTTAATGGTGGGTTTGTATAGTCTGGCTTTTGCCAGACCAAGCTCAATCGTAGATTGCACGTTGGTCGGGGAAGCTGCTGACATTTTCTTCAGCACAAGAGAAGTGATCAACGGGTGGAGTTAAATTGACTTTGTACGCAATTGGCTGCTTGCTGTTGCTTCCCTGTCGTCATTGTGTTAAACCAGCCCATAGCGCGCCAGGGGAAAAAGACAGCTTGGTGATTGGCTCCCGCAAAAAACGTATCGAAACTAGAAAGAAATGTATTGCTCTTCTCCAGACCCTTCTGCAGGGCGAACTCAAATCGCCGGAAGAATGGGTGGGGCTACCCAGTCTAGAGTTTGTAGGCATTAATTCAGAACTATAGGTAGGTAGAGGGGTCTCGTTATTGAAATAGAATGCCCACCCTAGAACTCCATTGTCCTATCAGGATCAAGTATTTAACAACACTGTGGTAGAATCCCTTCTTAATACAAACACATTCTATACTTTGAACTACTCCTTACTCCAGGAACGTGTCTGTCCAGCTGGTCGTACCTGCCCCGGTGGTGATTTTAAGCCCTATTCTCAGCCTCGTTTGCACGATACTGTTATAAGATGCACATTAAATATACCAGATGATGAATGGTAAATAGACTGCATTTATACAGCGTTTATACCAAAGCGCTTTACAATACTACCTAGCATTCACCCATTCATGCACCCATTCACACGCAGACCGCGGTGTCCAGCATGCAGGGCGACAACCAGCTCGTCTGGAGCAGTTAGTGTGAGGTGTATTGCTCAGAGACACCTGACAGAGCTCTGCGTCTCTGCTTCGTGGAGACAGAGGAACCATGAAGCTGTGGTGTGTCCTCTGTCTCCCTGGTGTCTCAGCCTCTTACCTCACATGACCAGTAAGACTCCTCAGGAAGGAAAGCCCTGAGAGAAGACAAGCGGAAACACATTCAACGGCAAGTAGTGATATAATGTCGTTTTTGTTTAATAATGTATATCCTTTAATAATAATAAAACAGATGCTCACCGCGACCTGTGCAGGCGGTCGCCATGTTGAACTGTTTACGACAATAGGTCGATCCGATTTACGTTAATAGACTGTAGAAGTTTTACTTAAACAAGGTGACAGTGAGTAATAGTTGTATTCTATATAAAAGTCAAATGTCTTAAATGAACGCCATTTTAGGTGTAACTAATGCAATTTAATTATGTTCTGGGGGAAAATTTTAACTTTGACTCTTGTAAGGATCCGTAGTCCGTCAACCGGTATTTACGACAGCTCGTTGACAACACGGTAGACGCCGTGATTACGAACAAGCATGGATGCTGCGGCAGGAGTGTGTTAACCTGGCCTGTGTGTTTTCACTTGGGTTGACATCTCTCGATTTCATCGATTTATATAAAAAAAAACACGCACACTTAAGGCATCATGCATGAAAGAGTGATTCCCGCGTCTCCCAACTGGTACTGCGGCCGCTGCAGCGACACCAACCAGAGAGGCGTGATGGGCTTCGGAGCCCGGAACACAGTCTACCTGCTGGACGTGTCTGCAGAGTCCTGCTCGGTTCTGGGTGAGTAGAGACAGCACTCTGGTCCACAGTACTGAAAGGTTGTGGGTCAGTGGATGCCTCACTCTCATCCACAGTCCTGGGTGAGTAGATGATGCGTCACTCTGATCCACAGTCCTGGATCACTCAGTTCCAGAGTTCTGGGTGAGAAGATGCATCGTTCTGATCCAGAGGACTTCATTAACAACGTGGCAATTTAATTCATAGATTTCTGCCCCAGATGAGGACTGGAAGATTCTGTGACACTGTCCTCATTAAACAATATCATATTTCCCCTCGGAGATGAATACCCTACATATCTCTCTATCCCTAGATCGCTATGTCTTCCTAAAACCTCACTTGGACTTGGTTCTTAACATGATCTGACTCCAGACATGCTCTGTATAACATGTGTATTGATATGAGGATGGCTGTACTAGCCCTGTTGACTGTGTCTGACTCCAGACCAGCTCTGTATAAATGCAGTGTATTATTATTATTACTAGGATGGCTGCACTACACCAGCCCCGTTGACCATGTCTGACTGCGCCTCCCCGTAGGGAGTCTGTCCGGACACAAGGAGCGGGTGTCGGGCTTCTCCTTCTGTCGCCAGGCCGGTCAGGACCAGCTGTGCGCCAGCAGCTCTGACGACGGCACTGTCAAGTTCTGGGACGCGGACGACAGAGTTCTGCTTAAAGAACACAGCGGGCATCAGGTGGGTACCGCCATATGCCAGACAGCAGGATGGTCCTTAGTGCCAACACAAGAAATTAAGTCTAGATCAGAATTTGATACATTTGAGCAAAGAACAGTTTGGCCGTAATATACATTATTTATATTTAAATCTAAATTTGTATGTCATCACATGTCAAACCTAGTATCTTTACTGTGTGTGTGTGTGTGTGTGTGTGTGTGTGTGTGTGTGTGTGTGTGTGTGTGTGTGTGTGTGTGTTGCAGGGCACCATTGTGGCGCTCCACTGGTCTCCAGCAGATAAGAACCTGGTGGTGTCCGGAGATGACAAGGGGGTGGTGGTCTGCTACTGGTTCAACACGGGAGACTGCAGCAGCTTCTTCCCTCTCCCCAAGGCCCTGTTCTCCCTCTCCTGCTCCCCCCACTCCTGGAAGCTCCTGGCCCTGGGGTGAGGAGCTCACATAATCAGACCCTAGAGTGGACGGTCTCGACTCTCTAGAGATGAGAAGAGCGTGGACACCCTCCTTGCAGAGGCTCCTAACACGCAGCCTCCACTTTAGCCCTCATGTTTAACCTCCAGGAGACCCTAGACCAAGTGAGCCACCACATAACGAGTGTCTCCTCCTCCTGCTCCTCCTCCTGCAGGTACAAGCAGGGTATGATCCTCCTGGTGGACGTGTCCAAGAAGGGGGAGGTGCTGCATCGCCTCCGAGGCCACGAGGATGAGATCCACTCCCTCTCCTGGTCCCCCAGCGTCCCGGCCCTGGACCAGGGAGAGGACGCCCCCCAGGACCCACCAGGAGAGGAGGAGGGTAGGCTTCAACTAGACATTGGTTGTTGGTTCTGTACGGTCCTTGGGCCTTCTGCAACACAAAGTGTTCCAGGGTTCTGGTGGACCTCTAGAAACTAGAGCCTGGTAAAGCACGACTGTGTTGGGTTCTGAGGTCAGCTGACTGGACCGCGGATTAAAGGTTTCTATTGTTCACCATGTCCTCCAATACGTGATTCTGTTTCCTGTGTAGATTTCACGAGAGGGAGGGGCGGGTATCTGGCCTCCGGGAGCCGAGACCAGACCATCCGGGTCTGGAGCACAGACACCGGCAGAAGTGAGATCCTCCACACCCCCGGCCACGCCTTTAAAATACTTACTGCTTCGCTACTACACCTTTAAATACTTCCTACACATTTAAAATACTTACTTCTTGACTACTACACATTTTAAATACTTACTACCTAACTACTACACATTTTAAATACTTACTACTTAACTACTACACATTTTAAATACTTACTACCTAACAACTACACCTTTAAACACTAGGCAGGTGGGGATGGAACCCAGAACCTTCTGCTGGGTGTTCAACCTCACCACTAGACCCCAGGAGGTAAATGATTCTTCTTCTCTGGGGGTGAATGCAGGCATCACGACGTTGAAGCTGCCCTACCTGAAGAAGAGAGGGGGCGGAGTCGGTGCGTCGGGCGGAGCCAGTGGGGGGAAGGACCGCCTCTGGCTCAGTGTTCATTGGCCAGACGACCGCCCCGCCCAGCTGCTGTCCAGCTGTTTCAGGTGACCAGGAACATCTGCCTCTCCTCCTCTAGCCTGGTGTTACAGTATAGAGCTAACCTGCTAGTTTTGCTATAGAGCTAACGTGTGTGTGTGTGTGTGTGTGTGTGTGTGTGTGTGTGTGTGTGTGTGTGTGTGTGTGTGTGTGTGTGTGTGTGTGTGTGTGTGTGTGTGTGTGTGTGTGTGTGTGTGTGTGTGTAGTGGAGAGCTGGTAATGTGGGACCTGGGTGCGAGTGGGAAACAGAAGTGGAGTGTTCTGGGCTCAGGAGACCAGAACCACAGCCGCATTGTGTTCAACATGAGCTCCGTCCGTCTGGCCAGCGGGCGCCAGCTCCTCCTCACCACCTCCATGGACCGAGAGGTACCGTAATCCAGAGTACCTCATGTTAATCCAGATTAACTCATGTTAATCCAGAGTCATTCATCATGTTAATCCAGATTAATTGATGTTAATCCAGAGTCACTCATCATGTTAATCCAGATTAACTCATGTTAATCCAGAGTCACTCATCATGTTAATCCAGAGTCACTCATCATGTTAATCCAGAATAACGCATCATGGTTATCTGGATTAAGATCCGAGATGAACAATAAGTGTCCATCTATTTGGATCGGTAATCCAGATTACATGGTTTTAATCTATATGGATCTGTTAATCTAGGTTACAAGATGTAAATCTATATGGATCTGTTAATCCAGATTTAGTGGTGTTGACCTACATGGATCTCTTCATCCGGATTAAGTAGTGTTACTATGGGTCTTTTAATCCAGATTGCATAATTGTGTAGCATGTACTTATTTGTGTAGCATCTGCAGTAGCTAGCTATCACTGCTGTATACAGGGAATGGGTTGGCCTGGCAATTGTCAGTACTTGGTTCTATGAACGTCTTTACTGTAGCGACAGCGATATATTGTTTCACTTCTTATGACAAATGTACTTATTGTAAGTCGCTTTGGATAAAAGCGTCTGCTAAATGTAAATGTAAATGCATGGTGTTGACCTACATGTATCTGTTAATCCAGATTAAGTGCTGGGACCTGGCGTCCCTGGAGTGTGTGTGGACGCTGCCCACGCTGGGGGGCTCGGTGTACGCCCTCAGCTTCTCCCCGGTGGCCACGGGCCTGCTGGCGCTGGGCGGGGCCGACCAGATGATCCGGTCCTGGGACACCCTGTCCCTGCAGAACCCCTACCTCACCAAGACCTTCTGGCAGGGCATCCGCTCCAAGATCACCGCGGTACGCCACGCCTTAGATAGAGGGGACCTAGGACTCAGCCTGGGGTTAGATATAGAGGACCTAGGACTAGGACTCAGTGGTACTCACCCCTTGGGTTCATCTAGGAGACCTAGGACTCAGCGGAGTAATTTGTGGAAAAATAATTATAAGGATGGATACAGTTGCTTTGTCCGCTAGGTGGAGGCTTGGCTCCATCCAGTGGTCTAAACAGACACGACCAGTAGTACAATAATACAAGTCATCGCAGTGTGGTCGAAACTGTACCTTGTGGTTCTGTGTTGTGATGTGGTTCTGTGTGGTGACGTGGTTCTGTGGTGTGTTCTGCTCAGCTGGTCTGGCACCCCAGCAGGGAGGGCTCGCTGGCGTTCGGGACGGACGACGGGAAAGTGGGAATCTACGACGCCTTCTCCAACAAGTGAGAGGAAACAGTAGATCCAGACCCAAAACCCCTTGGGGAGTAAAATGCATCTCTTAGATTGGACGGGATCCTTGTCGTCGTGATCCTCTTCAGATGACTATCCCCTTCTTCCTCCTGCAGGCCTCCTCAGATCTCGTCCTCCTACCACCAGAAGACCATCTACAGGCTGGCCTGGGGCCCCCCACTGCCCCCCCTATCCTTCGGTGAGAGACACACAAACACAGGCGTGCGCGCGCACACACACACACACACAATATATACATTACACACAAACACCTCTACGGAGATACTGAGTGAGGTGGTGTTCTCCCTGCAGGGGGTGCTGGTGAGCACGTGTCCTGCAGCCTCTACAGCTGTGGGGGGGAGGGCGTCATCCTGCAGCACGACCCCCGCAGCCTGGCCTCCGACGCCTGCAACATCGACAAGCTGATCAGAGACACCAACAGCATCAAGGTAGCGTAGTCGGCGCCGCCTGGCCTCTTGGTTACAGCCTAGTGTAGCACCGTACAGAACTAGCAGAGCACCATGTAGCCTAGCCTAGCACCAAGTATCCTAGCACTGCACAGAACTAGCAGAGCAGCATGTAGCCTCGCAGAGAGAATTGACAGGACTTGGGTGAAAGTGTAACCCATAGCAACCGTCTTGACTCCGCCCCCCCCAGCACAAGCTGTCCCCTCACTCGGACTTCAGCTGGAAACCAGACGGAACCGTGGTCGCCATCGGCAACGAGGACGGGTCAGTTGCCATATCCCATGATGAGCAGCCCAACGCGCGTGTTGTGCACCACCCTGCCCATGACACACCCTGCTGCTGACTCCCTAGGTCTGTGGACGTGTACCAGGCCCCCCACCTGAAGCAGCTGTGCAGCGTGCAGCAGCACAATAAGATCATCAACACGCTGCAGTGGTACCACCCCCTGGCGCCGCAGCCGGAGCTGCAGTACCTGCTGGCGTCCGGGTCCAGCAGCGCCAGGGTCTACGTGCACGACCTGCGGTCCGCATGCGGTAGGAACACATGACCTCTAGCCTCAGGTTGATGCAGAGCATGGTGTTTACATGTGACGCTTTAAGACACATGGTGTTTACACGTGAAGCTCTAAAACACATGTTTACATGTGAAGCTCTAAAACACATGGTGTTTACACGTGAAGCTCTAAAACACATGTTTACATGTGAAGCTCTAAAACACTTGGTGTTTACATGTGAAGCTCTAAAACACATGTTTACATGTGAAGCTCTAAAACACATGTTTACATGTGAAGCTCTAAAACACATGTTTACATGTGAAGCTCTAAAAGCGTAGAAACACGTGGTTTTAATCAGCAGTATTTGACCCAAGGTGAGCTGTTGTTGGGGTCTGGTTTCTTGTGAAAGACCTTGGAGCATCAGGGGTTAGCTTAGCATAGCTAACCTCACCTCACCTGTTGGACCTCATGTTGTCTCCGTGTCTCCAGAGGCGCCGGCGGACCCCCCTGCTGTGATCTCGGAGGCCTTCCGCACCCTGGGGGCCCACACGGGCAAGATCACCGGCCTCTCCTGGAGCCCCCATCACCCGGCACGCCTGGCCACCGTCAGCTACGACCACACCGCGCAGGTCAGGGGTCTCACACAGTTTGGGGGTCATACAGAGCAGGTCGAAGGTCAGGGGTCACACACAGGTCAAAGGTCAGGGGTCATACAGAGCAGGTTGAAGGTCAGGGGTCACACACAGGTTGAAGGTCAGGGGTCACACACAGGTTGAAGGTCAGGGGTCACACACAGGTTGAAGGTCAGGGGTCACACAACAGTTCGAAGTGCAGGGGTCATACACAGGTTGAAGGTCAGGGGTCATACAGAGCAGGTTGAAGGTCAGGGGTCACACAGACAGGTTGAAGGTCAGGGGTCACACACAGGTTGAAGGTCAGGGGTCATGCAGAATCATTTAGTGCCATTTGTTTGAAATTAACAGATGGATCCAGATTTTCATCTGTATTAGCAGAGATTTATTCCAAATTGTGTGTGTCTATGTGCAGGTGTGGGACGTGCTGAAGGGGGAAGGGCTAGTGAACTACCGTGGTCATGGTAACCGGGTCATGTGTGTGGAGTGGTCCCCCGTGGACCCAGACGTGGTCTGGACAGGAGCCGATGACTTCACCGTTCAGGAATGGAGGCCGTCCAGACAAGAGTTCACAGCGCCCCCTAAAGGTGAGGAGCAGGACTACAGCCTGGTCCCATAGGACTACATTACCCATAGGACTACAGCATGGTCCCATAGGACTGCATTACCCATAGGACTACAGCGTGGTCCCATAGGACTGCATTACCCATAGGACTACAGCGTGGTCCCATAGGACTGCATTAGGATAATGTAGTCCTATGGGACTACATTATCCATAGGACTACAGCGTGGTCCCATAGGACTACTGCCTGGTCCCATAGGACTACATTACCCATAGGACTACAGCCTGGTCCCATAGGACTGCATTACCCATAGGACTACAGCGTGGTCCCATAGGACTGCATTAGGATAATGTAGTCCTATGGGACTACATTATCCATAGGACTACAGCGTGGTCCCATAGGACTACTGCCTGGTCCCATAGGACTACATTACCCATAGGACTACAGCGAGGTCCCATAGGACTGCATTACCCATAGGACTACAGCGTGGTCCCATAGGACTGCATTACCCATAGGACTACAGCGAGGTCCCATAGGACTGCATTAGGATAATGTAGTCCTATGGGACTACATTATCCATAGGACTACAGCGTGGTCCCATAGGACTACTGCCTGGTCCCATAGGACTACATTACCCAGTAAGACTGCAGACTGGTCCCAGTAGGACTACAGCCTGGTCTCTGAAGGTGTCAAAAAAGAAGACGCTGAGACTCACTCTCCCTCACCTTCCTCTTCCTCAGGCAAAAAGATGGTGGGACTGAGGGAGAAGAACAAGCAGAAGAAGAACAACATGGCCGCCGGCGGGCAGCGAGAGGGAGAGTCTCCGCCTGTCGGAGAGAGAGAAGCTAGTGAGAGAGGGACTAGGAGTGTTGATGGAGAGAGAGAGACTAAGGCAGTGAATGGAGAGACGGAGATTAAGGCAGTGAATGGAGAGCGAGGATGGCGGGAGAGAGACCCTAAGAGAGTCAACGGCGAGAGAGAGACTGTCAGTGTTAATAGAGAGAGAGAGACTAAGACAGTGAATGGAGAGAGAGGGTGGAGGGAGAGAGACACTAGGAGTGTTAATGGGGAGAGAGACGAAGACGAACAGAACGGAACCAACGGCTCATCGCTATCAACAGGTAACGCACACACACGCGGACACACACACACACACTCAGGACACTAGTGTTAGCCATGCTACAGCGTGCCATGTTAGCTGCTACTGTTAGCATGCTAATGTGGTGTTGTGGTGTTTCTAGCCGGTGGAGCGATGAAGAAGCCCCTTCCACCGCTGAGGACCAAGGAGAAGCCAGGTGCGTCTCTTACATACTCTGATATTATTCTATGCTTGCATCATCTGGTTGAATAAATTCCACACCAAACTTCCTCAAAGACGGCAAATGTGTTGTGTTGACACTTTTGAATAGTTATGTTTAATACATTAATTACACTTGGTGTGTGTGTGTGTGTGTGTCTGTAGAGGTGATGAAGAGGAGGAAAGCCCGCTCCATGCTTCCCCTCAGCACCACCATGGACCACCGCTCCAAAGAGGACCTGCTGGAGGACTGCGTTACCCTGGCAACCATCACACACAGCCCAGGTGAGCCTGTTACCCTGGCAACCACTAGTGATGGCTCGTTCGCGAACAAACAAACGAACGAGGCCTACCTACCTACCTACGCAACCATAACACACCGCTGGTGTGTAGTTAATATTTACTGTGTATATAATTGTGTGTGAAGCCCTTTTGTAACCCTCATTAGTGTGGTGGAGGGACGTGGCCAGGGCCCCACGTCCAGCTGCTTGATCTGTTCAGAAGGTTCATATGTAGCTGTGTTGTGTCGCCAGCGCCCCCTGCAGGCTGTGTCCCCGGCCGGGGACCACACCTCCAGCTGGGGCTGTTCTCAGACCGGCCCGCCCTCCACAACATGTTCCTGGAGGAAGGTGAGCTTGACACTAGCGGTAATCAGTAACAGTAGCAACAAAACCACTAGCGGCTAACATCAATACCGCTCACACTAACAGTAGCAACAAAACCACTAGCGGCTAACATCAGTAATGCTCACACTAACAGTAGCAACAAAACCACTAGCGGCTAACATCCGTACCGCTCACACTTAACAATAACATTGAGAACACTAGTGGCTAGGACACCTAGCGTTGCTAAGGAACGGTGTTGCTAGCAGGAAGAGAACAGTCAATTGTGTATTTGTGTGTGTAGAGGAGGCCCACCTGGCTGCAGGTCACCCTGACTCGGTGGTCTACCTGCGGCTGTGGAGCGGAGACGTGGAGGGAGCCCTGAGGACGGCCACCGAGAGGGGGGAGCTCAACGACCACCTGCTCGCCATCGCCCCCACAGGTGAGACCCAGAACTACACCTGTAGCTGTGATACAGGACATACTGTAGCTGTGATGAAGTACAGACTGTGACAACAGGGACTCTTACCTGTGCAGCTGGCTACAGGGTTGGGTCAGGGTGGTGGATTAAGGGAGTGTTACCTGTGCAGGTGGCCAGAGGGTGGTGTATTTAAGGTGTGTTACCTGTGCAGGTGGCTACAAGGTGTGGGTCCGGGCGGTGGAGGACTATGTGAAGCAGCTCTGTCTGCAGGATCAGCATTTGAAAGCCGCCTCATTCCTGCTGTCAATCAACAAGCTGCATGAGGCTATAGAGCTGCTGCACTCACACAAGATGTACAGGTGCGTGTGTATAATGTATATGTTATGTGTGTGTGTGTGTGTGTGTGTGTGTGTGTGTGTGTGTGGTATATATGATCTATGTAGAGGTGTGTGTGTAATGTATATAGTGTGTGTGTGTGTGTGTGGTGTATATATGATCTATGCAGAGGTGTGTGTGTGTGTAATGTATATATTATCTGTGTAGAGAAGCTATAGCTCTAGCTCGGGCCAGACTCCCGGACCAGGACGTGGTTCTGAAGGGCCTCTACGTGTCCTGGGCCGCGGCGCTGGAGAGAGACGGACACCTGTCAGCTGCTGCCAAATGGTACACACACTCCTCTATAGATCTACTGCTTTATGTACTAATACATATACCGCTCAGCTGCTGCCTAATGGTACACACACTCTTATATATACATGTATAGACATATACCGCTCAGCTGCTGCCTAATGGTACACACACTCTTATATATACATGTATAGATATATACCGCTCAGCTGCTGCCTAATGGTACACACACTCTTATATATACATGTATAGATATATACCGCTCAGCTGCTGCCAAATGGTACACACACTCTTATAGATATACTGCTTTATATACTGATCTATATACTGATGGATGGATCAAGTTCTGTACAGATGGATGTGGTCCAATTAACTGTCTCTGTCTTGTGACCGTCCAGTTACGTGGCTGCGGGGGCGGGCTTCGACGCGGCCAAGGTGGTGTCGAAGAAGAGCGACGCCCCCTCGCTGCGGGCCGCCGCCACGATAGCCCGCCTAGTGGGCGAGAGACAGCTAGCTCACACGCTAGCGCTACGCTGTGCTAAGGGGCTAGCCGCTAGCCTGGACTGGGTGGGGGCACAGCAAGTACTCAAAGCCCAGGAAGTATCCAGTACCCAGGGAGTACCCCGTACCAATGGAGTAGCCAGTACCCAGGAAGTAACCAGTCCCGAGGGAGTACCCAGTACCCAAGAAGTACCCAGCACCGAGGGGGTACCCAGTACACAGGAAGTACCCAGTACCGAGGGAGTACCCAGTACCGAGGGGGTATCCAGTACACAGGAAGTACCCACTACCCAAGACGGCATGCTGGTGGGTACAGCACATTTGACTTCTACTCATATAATATATTATCTTGTATCATATAAATATTTCATGTTTTCAACGCCCTCTTATAATCGTGTGTGTGTGTGTGTGTGTGTGTGTGTGTGTGTGTGTGTGTGTGTGTGTGTGTGTGTGTGTGTGTGTGTGTGTGTGTGTGTGTGTGTGTGTGTGTGTGTGTGTGTGTGTGTGTGTGTGTGTGTGTGTGTGTGTGTGGTGTTCAGGTCCACCGGTTGTGTTTCTGCGTGGCTGAGATCCTCAGTGCTGCCCTGACGGATTGTGAAGACGTCTCCTCCCACCCCTGGGCCAGACCCCGCCCCCCCTCGGGGGGATCCGAGCCCGTCCAGGACCGGGTGCGTGAGGTGTGGCAGCAGGAGTTCAGGGTAGCAGGAGGATCTGGGGTCACGTCCCTCCTGAAGGAACTTGCATCTGTTGAGAAGAGTCAACTGAGCAGCAACACCCCCCCACTGCAGGTCTGTCTTCAACATGAACTGTCTGTCTATGACATGTCTATCTACTACATGCCTGTCTGTCTTCCTCTCTGAGTGTGGTGACCAGCCTCCTCCATCATTAGGTGGCGTCTCACGTCTCTGTGTGTCTCTTGATGTCCTCCTCCATCATTAGGTGGTGTCTCACGTCGCTGTGTCTTGATGTCCTCCTCCATCATTAGGTGGTGTCTCATCTCTCTGTGTGTCTTGATGTCCTCCTCCATCATTAGGTGGTGTCTCACGTCTCTGTGTGTCTGTCCATGGCCGTGCTGCTCTGGCTGAGGGGCGGTGATGATGATGAGCTGATGAAGGCGGTCTGGGAGGCAGTGGAGGCTCCGCGGGGGGTCGGTCTCGACAGCATGTCCGCCAAGCTCTGCTCCCTGATCTTCCCCGACGGTGGGTTCTTCCTCCTCCTCCTCCTCCGATGACATCAGACACTTTAAGAAGTTTAACATTTTTAATCTTAAATCTCCTCAGGTGACGTCAGCGTTTTTTCCCGGAGGTTCCAGAAGGTTCTGGTTCCCGTGGCGACGGCGGCGTCGGCGGCACTCACCAGCCTGCAGGCCTTCCTCAACTACCGCTTCCTCTTTGACCTCTGGTGGAGCCACGCCCCCTCGGCCCCCTCAGCCAATCAGGAGATGCATAATGTGGCCGTAGCCGGGGAGGAGGTTACCGAGGCGACAGTTACCGAGGCGACAGTTACCGAGGCGACCGTCACCGGGGCGACCGTCACCGAGGCGACCGTCACCCAGTCAACGGTTACCAACGAGACGGTTACCGAGGCGACGGTGCTGAGCACGCGTGCGGCGGTGCTGCTGTCGGAGCCCCACGCAGCGTACCAGGCCACCCAGCGGGACATCGCCCGCGTCCAGGAGCGGCTGGCCGGCCTGGTGCTCCAACACTCACGGGTCCACCAGGACCAGGACCAGAGCCAGAGCCAGGGGTACGCTGGGAACTAGAACCATGCTTTAGCTAGAGCTAGAGGGGAGACGTGTATCTGGGAGGGTTACTGGTTATGAACTCCGTATCTACCGGTCTAACAGTGGGATGGTTACTGGTTCTAAACTGAGCTGTGTGTCTCTAGGCCTGAGGAGCCGGAGACCCTGCTGAGTCTGTCGGCCCAGATGACCCAGTACCAGAAAGACCTCGCCCTTCTGCCCGACACCATCAAGGTCTGACCTCTCACAACTTTATTTAAATCTGTGTACAATACACCTGAGAAAGGCGCTGCTTTAGGGGTTGTAAAACCTCAACTCATTACAAACTACTTACTGTATCTAGCTCAACGCATTACAAACTACCTCCTGTAATAGTGTACCTAGCTCAACTCATTAGAAACTACCCACTGCATTACACACTGCATCTAGCTCAACATGACCGAGCTTCCCCCTAGCCCCTCCACTGCAGGTGGTCTTGTTGAGATGTTTAGAAGACCAGGTAACTGACCAGTGCCCCTCTGTTCCCCAGACGTACGGCCACCCCGACGTGGTGGAGTGCAGCCTGGTGGTCCTCCACCTGGCCCGAGGCTCCACCCTGGTGACGGAGGCCCTGCAGACGGCCGCCAGAGACCTGCTGCGCCGCTACGCCAGCAGCCCCGACACCCAGAGGGCTGCGAGGAGATTCCTCACCTGAGGACCTCTGGGAGGACACCCAGAGGGCTCCTCACCTGAGGACCTCTGAGAGGACACCCGGCTCCCTGTTTAGTTTGTTTTATTTGAGACTGTAAAACAACGTTGCGCTTTGTTTACTTTGTGGAAACTCCCAATAACAGCATTTATACTGCATCACTTTCTGTTAAATAAAATATTTCTGTACTCAATACTCCAGTCTGCCAGTGGTCGTCTTTATCAAAGGTGCACATGCTGGACAACTCCATGACATGGAGTCTCAGACTGGCCTGCCTGTCTTGTTGCTGCAGTAACCATGGAGATGGTGGGCTATGAGTGGAAAACCTCACAATACTGCATTATATATTATAACCTCAATACTACAGACTTTGGAGATCTATAAAGCAAGTGTCAAGGTTGAGTTCCTCCTGCCTCACCACTAGCTCCTCCTCTCCTCCACTAATTCCTTCCGCTCCACTTTCGACATGTTTCCACCTAAACAAGCCGTAGTACCCCATGAAGTTAGAAAATAATCCACACTTACTGTTTGATTGGATTTGACAGGTTTGCATACTTCATGAACATATACTGTACGTATAAACTTCACAAACATTCCACAAAACACATCAAGGAGGCCGTTGTGTTGTGGATGTTCCACACCACCCCCTCCACTAGTCTGGAGCTCCACCACATTAATGATTTAATACGCCCCACAACCTGCTGACTGGTCTCCTAGCAGACACTAAACCTGACCGCAGCGGCAACATATACTGAAGCACTCAACGCAATACAACACCGGCTGTCACTGATCAAAGACATTACAGGAGCAGGAATGACTTGTACACGTGTAGCAGGCTGGGTGGTGCAGGTGTACTTAAGATGAACCATCTGCCATCTCTTTAGGATGTACTTATGAACCACCACTTCTTTAGGAAGGTACTTCTTGTGAAGCCCAATCTGTTTTTAGGAAGGACCTTATTATGAAGCAGCATCTCTATAGGATGGTACTTATTATGAAGCTCAATGAAGGGTAACTTTTACATTCAAAATAGAAAACAATTTAATGTACAACTGTTTAAAACAATGTATGACATAAAAACAAAAAGAACCACAACCATCTGCAGTGAATCGTTGGAAGAGAAGCAAATGTACAGAACATCAGACTGGAGATCGAGGGCGACGTCTTAAAAACCCACCAGCTTTAAAAGACCTTCTCAACGGGGAAAGAGGCTAAAACCTGTGTTTCTGCTGTCAAAAATGGTACAATTTTAATTGACACGTCCTTCCCAGTACAACTTAAAACACGGCCTCCATGGCAGCCACCACAGAGCGGGTCGGGGAGCTCTGTGACGACGGGGCAGAGATAGAGAAGGCTTCTCACCCCCATCTTGGTCCCACTGAAGGAGTCTTGCAGCCATAAAAAAAATATTTTTAAAAAGGCGTTCTGAATTTAGACCATATAGCCAGTCAAACCATACATCGGGGGGAATATACAGCCAGTGGGACCATATATTGGGAATATAGGTCATATAAAACCAGTAAAAGCCAAGGGGTCCGGTCCAGTGGTCTGCTGGTGGAGGAGGCGGAGGTGGTGGTGGACGTGGTCCTACGGTCGGGGTGCTGGTTAAAACAAGTGTTCCACTGGTGGAGGCTCAGTGCTTGCTGTTGGAGTCCTGGTCCTGGGCGGAGCTGGAGAGGCCGTTCTGCGGCTGGCCGAAGCCCGAGCCCAGGCCGTACAACCTCCCACAGTACTTAGCGTCGTCGATGTTGTCCTCGAAGAAGAGCTGGGGAGGGGAGCGAGACGTTAACATCGGCCTATCAGAGAGCACGGCTCTGTGCTGCTAACCCCCGCCCACATCCTCATGCTGTACAAGGTGGTAGTACAAGTACTGCAGGACCTCCATCCTAGTACTAGTATTAAGGGACTAGTAGTACAAGTAGTAATAGCACTGCAGAACCTCCTTCATCCTGAAGATGGTACTAGTAGTTTTTGTATTTATAGGATTGCAGCACCTCCTTCAACCTGAAGAAGGTATTCAGCAGTAACAGTAGTAGTATTAGCAGTACCTCCTTCATCCTTGAGAAGGTACTACTAGTAGTAGTAGTAGTAGCAGTGTTATAAGTTGTAGCATTGATAGGGTTGCAGTACCTCCTTCATCCTGAAGAAGGCCATTCCCGTGAGCAGAGAGTCAGAGCCGGCCTGATGCTGTCGACCAATCCTCTTCAGCTCCAGCTGGTCCGCCACTTCCTGCAGGCCCCCCTGCCACAGGAAACACGACCCTTCAATCACTCTATACTCTTTAAGATGAAACAAAAAACACTATCCATACAGCCTGGTACCCTCCTCCAGACGGTACCTTGAGGTTCTTGCAGCTCTTCATGAGGTACTTGACGTCGTAGATGGCCGGGAAGAAGAGGTTGAGGATCTGGAAGAAGTCGTGTTCCTCCTCCGGGAGCCGGGCGTCCGTCAGCAGCTTCACCAGGTAGCCGAAGTCATAGCCGCTGACATCACACACCACGTCATACGTTAACACCACAAGGTCATCACGTGACCTCATATTACGTTCAATTCATGACGTCGCCACATTCACACCATGAAATTATCCCATATGACATCATACATTAACACCATTAACTAATCACAGGACCTCATATATTAATATAAATAGAATGTGAGGGGTGTTCACTAGTGTGTGTTTACTAGAGTGTATCTGAGGATGTGAGGGGTGTTTACTCGTGTGTATCTCATGATTTGAGGTGAATGTAAATGTACTGCATTTCTACAGCTCATCTCTAACCAGTCGTCACTCAAACCATGTTACAATTATTGCCTTACATTCACACACAGAGGGCGGAGTCAGCCATGCATGAGGACAGCGAGCTGGTCGGGAGCAGTTCGGGTCAGGGGTGAACCCGTTCTACCTACTCAGCCACCCTGGCAAGTGTGTAACTTGTGTGCATGTTGAGACGTGAAGTGTGCTCCCTAGTGTGTGAGACCTGTGTGTACAGCGTAGCTACCTGTGGAAGGACAGCCACTTGACGTTTTCACACAGCACAAGGCCAGAGGTCATCAGCAGCTCAGCGAAGTACAGCGTGTCGATGCCCTCCTCCTCGTGCTTCTTGAACTGGAGGCCCGAGTTCTGGAGCAGGTCGATGGAGTCCTGGGAATACATGTCCTCCCTAGAGAGACAGAGAGACAGTGTGTGAGTCTGCTGACTCACACACTGCACCCTCACCTGCAGGCTAGTTCAGCTACAAAGAGCAGCTCTACAGGTGAATGACGTCAGGTCTAGTTGCACTATATGGAGCAGCTCTACAGGTGAATGACGTCAGGTCTAGTTGCACTATATGGAGCAGCTCTACAGGTGAATGACGTCAGGTCTAGTTGCACTATATGGAGCAGCTCTACAGGTGAATGACGTCAGGTCTAGTTGCACTATATGGAGCAGCTCTACAGGTGAATGACGTCAGGTCTAGTTACGCGACATGGAGCTCATCTACAGGTGTTAACAGGTGAATGAGGTCAGGTCTAGCTACGCTATAAGGAGCCCGGTATCCAGGTGAATGAGGTCCGGTCTAGTGACGCTACAAGGAGCCCGGTCTACAGGTGAATGAGGTCAGGTCTAGTGACGCTACAAGGAGCCCGGTCTCCAGGTGAACGTACGTGAGGTTGAACTTGAAGTTGAACTGCCAGGTGGTGGTCCCCGCGGGGTAGTCTCCGTCCTCGTTCATGAAGCTGAGGCCCAGCTGGATGATCTTCAGCAGGTCCACGTTGCAGCGCAGCAGCTGGTACTGGTAGTCCACCGTGCTGCGGAACTCCCCGATGGGCCGAACCACCACGCCCGGGAACTCTGTGTCCTGGAGACGGGAGGAGGGAGGGAGGATGAGCGGCCATGACCTTCTAAACATGGTCGGAACACACTCAACAAGATGAAGCTCACACTGTTTAGTCTTGTGGCTTTTGTTTGCCTGCAATCTAGAGCAAAACACTACAGGCTGTCTGGGTCTGATCCGTCAGCTAAGAATCATTTAGTCTTTATTTTTCCTTTTAATCAAATGTCTAGCTGCCCGATGAGAAGACTCTTGTTGTTTAAGTCCATAGAGATTTTCAGAAAATATGTCATCAGCCGCTCCATCAGCATCTAACCCTTCCCTCACCCTTGTGAAGCCCTTGAGCTGTGGGCTCCACAGATAAACAGCCTGGACCATGTCTCTGAGGCAGAATGGGGGACGTTACCATGGCGATGAAGTTGAAGCTCTGGATGATGTGTCGGATCTTGTGCATCTCCTCGTCCACGTTGCTGGCCCAGACCTCGCAGATGATCTGGGACGAGTCCGCCAGGGCAGCGGGCATGGTGGCGGCGCTGGGAGGGGGAGGGGCCTCAGACACGGTGGGAGGGGTCTAGGTCTGAGAGGGGAGGGGGTCTGGGGGAGGTCGGGGGCTCTAGGTCTAAGGGGGGACGGCTGGAGTCAGGGTCTCAGGTCTGAAAGATGTACGCTCTGGAGGATTCAGAAGAACAGAGGGAAAAACACTTAACCAGTGTCTCCAATTAAGTGTTTTTTTTTTTTACTAAAGCTACATGTTATTATACTGTTATTACAATCCCAAAACTCAACTAATAAACACATTATTATTTATATATTTTTTTACAGTTCCAAATCTCTCTGTAAACTAATAATTTATATGTTTTTTATGGAGCACTTTTCAAAGTAGTCAAGGAGAATTTACAAAGGAACAAAAAGTCAAGAGTAGAGTAGAAAAATAGTTTAGCAGCGTCTCTCAGTTTGATTGTCTCAGCATTAGAACATAAGACATAGTTAAGCACTACTGTTGAAATTAGACAGACATGGCCATTTATCTGACAGATTTGGACATTTATCGGATAGATATGAGCATGTATCAGACACGATGTGGGCAATGTATCAGACATGATGTAGGCATGTGTAGGATACGATATGGCTTTGTATCAGACACAATGTAGGCATGTATCCAACACAATGTAATGTAGGCTTGTATCAAACACAATGTAGGCATGTATCAGACACAAAGTAAGCATTTATGGCCCAGATGTGTGCATGAAGCAGCCAGATGTGGGCATGTGTCGGACACAAGAGGCAATATGAAACCAGTATTATTAAGTTCAGCATCAGCTGCTCAACACAGCACCTGACAGCAGCATGGCGGGAACTGACCTCACAATGAGAACAGGAATCATAATAAATATCAATTATCAATAATAACTTATATTATAATAATCAATAACAAGGAACTCAAATGAACCAAGTTCTCTTTGATGAACAGGTACCCATCACAGTTAGCCTAGCCGCTAGGTCAGAGAGCACAGGAGCTGCTCAGCATCAGTCCTCATCGGAGCAGCAGCTCACGCTAGCTTAGCTTCGTAGCTCTTTAACACAAGTGTCTCTCGTTGTAGCCGCTAGCGTTAGCTCTACACGTTTACATTCAAACAGCTCAAACAGACAGACGCTAACATGGAGAGCCAATGCGCGGCTTTACATCCGACGTTAAAAAATGATAAGTTGAAGCTGTGAAAGAAGAAGTTGTTTACCTGGAGCTCGGCAGTGTTTGGTCGGGTTCAGCGGATGTTGTATGATGCTAACACCGTTAGCTTCACAGCACAGTAAAACGGAAATCAAAGAAACACAGAAGAAGAGCGTTGCGAGCTGAGTTGCCGGTCGACACAGCGCCCCTGGCGGTGGGCATTGGAACTACGACACATCCAAAGTGCATGCAGAACATGCACAACCAGCAGTGAAATGCCTACTCTTCCTGCTCCTTCCACTCTGCTACGACAATGATAAAACACACAATATAAAGTATATTAAAAAATAATTATTAAAGTATGAACATCTCAAAAGCAGTTTCTGTGCGAGTGTATGGTCACAATGATGATTGTGGAACCAATTATGTTTTTCTTTACATTATCAAAGACCATACATTTCCACCATGAATTGATAAAAGCACAAATTTGAGCAAGAAAAATTCACCAGATTGCACCAAACCATGGCATTTCAGACTCAAGGTGGCGCTAGGGGTTGAACAGTAGTGAAAGGAGGGTCAGCTGGTATAACAGACCACTCTCTTTATAGCCCCTCTCACCTCATTGTCGGACCGCGTACCATTACTCTTTCAGTCTGTTTCTGTGTAATTGTGTTGAATAACATCCAGCAAAAACATGAAAGGATTGGATTTTTATTTGGAAAACATATTTTCCCAAACCACCAAAGATGTATGTACACCAAATGCATGACAATTAACATTATTTAGTGGAATTTTCTGAAAAGATATAAGGACATTTCTTACTCCATGTTTAACGGCAGCCTGGGAGACATCCCGGCTCTCAAAATAATTCCATTTCTCTCTGAACTATTAAACATGGCCTTCCTTGCTCCATCCTCTGTCGAGTAGAACCACATCTTCAGCAAGCGGAGGTCTGGTTTGATTTTGTTGTCTTTGCCATCAAACCTTCCCTAATAATGCTGTAGCATCTTGACAGAAAGTAGGGTCCATCCACTACTAAAGTGTGGATGGAGGAACAGGGTTTTACACCTGCATGATGTCCTAATAATAACACTATTACATCCCATAATAACACCATCTCAGCCAACATTAAAACTCCATTACATGATGTGATCAAAGCTGTACTTAGTCTTTCCTTTGATCTCTGCAATACAAACAGCTTTCCATACCATAATAGTATTCCATAGCGATCAACCAGCAGGATTCACCTGAGTAATTGGACATGGTTTTGTAAACTTTAATCTCAAGGTCGTGTTCTGATGGACAGGAAAGGAGATGAGATGAGGCAGCAGAGGAGAAACGACAGAGTGAAAGGAAAGGGAGGGATGAAGAGAAGAGTAGAAAGGAGAGGAAGAGAACAGATACAAAGAAACAAGGAGGGTGAGGAGGAGAGATGAGAGGAGAAGAGGAGAGCAGAGATGAGGAGGAGATGAGTAGGAGAGGAGAGATGAGGAGAGGAGGAGAGATGAGAGGAGAAGAGGAGAGCAGAGATGAGAAGGAGAGGAAAGATGAGGAGAGGAGGACGAGAGGAGGAGAGATGAGGAGAAGAGAGTAGAGATGAGGAGGAGAGGACGAGAGATGAGGAGGAGAAAGGAGGAGGAGAAGAGGAGATTAGGGGGGAGAGGAGGAAGAGATGAGAGGAGAAGAGTGAAGAAGAGGAGAGCAGAGATGAAGAGGAGACATGAGGAGGCAAATGAGGAGGATCGGAGGAGAGGAGGAGAAGAGGAGGAGGGATAAGGGGGAGAGGGGGATAGGAGAGGAGGAGAAGAGGTTGGTCATGGCTGTCCTGCTCCAGATGTTCTCTGGATGTGTGAGATCTGGAGCACAGGCAGCAGCAGCTGGAAGGCGTCCTGCAGGTAGGAGGCGCTGTTGGACGCCTGGCAAACAACAGGATGATTATTATATCTATAGGCCTATAGATGTAGAATGTATTCTATGAGCTGTGGCGCATGCAAAGTGGGGGAGTGGCTTACCTCCAGGAAGACTCCTGTTATCAGAGGATTAAGAACCTCCCCCTTCTCATTGGCCTGTCAATCAAAACGTTATTAGGACCAAGAGTGTTACACACACGGATACACACACAGAGTACACATACTGAATAAAAGAAAAAAAAAAGAATAAAATAGTTGAGTACTTTGTAATAGTTAGAGGTAGATATAGGAGTACTGTGTACTAGTTAGAGGTAGATATAGGAGTACTGTGTACTAGTTAGAGTTAGATATAGGAGTACTGTGTACTAGTTAGAGTTAGATATAGGAGTACTGTGTACTAGTTAGAGGTAGATACTCTTGTAGGACTCACCCCTGTAGAAGTCAGACAGGAAGTGAACTTCTTGGCCAGCAGAGAGATCTCTTTACACAAAACAAGTGTGACTCTGAAATGAAGACATTCAAAATGTATATTTTAAGACATAAAGTTATAGAATTCTTTACTATAGATATTACATGAACACATATATTCGTGTGTGTGTATGTGGTGTGAGTGGTGTCGGTTCGCGCGCGCGCGCGTGTGTGTGTGTGTGTGTGTGTGTGTGTGTGTGTGTGTGTGTGTGTGTGTGTGTGTGTGTGTGTGTGTGTGTGTGTGTGTGTGTGTGTGTGTGTGTGTGTGTGTGTGCATGTAGCGTGTGTGCGTGGGTGTGTGTGAGCATACATTCGTGTGAGCATACGTGCGTGTGAGCATACGTGTGTGTGAGCATACGTGCGTGTGAGCATACGTGCGTGTGTGCGTGTGTGCGTGTGTGTGTGCGTGTCTCACTGAGCCAGGGCGCTGCTCTGCTCCAGGCTGCTGCTCTGCACCTCCTGGTCAGGGAGGCAGAGCAGTGTCCTCTCTCCTGCTCTGAGGAGGTGCTGGATGGAGTGGGCCGTCACCTCAGCTAGGCTCCTGATAGCGGCCGTGTGCACCTCCTGCATCCCATAATAACACCATTACATCCCATAATTACATTCCATTACATCCCATAATAACACCATTAACACTATTACATCCCATAATAGCACTATTACAGCCACCACAACATCACATGTGTATTATTTAACAAAGATTTGTGTACCTCCACCGAAAATCTTTTGCACACATCCTCTTCGCTCTTCTCCTCCTCTTTCTCCTCCTTCTCCTCCTGCTCCTGTTTCACCTCCTCCAGCTTTATCTCCTCCTCTGTTGTGCTCATCTCCGCAAGCTGCTGGCCCGCCCTCAAGCATGCCTGCAGGGCGTATGGGTCAGGGTCAGGGGTTAAAGCCAAGACGTATGAGTTAGGGTTAAGGACCGGGCAGCTAAGACCTATGAGTTAGGTTTAGGGTTAAGGACCTGAAGAAACCTATGAGTTAGCGTTTACTTTTACAATTGCTGACACTTTTGTCCAAAGCGACTTCAAACAATTCACACACACATTCAAACAGACGGCAGAGTCAACCATGCAGACAGGGACACCTCGACACTCACAAGAGGAGCCGATGATCAAGTCAACCCACTCTACCTCCTGAGGTACTGCCGCCCCCCACATGTCTATTGTTATTAACAACTACTTCCTGTAATTATCAACTACTGAGTGTTATCAAAGTATTACAGTGTCCAGGGTGGTGCGTGTCATACCGCTCCAAGTCGCTCAGCAGATGAAGAGATCTCCAGCCGGGCTAAGGCCAGTGTTAGCTCCTTCTCAAACTCTAGATCTGGAAACAACCAGATAGAACCACTGTTAACTTGTAATTGTGCTGTAGTTGCATGTTATGGCGCTGTAGTTCCATGTTATGGGGCTGTAGTTACATTTTATTGTTCTGTAGTTCCATGTTATGGGGATGTAGTTGCATGTTATTGTGCTGTAGTTTCATGTCATTGTGGTGTTAGGTCACCTTGTTTGTCGTCCAGCTCGTCATCGTCTAACTCCTCCAGGGTGAAAGCATCTCTGATCCGGTCCAGCTGCTCTCTGAGGTCCACCAGCTGCTCCCCTGATATCGTGGCTAGCACCGAGCCCACCTAGCACACACACACACACAAACCTGATACCCTGGCTAGCAAGGAGCCCGCCTAGCGCACGCATGCACACACACACACACACACACGATAACCCTCAAAGGCCAGGTGCGCGGGGGTACCTTGGCCTGGCTCTCTCTGGACAGGGCCTCCAGCGCCTCCAGGTGGGCCAGGCCGTGGAACTCGTCAAACAGCCGGCCGTAGTGGGCCGTCTTCCTGGTCTCTGGACCAGGACCTCCAGGACCTCCAGGACCTCCATGACCTCCAGGACCTCCATGACCTCCAGGACACTGCTCCTCCTCCTCCTTGGCCTCCCGCAGAACCTAGTGACATCACAACACACGACGGATGACCTCAGAACACACACCGGATGACGCCTGCGGGGCGAGGAGTGGTGGGGGGCGGGGCTGACCTGGGACAGCGTGGAGGGGCGGATCATCAGGCCCTTGGTCTTCCTGAAGCCCGGGTCGCCCTCGGCGATCACGTCCATCGTCTTCTTCCCCAGGAACTCCAGGGCATCCAGACCACCAGAGAGGACCGTCTTACTCTGACACAACAACAACAACAACAACAAGGTTAGGATGAGGTCTTACTGACGCAAAAAGAACAACAAGGGGAGAGGCCTCATGTTAGGGGGAGGGGGCGTGTGTTAAGGGGAGGAGGTGTGGTTTAAGGTGAGAGGCAATGTGTTTAGGTTAGGGGGCATGTCCTTACGGAACGCTGGACCACACTGCTAAGTGACGACAGCATCCCCATGGCAACAGCGGATGGTCCATCTGTGTTCTCGCCATCCGGCTCGCCACGGGCCTCTAGCAATCAATCAATACAGGACACATCAGCCTGTTGCTAGGTTACCCGTCTGTTGCTAAGATACCTGTTGCAATGGTTACCTGTCTGTCTCTCCTCCTCCTGGACCTGGGAGGACAGCTCAGCAGGACTGGGGAGGCCCAGCGAGGTCTCGGCCTTCTCCATCACCTGCGTCAGACCCTGACCTGGACAACACAACACACAGACCATACCACACACCTACAGTCAGATGTCATAGTGTGGTGGTGATGTCATAGCATGGTGATGATGTCATAGCATGGTGGTGATGTCATAGCGTGATGGTTTGTGATGTCATAGCGTGGTGGTGATGTAATAGCGTGGTGGGGATGTCATAGCGTGGTGGTGATATCATAACATGATGGTGGTGATGTCATAGCATGATGGTGGTGATGTCATAGCGCGGTGCTGCAGACTGACCCACGGTGTTGACGGTGGCGGTGGCGGTAGAGAGCAGGGTCTTCCCCCAGCTGCCCCAGTAGCCCCAACCCCCGCTGGAGTCTGCGAGGGCCTGGGAGGAGGGGGGCCCGGTGTTTATCATCATCATAATAATAATAATAATAATAATAACAATAATCATTCTGATTATTATAATCATACTCATTACACTCAGAGGAGAGAGCAGAGAAAATACCAGAGGCCAGGTACCTGATACTGACTAGACCAGAGGCCAGGTACCTGATACTGACTAGACCAGAGGTACCTACCATGGTGGGCTGAACCTCTGGGGAGGGGCTGGGGCTAAGCTCGGGGTCTGAGGATGGAGGGTGCTCTCTGGGTCTCCTTCGCCCCTCTCTGGTGGGGGCTACGTCTGTGGTGCTGTGAGGGTAACTACCTGTTAGTTGGTGTTGACATGCAAACCACAAATGTACTGTGATGGGAAGAAAGAAGTTGATGAACTCTAGTATGTATTAGTGTTATAAAGTGGTTTAACTTCAGTTACCTACTATGTATTAGTGTTGTAAAGTGGTTTAACTTTAGTTATCTACTATGTATTAGTGTTATATATAAAGTGGTTTAACTTCACCTACATAAAATGTATTAGTGTTGTATATAAAGTGGTTTAACTTCAGTTATATAATGTGTATTAGTGTTATATATAAGGTAGTTCCTGCCTTGTTTTGATACTTTGCTCTGTGTAAATAACGTTTGATTGGATACAATGTGTGTGGAGGGAGGGGCCACCTTGCTGGGGGAGGGTCCGGCGTCCCGACCGGGGAGACCCTCCGCTCCATCTCACCAGGGGGTCCAGCTTCAGCCATGTCAGTCCTCACAGCCTCCCTGCACCACCAGGACCACACACACTTTACTAATCACAAGATATCTGGACTTTTTTTTAATTTATTTTTTACCGCAGTACAAATAGCAGTACAAATAAAATACTTTTGAAGAAAAATGTATAAAGTTAGCATGTTGATATATACAAGACTAATCAATAACATTCATTGATTACTGGAGAGAAGAGACTGGCGCACTTTACTGAAACTTCATGATCACGTCATGATCGCTGCATAATTACGTCATAACCACTTCATGATGATCACTTCATAATCACTTCATAATTACGTCATAACCACTTCATGATGATCACTTTATAATCACTTCATAATTACGTCATAACCACTTCATGATGATCACTTCATAATCACGTCATAATCACTTCATGATGATCACTTCATAAATCACTTCATAATCACGTCATAATCACGGCATGATCACTTCTTCAATAACACGTCACGATAACCTTCACACAGCAGTAATGGGGATAATGTTGGATTTTAAAGCTTGGGTTGCCCTGTGCCTCGATTACTCAAACATGTCAAAGGACGACATCGAAGAGGACAGTCAATTAAAAGTAAACCAGCTCCGCTTATCGATAGGTCGGTTGATATAAGCGTTCCTCAACTCCTACTTTTCATAAATGCTTCTCTGCGCCAGTTCTTGAAGAACATTACTTTGTGCTCAATTGTGTAATTTGGTATTTGATATCTCACACGCCGTGTTGTTTGAGCAGAGACTTTATGATTACTTCATGAATTATGATATGTTGAGGATCCACGTAAAGATGATTGGCTGACTGAGATCACGACTAGTTCACACGTGATGCTGACACTTTGAACACGAACGCCACAGAGGACTGACCTGTTGAAATAGATTTAGCGTATTTAAATACCATGAATTTACCTCAGAGGCTGATCAATTAAAACTCTTCTTTTGTCCGCACAGATTGATCACTCGATCAGCCACGTCACGGATGTTTTGATTGTTTCTTCTTCTCTGGTAGTAAAACGGTCTCCCACCGCTCAGCGCTGCAGATGCTGCCCCCTATCGGCCCTTATTGTTGTATGCTGCTATATCCTCATCTATGTCGGTGTAGAAAATGTATATGCCTTCTACTGGCACTTAAAGTTGCATACTGCTATATTATTTAATGTGTATAAGCTTAACGTGTATGCAAATAATGTGAATATCGTGAACATTATGGTGTCTACATATGTAAATGTGTGTACATTTCATATGTTTATTGCTTACAGTATCTGCTATATTTTTTACATATATTACTTACTTTTATTATGGATCTGCGGTTGTTTATTGGCTATATTTCTTCATAGCTACTAAGTGTTTATTCAATGGCTATAGTTCCATTCTAAAATCAGTTATGATGAACACTGAACAGATTTTCCTCTTGAAATGTTAACTTGCAAATACATTTTTATTATTACTCATTTTATTCCGATGATGAAGAGACTTTAAAAACACAAAGTCGGAATGAATGTCATTAAATAGGTATATATTATTTATATAACACATTAAATAAAACCATTGGACCTTGTTTTTGATTCTTACAGCTGCTGGCTAATGTCTCCGCCTACTCCGCGTCATCGTGTAGAAGACCACGTCCACCTCGCGTCATCATGCAGACCACGCCCCGCATCAGGTAACCAGGAAATGCAGCCCTCAGCGCGAGTGGGTTCGAGTGTTTGTTGATGACCAGGATCTCCGTCCCGCGAAATGGTTTGGAATTTCTAGATATTGTACAGAATTATTAAACCTACCGCTGATTAATTTGTAACGTTTGTAACGTTACAAACGTTTGGAACGTTAATCTCCGTTCATTAGATTTGCCGGTGTGATATACAGAATCTATCGTTATGAATCGAGTAGTTATATGATATGATACGATGAACGGATAGCGACGATCAAAAGCTACATTAAGGCCAATGCAGGCTGATGGAATCGGCCTAGGCCTACTATAGCATGGATGTATATGTACATGTATAATAGTAGTAGTAGTGCTAGTATAGTACTAGTTTATCCCCAGAGGTTTCAATGGTTGCTCCGCCGCATGTAGGCCTCGAACAATGGCTGCTGCTCCTGTTTTACAGGTTCTGCACATCTAGACATCAGCTGTTGACTCAAAGGCGTCTCCGACATGCATGTGAAGAATCCCTGCAGGCCGGACCTGCTCCTGTCCCTGCTCCTCGGCGCCTTCCTGGGGACGGCGGTGACACAGACGTCCGCGGAAGGAGCGCAGAACCGCACCGCCGCGCAGGACGCGGTGCTGAATGCACGTCGGGACGGCGCGCCGTTCAACGGCGAGGTGGTGGTGGTGAAGGAGGGAAGCGACGCGCTGATCGAGTGCAATGTCACGGGCGTTTACGATGACTTCCATTGGTATAACCCTAAAGGGCTCTTGCTGGAGGAAGGAGGAGGTAAACTACATCAACACTGTCTGATGTGTCGTTAAAGTCCTTTATTATGTACCGGAGGACAGTAGGAACATCACATAACCCCTGGGTGGCGCATACAATTAAGAGTTTAGTGGGGATACTGTCAATCTCTTTCTAGATTTTGATTTAAAAGTTAAGATTCTATCAACGGTCAGATGTAGAAGAGGTGGTCAATCACATGTTTGGACACACCCCTTAGACCTCACATCACGTCTATACAGTACAGAAAAACAAGTTGAGCTGGTACGCAAGTCTTATTCTGGTAAATAATCAATAAATTAGGAAAGTAATGGTTATAGATTGGTTCTGGGTTAAAGTAATGAATGTTTATTTGTGCTTAGTTAAAGTAATGATGACTGATTGGTTCTGGGTCAAGGTATTGATCACTGAAGGAGAACTCCCCATTATTGTTTTCCTGTGGGTCACTTGATGTTGAGGGAATTTAAAAAAAGACAAAAGACCAGATTCGACCTAGCCAGAGATCTGCACTGGCTGCAAGCGCTTCGGAATAGCTATAACACGAACCTATGAGGGCAAGCGCTTCATCAGCTTTTGGGGCCTCCTAACACATTCAGAAAACCTTTCCAAGACCTATGTAACACGGGTTGGTTCCTTACGAGACACCCCTGTGCTCGTTTAATGAAAATAGTGTGGCAAAACAGTATAAACTTTGTGTTTTTGCATGTGGTCACTCACCTCAGATTACCCCGTTGACATATCCAGAAAGCCCTTACTAGCTGATAGCAGAACGGATGCGCTCCCAGCCACTAGCCACAGTGGCTGTGCATCCGCTCGCATCCGTGCTGCTATCGGCTAGTAAGGGCTTTCTGGATATGTCAACGGGGTAATCTGAGGTGAGTGACTCCATGCATGAAATCATCCCTGATTGGTTCTGCGTTAAGGTAATGATCACTGATTGGTTCTGGGTTTACGGTAACGATTACTGATTGGTTCCGGGTTAAACTAATGATCCCTGATGCTGGTCCTGTCCAGCAGAAGGGCGGTGGCGAGTGGAGGCCAACGGAACGCTGAACTTCACCGACGTCTATTTCTCCGACCGCGGCCGCTACACCTGCCTGGCGCTCCGCGGCGAGGGCGAGGACGAGGTCGACGTGACCAGCTACACGGTGACGGTGCGCGTGGCCTACACCAGCGGGGGGCTCGGGCTCTTCTACGTGGGCGTGTGCCTGGTGACCTTCGCCCTCACCATGGTCTTCAACGTGACGCGCCTCTGCCAGGTGTGCACCCACCTGAAGGAGACGGAGGCCGCCATCAACGACTTCTTCCACTCGGAGGGGCTGGAGAAGCTGCAGAAGGCCTTCGAGGTGGCCAAGCGCATCCCCATCATCACCTCCGCCAAGACCGCCGAGCTGGCCAAGGTCACCCAGTTCAAGACGGCGGAGCTGGCCAAGATGACTCAGTCCAAGACGCTGGAGCTGGTGCGCCACATCGAGGAGCTGGCGCGTAGCATACCGCTGCCGCCGCTCATCACTCACTGCCGCTACCCCGCCGAGGAGCAGGGGCGCGCCGCTGGGGTCAGCACGCAGGAAGCTAGCCAGAGCCTTCTACCCCAACCGATTGAGGTAGTGGTGAGCATCAACGACGCCGGCCAGAGCCTGCTAACAGAACCAGATGAGGTAGCCATTAGCATGAAGGAGGCTAGTCAGAGCCTGCTTACAGAACCAGATGCGGTAGCCGATAGCATGAAGGAGGCTAGTCAGAGCCTGCTTACAGAACCAGATGCGGTAGCCGATAGCATGAAGGAAGCTAGTCAGAGCCTGCCAACAGAACCAGGTGAGGTCGCCGTGCTGGCTGGAGCGGGTGAGTCTGACGGAGGTTCCTTCCACGTCCAGGTGTCCATCCACCTGGACTCACCTGGAGGGGCGGAGCCTGAAAACCAGGAAGGATCAAGATCTGCGTAGCCTCTAAGAGCCATAGCTAATCTCTCTCTCTCTCTGTCTGTATATATATATATATACTTATTTATATATATATAATGTATAAACACTTGAATTTATCTTCAACTGGATTGGCATCCTCACCACGAGTGTTGGTTGATATTGATTACTGATGGACATCTGTGAATGTCTGGAGGGCATGGGTCTCGACCTGTGATTATTTGGTTACTGAAAGTGGTGTAGGCTGACCCCCAAACAAACTGTCCGGTTTTTTTCCGAAGGCTACTTGTTATCTCGTTGAACTGTTCATCAGAACAATTCATGAGTATAGTATTTTTCTAGTTTTCTAAGATGGTAGTACCACTATCGCCTAGCAGGCGTCGGATGTCGGCGTTAAGTTGCGCTCACACTAGTGATCGCTCGGGCAAAGTTCTTGTCTCGCCGTCTTCTAGTCGATCCGGAGGCATATCTTTTAAATGCCAATCATATCACTCCTTATAACAGTGAGTGGAGACAATGATTCGCCTTATTATAGTAACTTTTGTCTTTCCTTTCTATGTCAATATTGAGTGTGACGTTAATACAGGCGAATTAGAAATCTGAGTACTTAAATGATATCAATGCCCAGGCTGGATTGTTAAACACTGATAATGGCAATTTCAGTCGAGGTTCCTCCTCATGGAATCGGCTTTCAGTGCCTTGGTTCTAAATAAAAAATGATCCGCTCCCTCCAAGGATTAGTCTTTCACTGTCTATTCACACACACACACACACACACACACACACACACACACACACACACACACACACACACACACACACACACACACACACACACACACACACACACACACACACACACACACACACACAGCTGTGTTTATTGGGCCCTGCAATATTTCAAACGCTACCAACATGTAAAAATCTACCAGTTTTAATGTTTTACAAATGCACACAATTTATCAGACTGCTAAACCATTATCTCAAACTTGTATGCATTTCTTTATCTTTGTGTCTCAAGTCATCTAATTAGTTTAAACATTGACATGACGTAGTGAAACGGACACGCAAGGTTCGCGTGTCTATTTTCTTGTTGTACCCTTCAAATTGAGTTTCACATAGACAGTGAAAACTTATTTTAATTGGGTGGCGCCGAACCCGAAAGTTTAAACATCTCGCAGGCCAAGGCAAAAGCTGAGCGTGAATGTGTCGTTTCTTTGCCCGCTAAGCCTGACGTCATCGTGCCGAGGGTGTCATAGTGCCGGTCTTCCACATGGGGCGCTAAAACCCTGCTTTGTATAGAGCTGTCATGGCCCGGTCAGGGGTGATTCCATGGTTACGGTCTATTAAATACACGAGTTTTATCGTTTGTATAATTTATGATGAGCTGTCACATTCAATTACTGTATGAATATGTTCAGGGCCATATGAGGACTTTATGGGAGCATTAGCCTAGCAGCGTAGTTACATTTTGCCAAGCGATGCTTAGTTTAGACTACAATATAGATTATAGTATAAATAGCCTTTTAGTGTAGATTATTTAAGCATATTTTAGCTTTACTTCAATTTAATAAAGTATAATAATCTGTTAAATTAAATTATTTAAATAATAATAAAGTTTAATCTGTCTACCTGTCTGTGAATGACCTAGGTGGGCATGTGGTAATGTTACTCTTAACAGGAAGCTAGGTAAACCCAGACAGGAAGTCATGGTCCCTGGGAGAGGCAGGACGCATTGAGGTCACTTCCTCCCCAGGTAGCTGTCAACTGAGTCCCCATTTCGTCCCAGAGGATGCCATTTGTTAGAGAATATATGTTTCTAGTTACACTCGCCTGCCTCTGTGGTAGCCAATTTTGTGACCAATGAGGACATCTCTCCCGTGATTGGTTGGGGGAATCCATTTGGCTCTTCAATCACGGGTGTGTGAATGCAACACCAGTGGTGGGAGGGAGGGAGCAGAGAGGGGGGGGGCGGGGGGGACTTTGGGGTTGTTTAGTTTCAAAATATGTCTCTCCCCTCCCCTCACGTCCTCTCCTCCTCCACATCATATATTCATTGTTGTGCTGGTTTTGGTGTACAGGTAAGAGGAGGGTACATCTGGGCTCCTGAGGGTTTCTGTCATGCATCTTAAGGTCCCTGGAAACCGTCGGTGTCTGGAAAAGAGTTGGGTTAGCTCTCGGTTCTCCTGCTGTTCTCTGGTGTGTAAAGTGGAACGGCTTCATGGAGTCATCTCCTACTCTCCGTCTCCTCTCTCCCCATCTCTAACCCCCTCCTCCCCGCTCCTCTATCTCGGTCTCCTCTATCTCGGTCTCCTCTATCTCTCTGTCTCCTCCCTCCTCTATCTCTGTCTCCTCGCTCCTCTATCTCTCTGTCTCCTCTCTCCTCTATCTCTCTGTCTCCTCTCCTCCCCTCCCCTCTATCTCTGTCTCCTCTCCTCCTATCTCCTCTATGCTTCTGTCTCCTGCCCTCTCCTCTCTATCTCTCTTTCTCCTCTCCTCCTATCTCCTCTATGCTTCTGTCTCCTCTCATCTATCTCTCTGTCTCCTCTCCTCTATCTCTCTGTCTCCTCTCCTCCTCTGTCCTCTCTCCTTCTGTCTCCCTTCCTCTCTCCTCTCTCCCCTCACAGCCTATGCATCTCTAGTCTGTAGCCAGGGGCAGGGAACCTGTTTCCATGTTTTCATGTGTTTTCTTCCCTTTTGATCAAGGAACTGCCTGTTTTGATCCTCCCTCGTAACCGTGGCAATGGGTTAACCCCTTCTTGGAGGTGTAATTTCTATAGTGAGGTCTCAGCTGTAGTCTTTATGAGAACTGAAGGGGTAAGGGTGCATTGGACTCAACACTATCGAACAGGAAGTCCCCCCTCGAGAGGCTATAGGAAGCCGAGAGCAGAGTGGCCGGAGGAAGTTGAGCTGATGGTCAGCTCCTCATAGAAACTATATTTCCTATCCTGGTATGGGGCTGACCAGGTGAGAGTGGCCAGCGTAGCGGCTAAGCCAACAGCGTACCAGTGGAAGGATTGTGGTCCTCAGCCCAGCTGGCAGGATTCAAGGGATCTGCAGCCTGCCACAGTCTACGTCCCAGGGTGATAGAGAACAGCTGTCTCTTGCTGGGTTCCATTAGGAACGATACCACGGCCCGCTCAGAAGACCCTATCCTGCTATTCCACCACCAGCTGGGATGTGGATAGGCCATTACACACACTTTCAAAACACTACCCTACCACCCAAATAGATTGTTGATCTACCATCAGGTGATGGTACTCATTGTCAGGGTAGTGATGAGGTTAGATAAGTGATGTTTAGGTAAGTGATTATTAGATAAGTGATGGTTAGTCATGTTTAGGTTAGTGATTATTAGATAAGTGATGGTTAGTGATGTTTAGGTTAGTGATTATTAGATAAGTGATGGCTAGTGATGTTTAGGTTAGTGATGGCTAAGTAAGTGTTGGTAAGTGATGGTTAGGTTAATGATGGCTAGGTAAGTGATGGTTAGTGATGGCTAATTAAGTGATGGTTAGTGATGTTTTGGTTAGTTATGGTTAGGTAAGTGATGGTTAGTGATTGTCAGTGTAGTGATGTTGAGTTTAGTGATGAACAGAACTCAGTTCTTCATCACACCAAATATGGTGGATGTGTGTGCTTGGTAACTCTTTCCTCGTGGAGAAAACCAGGGATTTGTTTTGGAGACGAAGAACTTCACAAGCCGAAGATCCCACTTGGTAGAAGTGGTTTTGAAGAAACCTTTGAGAATGTTAAAGAAAGTGGAGCAGGCAGCCAGCCGGTTGAAGTGAATAACACAGAGAAACACTGTTAACCCCTGTAGTATTCTCATCATAACCACCCACGGTGCTTCCCATCGCTCACTGCTTTCCTCTCCACCTTCTTCTCCATCTTCCTCTTCCTCCCACACACACTGTTCACCTGTTCTCTGCCCCCCCATAATGCTGTTGTATCTCCACGGCCTGCTGCTGATCTGAGATCAAAGGCAACACACTGCTGTACGTATTCTGGAGCAAAAATAGGGGAACTTCAACCTGGTCATTATGAGGGTTGAGGGTTTTTTATGCTACCTATTCCGATCTAACTATTCAAATCCATAATCAGACCGATTCTGCTATATTAGCCTTCAATATGTAATACATATGGATATATAATGTATCTTAGACAGCTATACAATAATATAAACACCTTAAAGCAAGTGAGCCCTACTCCTACCATCATAAAGTCCTGCATGCTGGTCCTGGACCCCTAGAGGAGTCCCTCAGTCAGCTGGTCCTGGACTCGTCTTGTCTAGAGGAATCCCTCCTCTCCTCTAGAGGAATCCCTCCCCTCCTCTAGAGGAGTGCCCAACACGGCCAACACGTTCTGAATGAGTTGTGGAGGTTGACAGACTGGTGTTAATGTACAGTGGGAGATGAAGAGGAGGAGGAGGAGGACATTGCATCGATACATCGCTCTGTTGATTAGTTGGGAGTCAATATTCTGCTCAGCGCTGTCAAAGTTGGAGTCAAGTCAACGTGGAATACGACACAGTACACTACAATCAATGAAACGAGTCCCTTGAGAAACCGACTGTCTCTGACAGTCTGTTGATGAAGTAGTTATCATGACGTCATCACGGTGTCACTGACATTCCTTTCTACACAGTAAAGTGTCGTTGAACAAATGACATCACGGAACTGTAACTTATTTTATTTATATAACCGAATAAGTAGTTTGATTTAGTAGTTGTTTTTTTTAGGGGGGGGGGGGGCATCTGCCACCCCAGCGCCCCCGTTGACACGCCGCTGCTCCGACGAACCCGGCCGCGTCGGCGCAGTGCGTCGCTCCTCCTGTGGCGGAAGTGTCTGCAGACAACCGGAGGACCGTCGCCCTGCTCGGTAGACTGAAGTTAGACCGTCGCCCTGCCGGAGTTCCCCCGTCGCCCTGCCACCCTGCACGACAGACTGAACTCCTCTCGGCTCCTCCACCTCCTCCACCTCCGCCTGGTCCTCCCGCCGGAGACATGAGGCGGAAAGAGAAGCGTCTGTTGCAGATCGTTGGGCTGTTGGTGGCGGCTCTACTCTTCGTGCCTAACGTGGGTCTCTGGTCCTTGTATAAAGACCGGGTGTTTGACAGCTCGGACCCCGTGGAAGGACCGGCTCGCGTCCCCCAAATCCAGGTACCCGCCGTTTATCTGTTATAACCCCCTTTACACGTCTCCTTCAGACCCATCAGACCCATCAGACCCCCCCGTTACAACCAGTTGCTATGGAGGGGAGGCGGGTCTGTACACACTGGGGGTCTGGGTCTCAACGACACCTTCATCCAGCCGAGACCAGGGCACAGTTCGGTTAGAGACAGCCCCGTCGGGGACCAGACAGCCCGATTAGAGACCAGACAGCCCGGGTAGAGACCAGACCGGTCGGTCAGAAACCTTACATTCCAGTTGGAGACCAGGCGATAGCCCGGTTAGAGACATTCCCGTGTGAGACCAGACAGACCGGTTAGAGCGGTTAGAGACCCGGAGACAGCCCCTGTTAGAGGAGAGAGAGCCACGTCACACCGAGTATATGTCATGTTGTTCCAGGAAGTTCTTCCAATTGGTTAGGAAATCCCCCAAAAAAGTTGCGACCGCACTTTGGGGAGAGGGGAAAGTGGCGGGTGTTGGCGGTCCACACATTAACTACACTAAACTAAAGGCCTGGTGTGTGTGTGTGTGTGTGTGTGTGTGTGTGTGTGTGTGTGTGTGTGTGTGTGTGTGTGTGTGTGTGTGTGTGTGTGTGTGTGTGTGTGTGTGTGTGTGTGTGTGTGTGTGTGTGTGTGTGTGTGCGTGCGTGCGTGTTGTTATGATGGTCCCAGCTGAAAGGTTCTGGGTTTGATCCCTGTAAGCATCCTAGAGCAAGATGAACTGTCTAACCCCTACCTGCTCCTTAATGACCTGTCTCTGTACTGTATAACCCCTACCTGCTCCTTAATGACCTGTCTCTGTACTGTCTAACCCCTACCTGCTCCTTAATGACCTGTCTCTGTATCCCCTAACCCCTACCTGCTCCTTAATGACTTGTCTCTGTACTGTCTAACCCCTACCTGCTCCCTAATGACCTGTCTCTGTACTGTCTAACCCCTACCTGCTCCTTATTGACTTGTCTCTGTACTGTCTAACCCCTACCTGCTCCTTAATGACCTGTCTCTGTACTGTCTAACCCCTACCTGCTCCTTAATGACCTGTATCTGTACTGTCTAACCCCTACCTGCTCCTTAATGACTTGTCTCTGTACTGTCTAACCCTACCTGCTCCTTAATGACTTGTCGCTGTACTGTCTAACCCCTACCTGTCAGTCTGTTGGATAAAGGCGTCTTCTGAATCACTCAAAATTTGTTTGTTCACACATGTACCACACCTAGCCTCTAGCTTCTCATGTGGAGGTTTATTTACACACACTCTCTCACTCACTCACTCACTCACTCACTCACTCTCTCTCTCACTCTCTCACTTTCTCACTCACACTCACAATAACCCCTCCTTTCCTATGGATTATATTGGACCTAAACTTTGAACCTTGCGACAGAATCAGTTTACTGGACATCAGTCATTTCTCAGTATTTTATGACAATATAATATTAACTTATTATATAGATTATAATAACATATTATATTGCAATTTAAGAATATACTTTATAACAATATAATGACAATTTAATATTAACATATTATATTACAATATGATATTAACATATATTGTCAAATATTATTGGTATATATTATTTATTATTAAGTTAATAATACACATGATCTCCTATAGGAGGTCATATGATCACCTATATGAGGTCACATGATCACCTGTAGGAGGTCACATGATCAGCTATAGACCTATCCTTGGTCAGTCAGTGTGAGGGTTCAGTTGGTTCAGAGTGAGAGTTGAGTGGGTTAATTGTGAGGGTTCAGAATGAGGGTTCAGTGGATTCAGAGTGAGGGTTCAGAGTGAGGGTTCAGAGTGATTGTTCAGTGTGAGGGTTCAGAGTGAGGGTTCAGAGTGATTGTTCAGTGTGAGGGTTCAGAGTGAGGGTTCAGAGCGAGTGTTCAGAGCGAGGGTTCATTCGGCTACAGATATAAATATGTTCCTCTTTAAAGGTAATTTACCATTTAAAGGTCCCCTGACATGCCACCAGGTGTGGTGTGATTAGCCGTTACAAGCCATTTTGGAAATCTGCCCCTTATGACATCACAGGTGGGCCACCTAGATGTGTGACGGATAGATGAGCAATGTTTGGTACAGTCCACTGGGTAGGCTGGTAGACTGATCTATCCAGCACACATCTAGGTGGACATGCCCACTTTCTGCTCCTTATGATGTCAAAATGGGTAGATTTCCAAAACGGCTTGTAACGGCTAATCACGTTATGGACCTTTAACGTCCATAAAATTTTGAGATGAGTCCTCTGCGGCGGTGTTATGACTTTATATACTCTGATTGTGTCCAGAGTCGGGCTGTTGTGTTTTCCGTATCTGACCTCACGGCTTTGGTACTGCCATGATAATCTTCTGTGTTGACCTTTGGCCTGTGAAACTTAAGTAACCCTTCAGTTTCCTCGACCGGAAATGGGATTTTAATCCTGTGAGAATCTGTCCAAATTCCTTAGAGTGTAGCATCACTAGAGGAGGAGGAGAGGGAGGAGAAGGTGGAGGAGGAGAGGGTTAAGAAGGGGGAGGAGGAGGAGGAGGAGGAGGAGGAGGAGGAGGAGGTTAAGTCGACCTCCTGGTAGGTAAAAGTGCTTGAGTAAATAGCTGTTTGTTTTGAGCTCCGCCTCCTCTTCCTCCACCTCCTCCACCTCTCCTTCCTCCAGACAAGGCAGGCCTTGATAGGTCGCAGCCATGGAGCGTACTGAGCGCGTGCAGTCGGCTGCTCCGTATTCCAGACACAAGCACGGTGACATCAAGATACGAATCCTGGAGGAGAGAAACCAGTAGTACTTTACAATAATAATAATAATATAATAATATATACCAGACCCAAGGTCAGATTTGATTATGATACTATTAATAATAGAACTAGAATCCTGACCCCAGGTCAGATTTTATTATGATACTATTAATAATATAATTTAGAATCATGACCCTGGATCAGATTTTATTATGATACTATTAATAATATAAAACTTAGAATCCTGAACTCAGATCAGATGTTATCATAATACTATTTATTACAATAATGTGGAAACCAGACCTCAGATCACATGTTATTAAAACTATTAATGATAGTGTGGAAACCAGACCTCAGATCACATGTTATTATAGTACAATTAATAACTATAACATAGCATACCATATTCTACAATGAATACGTCACCATGTATTCTACACCTAATACAGCAACATATATCCTACACCTTTATCATACATCAACATATAATCTACACACCTTTATAATACACAAACATATATGGTGAGCCACTGAGATGGTATCGTAAGTAACATATATCCATATATTGTACAACTATTGTGTCTCACTATCAATGACCGGACCTCCACAAATGCAGGTGAGGTCGTAGTTCTGGGTGGAGCTGGCGTAAAAGATAAAGCACATAATAAAATGTGAGTACTTCAGATAAATATTGGCTAATAGGTCAGTGAAGGCTTCACTGTATCTTTTGAAAAGTTGGATTATAAACTTCAAAGAAAAGTCCACCGATCTGATAATTTTTGCACCAGTGTGTTTTCCACTGAGATTGTGTGTACTTTTTGTACTTTATGCATATAAACACACCAGACTTCAGACACAATCCCTGTTGGGCCTAGCCTCCCAGGCCCAGTTAACACTAGTTAACTCTCACAGGGTTTATCACTGTCTAGTTGGTCTGGTTACAGAGATAGTCTAGTAAACACCAGTTGACCCTGGTTAACACTAGTTAACACTAACAGGGTTTATCACTGTCGAGTTGGTCTGGTTACAGACATAATAGTTAATAGTGCTGTGGGGATGGGGTCATTGCCATGGTGATGCTTTTGCTGTGATGATGCTGTGGCTGTTGTAATGATGGTGGTTGCCATAATGATGGTGATGTTGTCATGGTGATAGAGTTGCTTAAGTGACAGTGGGGTTGCTTTGTTGATAGTGTGGTTGCTTTAGTGACACTGGTTGCTATAGTGACAATGGGTTTCTACAGGGACAGTTGGGTCGCCATAGTGACGGTGGGGTTGCTATAGGGAAAGTGTGGTTGCTATAGTGACGTTAAAGTGTCGCTGACCTCCTCCTTAATCTGGCTTTCAGCAGATTACCCAGCAGCATCTGGGGCAGAGGGATGAGGTCATGATGCTGTAATCCACCACTGCCCCCCCCCCCCCCAGCCAGTGGTTTAGGGTGTATTTCTGTTTGAATGATGTCATTAACTCCAACCAGCGCCTGGTGAGGAGAGAACAGGTTTGAAAGCTGCTCTCCCAGCAGCCAGTGGGCGGTCTGAACGGTTGAACTGTGCTCCCAGGTGCTACTGGGGGTTAGAGGAAGAGGAAGTGTGTTTATCAGATTCAACAATTCCACATAGCCGTAGGAGCTTAACCCTTACTGCCTTCTGCTTTAATCAAGCCTGTTAAAACATACTGTGTGTGTGTTTGGCAAGAGTGTTGTGTGTGTGTGTGTATGTATGTATGTGTGTGTGTGTGTGTGTGTGTGTGGGGTGGGGGGGTTCATGTGTGATAATAAGCATGGTGTTTGTGTGTCTGATTGTGTTTCAAGTGAGTAGTAAGCATGGTGAGTGTGTGCATTTGTGTGTGTGTAGTGCATTTGTCAAGTCTCTGCTTAGTTTTGTGTGTGTGTGTGTGTGTTAAATGTGTGCTAAGCCTGGTGTGTGTGTGCTAAGCCAAGGCGTGTGTGTTGCAGGTAGTGAACCGCGGGGGGCCGGTGGAGGGGCAGGACGGTGTGCGGCGGAGAGACTGGCACGACTACCAGACAATCAGAAGTGATGCTGCACGCTCTGGTACACACACACACACACACACACACACACACACACACACACACACACACACACACACACACACACACACACACACACACACACACACACACACACACACACACACACACACACATGCGCGCACGCTCTGGTACACACACACACACACACACATACACAAACACACACTCTGGTACACACACACACACACACACACACACACACACACACACACACCTGCTTTGGTAAACACACACACAGTGTGTTACAGACACATGTTTTGGTATACACACACACTCATGCTCTGGTTCACACGCACACACACACACACACACACACACACACACACACACACACACACACACACACACAGCAGCATAAACACATGCTGAGGGTACATTTATCACACTTGGGCTCATGGTGACTCATGTTATGGAGACACATGTTATGGAGACACATGTTATGGAGACTCATGTTATGAGTCACATGGTGATGTAATGCTTTAGTAACGTACAGGACAGATCTATGTAAAGATATATATATATATAGAGAGAGTATATATATAATATATATTTCCATAATGTCCTGCAGGTAACGGTGAGCAGGGGAAGGCGTTCCCCCTGACGGACGGCGACCGGGTGGACCAGGCCTACCGCGAGAACGGCTTCAACATCTTCGTCTCGGACCGCATCTCCCTCAACCGCTCCCTGCCGGACATCCGCCACCCCAAGTAACGCACGCACCGCACACGCACTCACACATCGCACTCACGCACGCACACATCGCACGCACGCACACTCACGCACGCACTGCACACACAAACGCACGCACGCAGCACACTCACGCACGCATCGCACGCATCGCACGCACACATCGCACACGCACGTTTGCACGCATGTGTGTGTGCACACACACACATGCACGCACCGCACACACAGACATACACACACACGCTGGCACGCACACGCACACAAAATCATCCCTCAATCATCGCCATGCCAGTAGAAACACTAGAAAACCATCCCTGAATGTTTCTTGTATTTTAACACAATAATAATCACATGAGACTAAACCACTGAGGGATGGGTGTTTGTGGTCACACGGTTGCCTAGCAACATGTCTCTCTCTCTGTCTCTCTATGTCTCTATATATCTCTCTCTCTCTCTCTCTCTCTCTCTCTCTCTCTCTCTCTCTCTCTCTCTCTCTCTCTCTCCAGCTGTAAGAGTAAGCTGTACTCGGCCCATCTGCCCAACACCAGCATCATCATCCCCTTCCACAACGAGGGCTGGTCGTCTCTCCTCAGGACGGTCCACAGCATCCTGCACCGCTCGCCGCCCACGCTCATCGCCGAGGTCATCCTGGTGGACGACTACAGCGACAAGGGTACCACACACACACACACACACACACACATACACATACACATACACACACTCACACGTATGGGGTAGGGGTTAGGAGGTAGGGTTAGGGTTTAAATACACCTGTAGTTAACACACCTGTAGTGAACACACCTGTAGTGAACACACCTGTAGTAAACACACCTGTAGTTAACACACCTGTAGTTAACACACCTGTATTAAATACCCACCTGAAATTAACACACCTGTAGTTATACAAGAATAGAGATGTTTATGGTTGAATTAAACCTGTCTGTCTGTCTGTCTGTCTGTCTGTCAGAGCACCTGAAGGCAGCGTTAGAGGACTACATGACTCGTCTGCCGAAGGTTCGGATTTTGCGGACCAAGAAGAGGGAGGGGCTTATTAGGACACGCCTCCTGGGGGCGGCGGCAGCAACGGGCGAGGTCATCACCTTCCTCGACTCCCACTGCGAGGCCAACGTCAACTGGCTGCCCCCCTTACTGGGTTAATATACACCAAATACTACCAGGACACACTAAATATACACCAAATACTACCAAATACACACTATATACTATATATATATATATATATATATATATAATATATATATATATATATATACTACATTCTACCAGAGACACAATGAATAGACACTAAATATATACTACATACCACCAGACACACTAAATACTACCAAATATTCTCTGTGTACTGTGTACACGTTGGGCCGTGAGCTGTAGCGTGTATTCTCTGTGTACTTGTACCTGCGTGGTCCTGCAGACCGCATCGCCCAGAACCGCAAGGCCATCGTGTGTCCGATGATCGACGTGATCGACCACGACAACTTCGGCTACGAGACGCAGGCGGGGGACGCCATGAGAGGGGCCTTCGACTGGGAGATGTTCTACAAACGCATCCCCATCCCCGCCGAGCTGCAGAACCAGGACCCCAGCGAGCCCTTCCAGTCAGTACCAGTACTACTACACACATACCTGTACTATGTATATATATATACACACACCATCCCCGCCGAGCTGCAGAACCAGGACCCCAGTGAGCCCTTCCAGTCAGTGTATATATAACACACACCCTGGTACACACACACAGACACACACGTTTTGGTCCACACATATATACATACACATACACACGAGTATGTGTTTGTGTTTGTACACTTTTATCACCGAAACAACACGGCCGAAACAGGAAATTGTGATGACGCAAACAAAAACCGCGGCCAGCACACGCTTGTTTGGATAAGCGCCTCTGCGCCAACATGTCTGCGGTGTGGGCATATTTCCATATATCTGAAAAAGACCCACGGATCAGCTACAACCTTGTTTTCATCCAAACGAGCCGTCTTTAGCGACGGCTCGCTATGAGACAGCTTCTATGAGCTGTCGGCTATCAGCCGCGAGTTTAGGGACCGTCCGCAAAGTGCAGACAACTTCTATGAGCTGTCGGCTATCATCCGCGAGCTTAGGGACCGTCTGCAAAGTGCAAAACGGAAAACGGTGTTGTTGTTTTTTCAGTGCTAAATAAATATTTTTATACTTTTAATAATTGTAATTGATTTATTCTTTGAATTGCAATGCCTTGATTTTAGTGAGGTTAGTACACAGTCATAGCTATAAATGCAATGGTAGGCCTACTAATAATAGGCATAATAATTTATTTTGGTGTTTCGGTTTTCGGTTTTCGGCCTTGGTTTCCTCATTTTCGGTTTTCGGTTTCGGCCAAGAATTTTCATTTCGGTGCATCCCTAATATATATATATATATATATATATATATATATATATATATCATCCCCCGAGCTGCAGACCCAGCAAGCCCAGTCAGTACCAGTATCTATACTGTGTATATATGGGTATATGTGTATTTATAAATATGTGTGTGTGTGTGTATATGTATGTATGTATATATATACATGTATATAGAGGGTGAACAATGAACAATTGCAATAAAATAATAGCTGTGTGTGTGTGTGTTCCCAGGTCACCTGTGATGGCAGGAGGTCTGTTTGCAGTGGACAGGAAGTGGTTCTGGGAGCTGGGAGGATATGACACGGGTCTGGAGATCTGGGGGGGGGAGCAGTACGAGATCTCCTTCAAGGTGAACACTCATTAGTCATGTGATCAGTCTGCATATCTCAACACTGCAGTTGGGCTCCAAATCTCTAAAGGTCTAAAGGGTTCTGTGTTCTAAAGGGTTCTGTGTTCTAAACAGAGTTCTAAAGGGTTCTGTGTTCTAAACAGAGTTCTAAATGGTTCTGTGTTCTAAAGGGTTCTGGGTTCTCAACATGGTTCTAAAGGGTTCTGTGTTCTAAAGGGTTCTGTGTTCTAAACATAGTTCTAAAGGGTTCTGGGTTCTGAACATGGTTCTAAAGGGTTCTGTGTTCTAAAGGGTTCTGTGTTCTTGTCCTCCCAGGTGTGGATGTGCGGGGGTCTGATGGAGGACATCCCGTGCTCCAGAGTGGGTCACATCTACAGGAAGTACGTTCCTTATAAGGTCCCCGGAGGAGTCAGCCTGGCCAGGGTAACACACACACACACACACACATACACACACACACACACACACACACACACACACACACACACACACACAGGCCCCGATGTGACCTTTGGGCGGTGGAACCTCTGAACTCTGACCCTTTGACCTTGCAGAACCTGAAGCGCGTGGCGGAGGTGTGGATGGACGAGTACGCAGAGTTCATCTACCAGCGCCGGCCGGAGTACCGCCACCTGTCGGCCGGCGACACCAGCCAGCAGAAGGAGCTGCGCGCCCGGCTGGGCTGCAAGGACTTCAAGTGGTTCATGAGCCAGGTGGCCTGGGACCTGCCCAAGCACTACCCCCCGGTGGAGCCCCCTGCTGGGGCCTGGGGAGAGGTACGCCACACACACCCCACTCACACGCTGTGTGCTATGTAGTTCCACTTTGAGATATCGTGTACTATATACTATGTACTTTCATCTAGCTGATATCATGTACTATATACTATGTACTTTCATCTAGCTGATATCATGTACTATATATTATATATAAGTTATCATATATCCTAATAATAATCATGTATCATATATATGTACATCTATAGCTCTATGTGTGTTATATCTCTGTAGTGTACAGCTATAGATCTATATGTATTCAGTGTTTCCCACAGACCAGGTAGCAATATGTGGCGGATTTGTTGACGGGGGGGGGGAGGGGTGGGGGCGGGGGCCGCGCAATTACCAGCTGGCGGAGTTGTTGACAGGGGGGGTAATTATCGATAATAGAAAATGCGCGGATCATTTTCTTTCTCGTGTGTCTCGTTTTTCGCCCGTGCCTAAAACCGCCACTGCTTATAATGCTTACATTGTAACCGCGGGTGGGATTGTTGAGGGGGGGGGAAGCTTTTCTTATTTATTTCAAGTAAAAATAAATAAGAAAAGCGTAATCAATTTGTGGCGCTCGTTGTTCAATCTGTGGCGCAGCGCCACACATTGGCCTATGTATGGGAAACACTGTGTATTCTATCGTACATCTATAGATCCATATGCATTATGTATAGTACATGTATAGCTCTGTGTGTGTTATATCTATGCACTGTACAGCTATAGATCTATTTGTATTATATAGTACATCTATAGATCCATATGCAGTGTACAGATCTAGATCTTTATGTCATCTATAGTACATGTATAGCTCTGTGTGTGTTGTATCTATGCAGTGTACAGATCTAGATGTATTGTACGTAGATCCGTAATGCGGCCAGCGGGATGTGTCTGGAGAGTAAGCACCTGTCCTCGGGGAGTCCCATCCGCCTGGAGGGCTGCCTGAAGGGGAGGGGCGACATCAGCTGGGGCCACGGACAGGTGAGCTCACTTCCTGTCAGCCCCACGGATCCTCTGTGAATACCTATGAATAAAAACGTGTGTGTGTGTGTGTGTGTGTGTGTGTGTGTGTGTGTGTGTGTGTGTGTGTGTGTGTGTGTGTGTGTGTGTGTGTGTGTGTGTGTGTGTGTGTGTGTTAATGCATGTCTGTTAACTTATGTGTATGTTAATGTGTGTGTGTGTGTGTGTGTTAATGCATGTGTGTGTGTTAATGCATGTTTATGTTAATGTGTGTGTGTTTTAATGCATGTTGATGTTAATGTGTGTGTGTCAGGTGTTCACCCTGGGCTGGAGGGAGGACATCCGGGTGGGCGACCCGGTCCACAGTAAGAAGGTCTGCTTCGACGCCGTCTCCCACAGCAGCCCCGTCACGCTGTACAACTGCCACGGCATGAGGGGCAACCAGCTGTGGCGCTACCGCAAGGTACCAGCAACATACATGGTTCTAGTGGCTACCGCAAGGTACCAGCAACATACAGGGTTCTAGTGGCTACCGCAAGGTACCAGCAACATACAGGGTTCTAGTGGCTACCGCAAGGTACCAGCAACATACATGGTTCTAGTGGCTACCGCAAGGTACCAGCAACATACAGGGTTCTAGTGGCTACCGCAAGGTACCAGCAACATACAGGGTTGTAGTGGCTACAACCCTGGGGTAACCGTGGCTGTGGTGTGGTTCCCGTGGTTTCAGGACCGGAGTCTGTACCACCCGATCAGCAACAGCTGTGTGGACAGCAGCCCGTCGGATCATCGTGTGTTCATGAGCACCTGCAGCCCCTCCTCCCCCAGCCAGCAGTGGCTGTTTGAGAAGACCAACGCCACCGTGCTGGACCACTTCGGACCGGACTAGGACCCCACCGGACCAGGACGTGGTCCCCACTACAGATTACAGTCTAGAACGTCCTCATGGATCACACATTCTGGTCTTTGACCAACACATGGATCACACCTTATGATACACACCCGGAGAACACACATTATGATACACACCCGACAGAACACACATTATGATACACACCCGACAGAACGCACATTATGATACACACCCGACAGAACGCACATTATAATACACAACTTGGTACTAGATTAGAATCTAAAATAGAATCCATCATCCAATGGATTTCCAGTTGGAAGAATAGGGAGGATCCTAAACCCTTACTGGAAGATTAAGATGATCAACGACTGGATTACTGTGCTGAGAAAAATAGTCTCTCTCTCTCTCTCTCTCTCTCTCTCTCTCTCTCTCTCTCTCTCTCTCTCTCTCTCTCTCTCTCTCTCTCTCTCTCTCCTGAGTTAAACACATCCTGACATGAGGGGGGCGAGTCAGACTGATTCAGGAAAAGACTTGCGGACACAGTGAGGACACACACATGCACCCTACGCACACACGCTAGAGCTCCACACTCCAGAACACAGACAGTCTGTCAGGCTGCTCGCTAATGATGTCGTGACTGGGGGGCGAGGGCTATATGTGGACGGGGCTGGATTGGTGTTGATGTAAATAAGGATGACATCGTGTTGAAATGATGTGATGACATCATGTTGAAATGATGTGATGACATCATGTTGAAGTGATGACAAGGTAAAACATGACATCATGTGAATACGGTATCATTGCATCACGTTTAAATGATCACGACATCATGGTAAATCGATTATCAAGTCATGTCAAAACAAAGTGCTAACGACACTTTAAATAACGTTGAGGTGGATTGTAAAGCAGAAAGGACTTGTGACCACAAGCTAAACGCAGTGCCTTGATCTCGACCTGAGCTCCAGCTCAGACCACTCAGCTGGGGGTCTCTTTGGGAAATTTGAATATTTGCTATAAAATATTGTCTTTGAAACACAATTCTATATGTCGATTAGTGTAGAGTCCAACCACAACGTTCTCCTTCCTTTTAAAGTTAAGTTCTTCCCTTTTTGAAACCAGTAGTCTTTTCATATATCAGTGTTACATGTTTAAGTATAACATGTCTAACATCTGTACTACATCTCACATGTGTACTACATGTCTAACATCGGTATAACATGTCTAACATGTGTACTACATGTTTAACATGTGTACTATGTCTAACATGTGTAGGCGTTTAGTCTTCAGTAGGGTTTTATTTGTCTAATATATTTATGTTATGTCTCTAAAGTTATTTGCTTTAAAGCTGCTGTAGGTAAGATTTGAGCGTTGTAATGAGAGAGAGCAGAAGAGAGACAGAATTTGAAACTAAACAACCAAAAATCGTCCCCTCCCTCACTACGTTTCTCCGCCAGTAAGAAGTTCTGCATTTCACACACCTGTGATGGACAGGCTAGATGGATTCCCTGAACCAATCGGGGAAGAGACGCCCCGATTGGTCAGAAAAGATCCAGGAGCGGTCTCAAATGGAAATGTGCTCCTCCTATGACACTTTGGTTGTAAGAGGAAGACCATACCAGTTTGGGCCAATCAGGTGGTGCTTGAGCTGTGATAGGGTGGATCTTTCGAGTGGTAGGGGGGGATGGGTGGCTCGTTGGACCAATGGCTGGCCAACAGAAGCGATGCAACTCAACCTTTAAGAGCAGCTGACCAGGTCAGACTGACTCAGAACAGATATTGTCCCGGCCCACTTCACTCACTAACAGCTGACCGATGGCTTGGTCCTTTCTAACAAAGGACTCTCCGCTGACGGCTTTGATCTCTTCCTAAAGCACCTTTAGGGCTCATGTTAGGTCTTTAAGGTTAATTTGATGTATATTCATGTAATGTTTTTAATGTTATTAATTTTTTGTCCATGTTAAGTTTTTGATGTTGTCCACTGGAATCAAAATCAACTCCATATTTACAGCTGAGGGGTCTTTGCACTATCTCTCCTCTTCAGTGATTTTTGATCGGTTGTCAGTCACAAAACGTTCTGCAGTGACTTCCATGCATAGACAGGGTTGTGTTGGGTCAATTATATGCAGTCGTGGTGGAGGGTTGTCTTTGGCTACGCTGGTATGGAAGCTACATTAGTGGCTACGCTTGTATGAAAGCTACGTTAGCTTCTACACTGCCATGGAAGCTACGTTAGCAGCTGAACCGCCTGCGTTTTCTGTTCATTGAAAGTGTTAATATGGGGCCAACGTTGTCTTCCTAGAATAATTAAAGGAGTCTTTTCATGCAGCGATGCTTGCAGCTTTTAGCATGGTAGTTAGCAGAGGCCACCAGACCAGCTGATATCAGTGTGGTAGTTAGCAGAGGCCACCAGACCAGCTGATATCAGTGTGGTAGTTAACAGAGGCCACCAGACCAGCTGATATCAGTGTGGTAGTTAGCAGAGGCCACCAGACCAGCTGATATCAGTGTGGTAGTTAGCAGAGGCCACCAGACCAGCTGATATCAGTGTGGTAGTTAGCAGAGGCCACCAGACCAGCTGATATCAGTGTGGTAGTTAGCAGATGCTCGCTGCTAGTAACATGATAGCTCTACAGGAAGGGAGTGTTTCCTAGCCTTGGGGTCGCTGGTATGCCGACGATGGCTGATGTATAAGCTAAACATATTTGATGATACATTTTTGATTGGAAAAATCGTTTGAAAGGTCTCAAAGGTCTTACACACAAACATACTGCCTAATGATTTGTAGTCCAGAGCAAACTACTAGCCTGCTAACCGCTACTAATCTCCTAGTGACCTACTAATAGCTGAGTGAACTACGACTAATCTCCTGTGATGTTCACTGGGATGGGGATGAGGGGCAGATGTTGAGTGAATCGATGTATGGAAGCAGTAGCACGACGATGTAGGATGTTGGGCAGCCTAATGTTTCAAAACCTAAAGCCTGGGGTCTATAAATATATGTGTATATATCTATATAGATATATAATTATAGTGGTTTAATATATATATAATATAGTGTGTTATATATAATACACTAGATGTGATACATATTATACTGTATTGTATTATATATATATATATATATATATATATATATATATATATATATATATATATATATAATACAGTGTATTAGACATCTTTTACACAATGTATACAAAGCTCATTCTCCTTAACTTTGTTTATTTTAAACATTTATTCTTTTTAAATGTTTGCGTTTCAAATCTTTCTTTGAACGTTTTGACGCGACCTTGTGGTGAATTATTGTTCCTGATGAACATTGTGAAGACGATGCAAGAAATGATTTCTAAAGTCCATGGCCAGCGGTCACAGAAGTGTACATTTTGTATCTGATTAAATAGATGTATTTTTTTCTACTGAACATGCAATTGTAAAAGTGTATTTAGTTATGGGACATGAACTAATCTGAGATGGCATGATAGTTTTGCCTAATATGTAAATAAAAAGGTTTCTATATTTGGAAGGAGGTCTCTGGTCTTTGTCTGGCTGCTAACCCTCGAGGGATCATCTGTTTTATTACATTATTATTAGACTGCATAAGATTATATTAAAATACACAAGACTGCATTAGACTGCGTATTACTATATTACACTATGTTAGACTGAATTAGACTATGTTAGACTATGGACTGCAATAGATTATATTAGACTGCATACGACTATGTTCGACTACATTAGACTACATTATACTTTGTTAGACGACATTAAACATGCATTAGAATATAAAGGGTGAGTGTGCCGTATGCATTCGACTGCATACGGTACACTAAGGTGGAGGTGGGTGAACTGGGCTGGGTGTATTAATGGGTGGACTGGGCTTGTATCTCCATCACTATTGATATCAACTGATGTTACACACCATACAACCACAGTTTCAAGGTCCTGGATAACAACGCATGCAAGGCAGCCTGTATGCACCAGAACGCTGTTGTTATAGGACGTTATAGGATGTTGTTGTTCTATAACATCCTAGACTCTAGGTCTAGGATGTTATAGAACATAACATCTCTTTCTCCAGCAGATGTTAAATTGTGGGAATTGTGGGAATTTGTGGAACTTTGTCTCCGCCCAGTGGCCGACGGCGGAATGACACGTTGGCGTTATAACAACACGCATAAACAACAACGGTTGACAGACGGCGTCGAATTGCCCCCTAATCATTTTAACTATTCTTTATATAACTGGTTGAAATTTGTGCAGAAAAAAATGATTTATTTGTTTTTATTTGTCCTCAAGCGTCCGTGCATGTGGGGTTGGTTGCACATACTTCATGCTCGACAGCGCTCCGTGACACATTAGTCAGTTCTATCATATAAGTTGTGTCTTATATAATTTATATCAACATAAGATCGACGATGTTTCTGCCGTGTCGATCCATACTGTCGGATCAGGTGGACACTGGACACGAACATTCCCAATCCCAACGAGGAACTAGGAAACTAAACAGCAACGTCGTGAACGAGGAAGTACGGGATTTGACCGACGTGATGTTGGACCAATCGACGAGCCATATTTACCCCTTCGGTCCCGCCTTCTATGGAACTGACCAGTGAGGTTTAAGTCACGTCACTTCCGATGTACGAAACCATTCCATTGTACGTGAGGCAGTTCCGCGGTGCTTGAGGACTTTGTTGAACTCCGCAGTGAATTTAACCGTATTTATTCCCACTTCATCTGATCCCATTACGGATACGCCGACGTGTCGTCGTCGTCGTCTCGGTGACAGTGTGCGGCTTCTTTACGGACGTGATGACGAGAGGAAAGCTTTAGGAGTCACAAGGTTAGCCGTCACAGCAGTCCGTCGCTCCTCTGGTTTCGATCCTTTGCGTTTTTTTTTAAACTTCATTTCGAGGATAAGTTTTTTTGTTTCTCTGACGCATCAGCGACTCCTTCACTTTTTTTGAGTTTGAATGGAGATTTAAAAACAGCCGGAGCGGTTCCGAATGTGTCTGGACTAGTTTCCATTATCTCCTGAGCTACCTTCATTAGCCTAGCCTCGGAGCTCGTCCAGCTCCTCCAGGGCCGCGGGAGCAGAGCAGCCCCCCACAGAGGAGGCGACATGAACGGGTTCAGCACCGAGGAGGACAGCCACGACGGACCCCCGGCCCCCCCGGGCTGCGGCCAGAGCTGCTGCCTGCTGGAGGACGGGCTGCGCTGCGGGCGGCCGGCGGGCAACGCGTCGTTCAGCAAGAGGATCCAGAAGAGCATCTCCCAGAAGAAGCTCAAGCTGGACATCGACAAGAGTGTGAGTGTGTGTGTGTGTGTGTGTGTGTGTGTGTGTGTGTGTCGACGTGTTGTTATGGTTACTGCACCCGCGGCACGGGACAGGGCCGTGTGGTCGAGTTATAGTGTTACCGTGTGTGACTGTCTATGTCCACGTGTGTGTGTGTGTGTGTGTGTGTGTGTGTGTGTGTGTGTGTGTGTGTGTGTGTGTGTGTGTGTGTGTGTGTGTGTGTGTGTGTGTGTGTGTGTGTGTGTCGCTATGTGTTTGACAGTCTGTGTGTGTGTGTGTGTGTGTGTGTGTGTGTGTGTGTGTGTGTGTTTAATGGCTCCGTGTCTAATGTGTATGTCCTATGTGTGTTCGTAGGTCCGTCACCTCTACATATGTGACTTCCATAAGAACTTCATCCAGAGCGTCCGAAACAAGAGGAAGAGGAAGACGAGCGACGATGGCGGAGAGTCACCTGACCACGACGTAGAGGTCCCAGAGGTAACCATGGTTACGCCACATACACCACCCGTGCTCAGGACTAACTTTTTGTACTTTTACTTTACCCTTTATTGGACGGGAAAATGTCCGTGGTCGTGGACCATCCATCGTGTTCCATCACTTTAAATAAGTCTGAAGTGTTTTTTTTATTTTATAGGGAGTCTTATTCTGTTTTTAGCACTAGCGCCTCGACATCTCTTTTCTTATGAACCAACTCTCTGTACTCCTCTTGTATCCAAAAGCTCTACCTACTAATGATAACAGGCTGATAATTGGTTAATATACTCCAATTAGGATTTATTTATATGTTCTGGTGACCATCCAGAATAGTTCCTTTCTTCGCATGCTCTTGACTAGCGCTAGTGCTGCGGTGCAAGTTCATTGAAACGTTGCACATGCATGTGTCTTCATTGGAACTTAAGTGGATCGTGTTTCAAAATGCATCAGAGTAAATATCCAAGATTTTTTTTTCTTTGTATCTCCTGCCTTGGTGACTTCCTTCTATCCTATAAGACTGTTTTTATTCCATCCAATAATGTGTGTGTGTGTGTGTGCAGGTGGATCTGTTCCAGCTGCAGGTGAACACGCTGCGGCGCTATAAGAGACACTACAAGCTCCAGACCCGGCCAGGCCTCAACAAGGCCCAGCTAGCAGAGGTAACCGTGGTCTACCTGTCGGTCCTCTCTGTTCCCCTGTCTGTCTACCTGTCTGTCTGTCTGTCTGTCTACCTGTCTACCTACCTGCCTGTCTGTCTCTTTACTTGTCTTTGTGTCTGTTTACCTGTTTATGTGTCTGTTTCTCTGTCTGTCTACCTGCCTCTCTGTGTCTTGTCTGTATACATCTCAGTATACCTACCTGTCTGTCTTGGACCATGAAACAGTGCTAGTATTTACATGAGTCCTCCAGGAGGGGGCAGCCTCTGCTTCCTGTCAGGTCTCAGTGGGACTGGCCCCTGCAGCCTGATTGGTGAGGGGGGTGGTGCAGGTCAGGAGGTGGTGTAGGGGCGGGGTGTAGGTCAGTCTTGTAGTCAGGAGGTGGTGTAGGGACGGGGTGTAGGTCAGTCTTGTAGTCAGGAGGTGGTGTAGGGACGGGGTGTAGGTCAGTTGTCGTCAGGAGGTGGTGTAGGGACGGGGTGTAGGTCAGTCTTGTCGTCAGGAGGTGGTGTAGGGAGCTGGTAGTTGCGCTGTAACCATTCTACACCGCTTCCCATGACACTGGCTTTCACTTGAGCTCTGAGCTGCTAGTGTTTCCTTCACATTAGCTCTGAGCTGCTAGTGTTGTTTGCCAGTGTTGCTTTCTTATTAACACTGTGTGCAATATATGTGCAACAAATCAAAGCTAACAAAAATAACCTCAGCTAACTAAACCAAACATATGCTAAAGGATTTATTCTACTCAAACCAAAAGCTACATTGAAGAGTTGAAGATGGGTCCTGGTTCTGTATGACAGTCTAGCCCTCCTGCTGACTATCTGCTACTTGGGCCCCTCGCTGACAACCTGCTGACTAGCCCACTGGCTAGCTATCCGTGCTAACTGTCGGTGCTAACTCCGGTGCGTTCCAGACGGTGAGCCGCCACTTCCGGAACATCCCGGTGAACGAGAAGGAGACGCTCACCTACTTCATCTACATGGTGAAGAGCAGCAAGACCCGCATGGAGCCCAAGACCGACGGGGCCAAGCAGCTCGACTAGCCACCCCCCCACCCCCATCAGCACCGCCATCCGCTCCTCCCGTCACCATGGCAACCCCTCGCCCGACGGAACCCACCGCTGCAGCCGCTGGCCTGCTGTCATTGGTCGGTTCCGAGGGATCTGGGGGCTGCTGTCCCCGGGCAGAACATGGAAACCGTCCTCCCCCCCCCCCCCCCAACCGGCCTTCTGACACCATGGACCCCCTTTGTACTAAATATAGCCTGGTGTGCTGAGACAGAATCATGTCCACTTTGCGCAGCACTGGTATCACAGACTGTCTCTACCCCCCCCCCCCTCTCATTGTCCGCCTCGTTCTCATCTCATTCTCTCTCTCTCTCTCTCTCTCTCTCTCTCTCTCTCTCTCTCTCTTTCTCTTTCTCTTTCTCTTTCTCTTTCTCTACTCTACTCTACTCTATCTACTGCCATTATCTCTCATTACCTCTCTCTCCCTCTGTGGCTGATGGTTCTCCTGGTTTACTAGACTTGTTGACTTTGTGTATGGATTGTATTTGTATCCTAACCTTTATTTTGCGTGTAGAATAAAATTAGCCGTGCTAGTCCTGTTAGCCATTAGCTTGTATCCTGTGTAGCGCAGATGGATACATATATATGGATATATACATATTTATGTATTTATATATACATATATATAAAACGATGTGTATATGTGTGTGTAGCTGACTATTAATGATAATAATAAACATTGTACAGACTCAACTGGCCTCATCTGCTTAAAAACAGTCCAATTATATTGAATGTAGACGTGATATGAACTGTTTTGGTTGCTCCTTTTCCATCTTTCCTCGGACACCATTGTTTTTTTTTGTTTGGCTGGCAACTGAAGATCCCGAGAAGCTGATTGGTCCTATCCTAGCAGGCCTCCACCGAGGATTGATTGGTCCTAACCTATCATCACGACACTAGATAGGGTCCTTCTTAGAGAGCACAAAACTGATTTCACTACTAGGGTGCACCATTAGTGTCTGAATTACTAATTGACTTATTCCCAGTGTTGTTTCATAGGGAATAGGGAAGGGGGACACATTTCGGACAACACTACAAAACGGTGACGCCCTAAGTATATATATTTATAGCGGTGAACTGTAGGGGGATGTATTTATGTAGTGGTAGGCTCCCTGGACATGTGCGGTATTACACCAACACATGTGTATGACGTGTGGCTCAAAACACCAAGGAGATGAGATTAGGCCCCTACAATATAAGAGTTGCTTATCTGTCCATCATACTAAAACGTATAGGCTACTAATAAATTTTAGTATAGTGTAGTATGTTGGCATAATATCACCCCTTTAAGGCCGTCTCCAGGCGATGACGGGTAAGTGTAAGAGAACGGAAGTCGGACAGTATGTTTGGGTTGACTGTTTTTGTTTGTGTCTGCAAGTCACAGTAAAGCAGCATGGCTTCCACTGCAACACAATTCCTTTGACATTCACTTTGTTAACATACACCCGCGCCGTTAGCCCCGTGTTATAACGCGACGGGGACCGCGTCATGTGTAGAGTTCACTCCCTCTAATGATCTGTTGGTGCATACCATGTCTCTGCACACTAGAGGGGGCTGCGGTCCATTTCTAGGAGCACCGTTTATTTTATATTCATCAAGAACCGAAGAAGGTGATCATTAGGACAACTGAGTAGAAATCTAAAAGACACGAAGAAACGGACTTGATAGGAATAAGGGGGATACACACATTTTCGCAGTATATAAAATAAACCGTGCCCCCAAGGTTTCACCGTAACCCGATGGAGAAGAGACCACGGAGGTCTGAGGGTCAAAGTATGCTTGAAGATAGGGTCGGACATTTAGTTTAGAAACATGTTTGTTCACCTATTTATTTATTTTTGAAATTCTCTTAAAATCCAACTATCAATCAATTAAACGTTCTGCTTTAATTGGATAGCCCACCTGTCCGCCCACGTTGGATAGCCCACCGGTCTGCCCACGTTGGATAGCCCACCGGTCTGCCCGACCGACTGCGTGTCGCCCTGCGTCCGTGCGCTCAGCACACCGGAGTCTTCCTCAAGGCAGACCGGAGTCTTCCTCCAGCAGACCGGAGTCTTCCTCAAGGCAGACTCAAACCTGCTGCTGAAGCTCGGGGGCTAGTCACGTGTTGCGGAGGAGCGGCATTACTTGGGACGTCTCGTTTATTGCTCCTGCCTACTTTAATGCTCTGACACTATGGGTAAATAAATACTTTACTTAAAGTATTTAAGAAACTCAATGTTGGACATATTTTAAACAAAGTTCAAGACTCTTCCAGAGAAATGTGACCTCGGTATTGGCGTTTAGAAAAAGGGACTCCTGAGAAAATATGTTTTAGAATTCCCTTCCGAGCCCATGAACAAAATATGTCAAAAACGTCTTGCTGAGACCGTGAAGTATTCAGAAAATAGATTTGTGTCAGTTGTTTCCTCAGATCTTTCGACAGCCGAGGCCTCCTTTTATATATATATATTAGTCGGACTAGTAGGCCTAGTAGCCTATATGCTTAGTAAAAATTCCAAAGAGGAAGTTATTTCAGATTTAGTTTTTGAAACCCTGACACGTTGTGGCTGCAGGAGTTATTTCTATTCGGAATATTTTACTCGGAGGATATTTTGAAGCAATTGGTTAAGATTCATATTTCCCTTTTGTAGTTATTTTCAGTAAAGTTTTAAAATTGTTTTTATTTTAATTCAGAGTTTTTATATAGCCTAATCCCGAACTGTGTGGACGCGGACCCAAAGCACTCAAAAAGTCCAATGAACATTGTGTCCTAAATTAAATCTTTATTATAATTTATTATAATATAATAGGCCTAACGATAACAATCCTTTATTATAACCATACAGCATGTATAATGAATACGTTGTTCTATTCGTCCAAACTCTCGAAGTCTAAAAGTCCTAATGGATTAAATCTTCTTAAACGGACGATATTTCTGAGGTAGATCCAACATCAAACAGCAACAGGACGGACAGTCTCTGATATCACCAGGGCTCAGTGTCTCTCCGGTCTGGGACCAGGGCTCCTGTGATCCTCCTCCTCCTTCATAACCCTACAGTGTGCGTCCGGGTCCCCTAAGGGTCTGAGCTCCAGGGCCTAGACCGTTCCTGTCCTCACGGGCTGAAGTCCAGGGTCCAGGCCTGCCCCGTGTCTCCGCGGGCTGAGCTCCAGGGCCCAGACCCGCTCCGGTCCTCACGGGTTGAGCTCCAGCGCCCAGACCTGCTGCGGCCAGCCCGTCCGGCCCTTCAGACGCTTCTCCCCGGCCGCCGACTCCTGCAGCCCGTCGCTCTGGAACCAGAGATGGTATAGATTCATTAATACCCACTCATATATTATCACATAATATCATATGTTATTATTATATTAAATAGTAGCCACACTCCTTGAGCCCGTCGCCCTGGAACAAGATATCGATTCAATATACTCAATTATATGTTATGATATTACATAATATCATATATTATTATTAAATAATAATATATTATATTATGAAATATATTATTTTATAATAGCATATTTTAGATTATCATGATATTAAATAATATCCTATATTATGATATTGTATAATATCCGAGATATTGTACTAGGCCTATATTATGATTATATTATAGGCCTATAGATAATCCTGCTCGTCGTCTAAGCCTGTATTGTGTTATTCTATGATACTATGTAATAGTATATATATGTAGGCTATATATATTCTATTACATCATATCATAGAATAACACTACTACTATATAGAGAACCTCGGCTCTGAAACACCAAAGGTTTAAATGATATATAATGTAATATATATTATATTAAACAATATAATATCATATTATGCATATAATATAGTATAAATATAAATATTTATACTATAAAATAGTATAAATAGGCCTAACATTAAAATAGGCTTGCATTTACTCACAGACGTTTTTTTGTATTATACGCCTATCTCTACTTTAGGGCCAGTATTATAGACAGCCTGCCTATAATTTAATGTATAGCCTACTTTAGGCTCTGTTAGGCGCACATTCACCAAGGACCCGATCTATGATATAAACGAGGCCTCATTAAATTGTTCTACCTCCCGATATTCACGATATTCGATATTCATGCATAAGAGTCAGACTTGATTCTTCATGTATTATTCCCTGTCTTTTAGTTGTCTCTTAGTTAGTTAGTCTCTTAGTTAGTCTCTTATATTGTATTTTATAAATATGTGCTGCTGTTACAACTGAATGAAATCGAATATAATGGAATCTAAATATGTTTGGACGTAAACTAACGCTTCTCTTTTCAGAAGATATGAAATAAACACCGAGCTCGAAGGAGGAAGAACAACTCATCTTAAAGGACTCGCAGTAAAGATAGTTCGTTTATTTAGAATAAGTCTATAAGTGTGATGCCTCATTATGTATCTAACCAGGCCTGATCCAGCCTTATTAAATAGGCCTAGTTATTAATTATGTAGGCGTTTGTATAGAGTTATAAATTAGCTTATGTCTAGCCCACTATAGGCCTATTTATTTCAAACACCATTTAAACTGCTAATTGTATTTGAAAATATGAAGAAAGGAAGACATTTAACCATAAAGCTAATCAAATATTACAATGTTGAACTCTGACAGTAGGACTGTTCAAATATAACAACACTATTAAAACACTTCAAGATTTAAATAAAAGTTTGATAAGACTGACTCATTGAATGGCCAACCTAATAAAAGCATGAAGGCCTACTGTGGGACAGGGTTCTGGTTATACTGGGACTGTTGGACAGGGTACTGCTTATACTGGGAGTGTTGGACAGGGTTCGGGTTCTACTGGGACTCGGTGCTGTTCGGGAGGGTTCGGGTTATAGCCTACTGGGCCTGTTCGGGAGGGTTCGGGTTATAGCCTACTGGGCCTGTTCGGGAGGGTTCGGGTTATACGGGGCCTGTTCTGGAGGGTTTCGGGTTACTTCCGGACCTAGGTGCTGTTCGACAGGGTTCGGGTCAGACCTGTGGGCCTCATCATCATCCTGCTGAACACAACACTGATCACACACCAACTGAACCTCCACATCTGGGCACCCACCAGTTCCCGCTTGCGCTTGGTTTCTCGGTTGTCGAACTTCTTGATGTCCGCCTTGAAGCCGTCGGCGTGGCCGCAGTCCGCGGCCAGCACGTCCATCAGGTAGGAGATGTAGCTGGTGGCCAGCCGCAGCGTCTTGATCTTGGACAGCTTGGTGTCCGCGGGCACGTTGGGGATCCTCTCCCGGAGCTCCGCGAAGGCCGTGTTGATGCTCTCCGTCCTCCGTCGCTCCTTCTTGGGCCCCGGGGCCCGGCGTGCGCCGCCGCGGGCCGACAGCCCCTCCAGCGGGGCGTCGTGGCCCCCCGGGGGCCCCCCGTACACGGCCTCGGCCGGGTAGGCCTGGGGCCCCCAGCTGTGGAGGTAGGGCTCCTGGGCGCACCGCGGGACGAACGGGAAGGTCTCATGCATGAGGTGGTGATGCTGGTAGCTGCCGATCACGTTCATGGCGGATCTGATCGATCACTGACCTGCTGATCACTGGGTCTCTCTGAGAGGTCAGGCCGGGAGGGTCATCTGCTGCAGGGAAGACGAGCTCACGAGAACCACGGAGGACCAGAATGACATCCAACACGAGAGGACTCTGCAGGCACGAGCCGCTTCACCGGAGGACCAACGTCATCCTCCACCGAATCACCGGTTGGATAAAAGTAAACACTGCCTTTCAGCTTCAGTTTCAGTCAAGCAAAAGTCACACTTGGAATCACTTTAAAGAAAAAACGAAAGGTTAGGAGAAGTCAAAAGTCAAAAAGGAAACAGGAAAGTGAGATTTTAGATTCCAAACGTCGGGTATCGCGTTGGCTCGTCATCCGTGAGAAATGTGAGCTCTGGATCCGAGGCCCATCAGGTTTATATGATGAGGTAATCTGATAGAGGCCAGCAGCCAATGGCAGACCAGGCCTTGCGGGAGCCAAGCAGCCAATAGGAGGCGATTCCGAGCCCGTTAGCCAATCAGAGCGTCGTGAGGGTTGGGGTCTCCTTGTTATTCAAAATCTGCTTCAGATTACATCTGCTGCTCCCGCAGTCACCTCTGTGAACCCCTTATTCATATCTCTTTATTCAAATCTCTGTTTTAAGTCTCTTTAATCATATATCTTTATTCACATTTCTGTATTTATAACTTTCTTTTTATAGCTCCGTTTAAACATTTTATTAATTTCTATTTATTTATATCTCTATTTATAAATATTTGTTTTTACTATCTTCATTAATGTCTCTTAATTTTTATTGATCTTTATGTATATGTCTTTATTTATATATTTATGTTAAATCCCTTTATTTAAATAACTTTATATTGAATTTGATACATAAAAAAGAAGACCTTTTTTATATCTCTATTTATAATGATTTATTATTTATTTGTATCAATTTATTTTATATATCTTTATGTCCAATTCTTTATTTATATATTTCTTAATTCGATCTCTTTCTTGAATGTCTCTTTAATTTAACCACTTGATGAATTCTCTTTTTTAATCTTTATCTCTTTCCTTAAATCATAAATGGAAACATCTCATTGTCCTCAGCAGCCCGCTATTGATTCATCATGAGGCCATATATTACAAATATCATAACGAGTTAACACATAAAACTTCCAGAAGTTTAAAGTTACGGATGAATTCCCATTAGTCTTGTTGTAGGCCTAGAGATAATTGTTATCGTATTATCGTTATTATTGGAACGTTATATGCATAATGGCCTTTTAGATTTAAATCATGTTATTAATGTATGGGTTTGTATTTTATATTATACATACATATATATATGTACAATATTATCTCTGCCCCCCCCCCCCCCCCCCCCCCCTCTCCTCTCTCTCTCTCTCTCTCTCTCTCTCTCTCTCTCTCTCTCTCTCTCTCTCTCTCTCTCTCTCTCTCTATATATATATATATATATATATATATATATATATATATATATATATACATATGTTATTAATAAAAATGGATTTGAAATTGAGATGAAAAGGAAACATGATCTTGTAGAATATCATCTGAGGTTGGGTCACAGTGTTGTTCGTTGTTCTCCTCAATCGTTTATTTGATGCCTGAACGACCTGTGGCCTCCTGCTGTTTTATGTGAGGGGGAAGCTTGCTGCGGGAGAACGATACAGATGCATCGGATGCAGGAGCAGAGCTCTGCGGGCCTGCACTCCACCTGATCTTCATGTGGGATCAGCAGCAGATTCTACATGATCTGAAACATCATGCTAGGGCTGCTCCAAGGGGGAGACTCGAGCCACTCAGCTCAGCAGGAGGTAGTCTGCTGGGGTATCTTCTAGAGATAGACCCCTGATGTCCACGTTTCCCCCTCCCCTCCTCTCCCCTCCCCTCCCTTCCTCTCCCCTCTCCTCTCCCCTCCTCTCTCCTCTTCTCTCCCCTCCTCTCCCCTCCACCTTTCTCTCCCCTCTCCTCTTCTCTCTCCTCTAGCTTAGCCTCTCCTCTCCTCTCCTCTCCTCTCATCTCCTCTTTTCTCTTCTCTTCTCTCCTCTCCTCTCTCCTCTGGCCTAACCTCTCCTCTCCTCTCGTTCTGGACTATCTTCTCGACTCTTCTCTCTTTATCTTCTGGAAGAATTTCCCGAAGCTCCACAAGTAGCGTCGCCTCCAACACAAACACGGCATCTTATCTCGTCTGTTTAAACATTATCCCATTACATTGCTTGACCTTGACACTATTTAGAAACCATTTTCTGCTGCCTCTTCTCTAAATACGGCCGTAAATCTCCCGTTGTCCGCTCCCAGCGAGACATATTCCATAAAAGTCCTCTAGCGTGGACCGTGTTTACGCTGCAGCGGTTTGAACCATATTTCACCGCGTGGACGATAGATGGCCAGTCACCGCGCTCTGTCTGTTATTCACGAGGGATACACACACCGTCCGCTCGGGCCTGGCCTGTGTCTGCTTTGTAGATGCAGCTCTAAGGAAGAAATATTTAATTGTTCCCATAAAGTCAAACAAACGGGAATACTCAACACACATTCTTCGTTCTATTTTCCGCAGTGTATTTTATATTCCATTCCATATTCGTCTTCTATGTTGAATATTCTTTGTTCCATATTTTATATTGAGATAACTCTTAATTCATTCCCCAGGGGGTATTATCACATCTCAAATCTCAAAATAGAGATAAGGGAGGAGATAGTTCCAAAATAGAAATAAACAGAACACAAAATAGACAAATAGTAAACATTTAATTCAACGATAAACAATACACGTAGTCAACAGACTAAACAATGTACATGAGTAATTATGCCTCCTATAGACTTGATGCCTCCAATAGCCTTGTTTCCTCCTCCCTAGCCTTGTTTCCCCCTCCATAGCATTGAGGCCTACTCCCTAGCCTTGTTTCCTCATCCCTAGCCTTGAGGCCTCCTCTCTAGCCTTGTTTCCTCCTCCCTAGCCTTGAGGCCTCCACCCTAGCCTTGTTTCCTCCTCTCTAGCCTTGTTTCCTCCTCCCTAGCAAACCAAAGTAACAACAATGGGCAGATGTTCTACCACAGCCTGGTAGAACATCTGCAGTAGCCTACGGCACACATCCAAGAACCTCCTGAGAAGACTGAGTGTGCTGAGTCCCCAGGGTGGTCCGTCAAGGTTCTAGTCCTAGGAACCCCCATCTCCTCCTGGATGGTACGAGGGTCTGGGGGGACCTGCTCCATCAGAGGTCCATCAGAGGTCCATTCCAGCTCGGTGGTCTGGCTGAGGTCCAGCTGGAGGTGGTTCTCCTCAGGCCATCTCCCAAAGCTCTTTGAAGAATATTATGTTCCACATTCTCTACTGTATTCCATATTCTATATTCAATGTTCTATGTTGTAGTCTATATTCTATATTGTATTTTCCAAATTGTATTACATATTATATCTTCAATGTTGTGGTCTATATTCTATTTAGTTTTTTCTAAATTGTATTGCATGTTCTATATTCGATGTTCTAGTCTATTTTCTATATTGTTTTCTATAAATTCTATTCCATAATCTATATTCAATGTTGTAGTCTATATTCTATATTGTACTTTCTAAATTGTAATCCATATTCTATATTCTATGCTCTACATAGAATAAGTCTTAGTCTCATCAATCATGAATAAGTGGTTGAATCATTTTTGTGAGACTTGAAACGCTTCCTATCGTATACGGACAAATGAAATATGCTCTTACAATCTGTTTATTTAATAAAAAGGAAAGAACGGAAGAAAATAAAGAACATGAATCAATGGAGAAGCACTGTTCTCCTCTCTCCCCCCTCGCTCGGGTGGGAAAGGCTCCAGCGAGGTCAGGGCAGCCATCTTGTCCATGTTATGGCTTTCACTGTAATTGTTTGTGTCATCAGATGAGAGTTTCAATAGAGCCGCTTCCTCCCTCTCCAAAGTGCTTACGCTGGACGCAACTCAAATAAATAGAATGCTGGCTACGCTGCCTTTCGGCTCTCTGTTAAGCCTCTCAATGTGAGCTCCTACAGCAGTTACAGCTGTTAGAGCTGTTAGCTCTTAAGAGTTGCCCGTTGGTAGCTGTGAGAGTTGTTAGCTGTTAGAGCTCAAAGCCCTTAGAAGCCACTAGAGCTGTAAGCTGACAGAGCTGCTAGAGCTATTAGCTGCTACAGCTGTTAGCTGCTACAGATGTTAACTGTTAGAGCTTTCAGAGATGTCAGAGCGGTTAGCTGTATTGTTTGCTGTTGGAGCTATTGGCTGTTTGAGCTCTTAGTGCTGTTAGCAGTTAGAGCTGTTAGCCATTAGCGATCAGACCTGTTATAGCTGCTATTTGATATCTAACAGTTAGCAGACGGTGATAAGCTGTTTGATCTGTTAGAGCTGTTAGTGATGTTAGCTGTTAAGGCTGTGGGCTGCTAGAACTCTTAGCGCTGTTGGTGCTGTTAGATTAAGGTGACCAGACTGAGACAGTCTGAGACAAAATCCGGGGACATTTTCGGTTCAGCCGTGTAAAAACCTCCAGACATGTAGTGTTTTTGTCATAGAAAAACTAAAACGGGGACACTGCCCTTACCATTCTCAAAGCAGTTTCTCTCTTATTGTGGACGATAGTTGACCGGGGGGGGGGGGGTTACGGGTTTGCAGACGGAATTGTTGACGGGGGATGGGGGGGGGTTGCGGGTTTGCGGGCGGAAATTGTTGATGGGGGGGAGGGTACGGATACGGTGCGCAACAAATTTTCATTTTTTCCTTTATTCCAATTTCAAATCTTTCAGTCACAGTGAAAACCGGGGGCATTTCCGGGGACAGTAGTGGCCGGGGACAGGTCACTGAAAACGGGGACTGTCCCCAGAAACCGGGGACGTCTGGTCTATGTTAGATACTACAGCCGTTACCTGTTAGCTTTCAGCACTCTTGAGCTCTTCAAGCGCTTAGCTTTTAGAGCTGTTTTCAAGCCAAGTTCAGAGTACGTATTCCCTATGAGCTGAACTGGTTAGAGAAGGTGTAGAGCTTCTGAAGCGTTTAGTCTCAAGAGATTCAGTCAAGGGGTAGAGTGCTTTGAGGTTGTATTCAGGTGTCCACCAACTACTTCATCATGGCCAACACTGACCTCATCGTGACCTGTTTGCGGCACCACAATGAGCGACGGTACTTTTTAAAGGGAGATTATAACAACGCAACAAGTAGAAATATCACTACATCATTTGTCTCTTACAAGTTGCCAAGAAGCAGCTCCATCATTCATTAGTCTCTCTCCAGGTGGAGTACTTTCCCTGAAGTTGTGTTGGTTTTTAGGATGAGCCAGTGACTCGCCAGCTTCTTACTCCCAGCATAACACTAGCGTCAGCACCCTGTCTCTAGTCACAACCTGTCTCACAACCTGTCTCTGTACTGTATGACCACAGATGGCTATACAATACTGCAGCAAGTAGCGAGAATCCCAAGATATCTCAGGATGATGTGTTAGGATTTTTTTTCAAGCACAAATGTTAGGTCTCTGCAAAGACTGATAGCATAACAGAATGTTAGTCTCTATAAAGACTGATAACATAACAGAATGTTAGTCTCTATAAAGACTGATAACATCGCACTATGTTAGTCTCTATGGAGACTGATAACATAACAGAATGTTAGTCTCTATAAAGACTGATAACATAACAGAATGTTAGTCTCTATAAAGACTGATAACATCACACTATGTTAGTCTCTATGGAGACTGATAACATCACAGAATGTTATGACTCTATAAAGACCTCCACATCATAACATAACATCAAACCTCCACAACATAACACTATGTTAGATTCTATAAAGACTGATGACAAAACACTGTAGTCTCTTTAAAGACTGATAACATAACAGAATGTTAATCTCTAGGAAGACTGATAACATTACTTGTTATGTTCACAACCTATGTTATGTTGTGGAGGCTGTGAATAGAGCCGCTGTGTTCTACCTGTGACTACCAGGTGTTCAGGTCAACCGGCCCTCACCTCATTTACCTTTCAGCTCTTAAAGACAGAAACAGCTTGTTAAAGAGCACGCACACACACACACACACACACACAAACACACACTCCCGGTCTCTAATTAGAACCAAAGCAACTCTGAGTGGGCGGAGCCCCGGCTGATTCTAATGGGGACCTCATCAGACTCAGGCTAGCAGTTGGTATTCCCAGTTGGTATTCCCAGTCAATGGGAAAGCGTGGGGAAAGTGTTTTTGTAATGTAGCTTGTGGTAAGACAAACGCTGTGAGTGAGAGGTGAGTACAGTCACAGGATGCGGTGGGGAACCGGGCGAGCAGGGAGGATGTGCCGGATCAGGGTCACGTGGTACGTCCAGAGACTGAGCTGTAGAGGGCGGATGGAGGGAATCAGGAAGGATTCAGAGTCCGTCTCGAGCTCTGGACCCGGCGGTTCTGCTCACCTCCCCTCCAGCTCTCCACGACCCCAGGGCCACAGAGGTCTGGGTCTGCATGGGCACATTGCATTACACAAAGGAGGAGCAGGAGGAGGGGGAGGGGGAGGAAGAGGAGGAGGAGGAGGAGCAGGAGGTGGAGGAGGAAGAGGAGGAACAAGAGGTGGAGCAGGAGGTGAAGGTTGGAGGAGGTGGAGGAGGTTGGAACCGGCTGTGTGTGTGTGTGTGTGTGTGTGTGTGTGTGTGTGTGTGTGTGTGTGTGTGTGTGTGTGTGTGTGTGTGTGTGTGTGTGTGTGTGTGTGTGTGTGTGTGTGTGTGTGTTTTATGAGGTGTTGCTGTAGGCCATGAAAGACTTTTTGACAACAGTAACCATGACAACAAAAAACAGTAACCCCTCCCACCAATGCTGGTCAAACAATCAGCTTTACATTTTGGGGGGGCGGTATTAGCTCAGGAGGTAGAGTGGGTTGGCTGGTAACCGCAAGGTTGGTGGTTCGATGGGTGGGCAAGACGCCTCACCCTGATTGCTCCTGATGAGCTGGCTGTCGCCCTGCGTGGTTGACTCTGCCATCTGCCATCGGTGTGTGAATGGGTGAATGGGTCAGTCTACACAGTAAATCACTTTGGATAAAAGCGCTGTATGAATGAGGACCATTTACGTTTTTTAACTGAAAGAGCATTTATAATATGATATAACATATAACTCATGTAACATGTACTGTATATAATATATAATATAACATATAATAGAGCATGGTTGAGAAACCATAACATGTAACAAATATAACTTATAGAACATGCATAATATATCTCCATCACTTCATCAACAAAGAGTGAGAAAAAAATACAATTATCCCAGTCTCTGTATACTGTCCAACCCCTACCTGCTCCTTAATGACCTGTCTCTGTACTGTCTAACCCCTACCTGGTCCTTATTGACCTGTCTCTGTACTGTCTAACCCCTACCTGCTCCTTAATGACCTGTCTCTGTACTGTCTAACCCCTACCTGCTCCTTAATGACCTGTCTCTGTACTGTCTAACCCCTACCTGGTCCTTATTGACCTGTCTCTGTACTGTCTAACCCCTACCTGCTCCTTAACGACCTGTCTCTGTACTGTCTAACCCCTACCTGCTCCTTATTGACCTGTCTCTGTACTGTCTAACCCCTTCCTGCTCCTTATTGACCTGTCTCTATGTGCCCTGTGAGTGACTTTACATAAAGCGTCTGCTGAACGACTACATAGTTACTATATAACCCATATCTGCCTGCCCTGGGCCTGGTGCTACAGCCACACCATATCAGTGAGACCCTAAAATAACCGCAGGAATGCTCTCATCTCTCAAAGCCTTGATTGGTCGTTATCTCAGCCGTGCCACCTCTGATTGGATGGTTGTCGTACATGGAGCTGAGAGGAGGGGGTGGGCTATGAGAATATGGAGGGGAAAGGTCAGATCATGCCAGGTTGGGGTTAGCGTGGAATTTTAGGGTTAGCAAGCAAGGTTAGGATTGGATAAGTGGCTTAGGGTTAGCCTGCTAGGTTAGGGTTAGATAACTACGTTAGGATTAGCATGCAAGGTGAGGTTTAGATGACTAGGTTAAGGTAAGCAAGCTTGGTTAGGGTTTGATACCTACATTAGAGTTAGCATTTTAGTTTGGGATGGATAACTGGGTTAGGGTTAGCATCCTAGTTTTGGGTGAGCATGCTCGGTTAGCATTAGCATGCTAGCTGAGGATCAGATAACCAGGTTAGGGTGAGCATAATGCTTGCGATGTAGCCGGATGCTAGTGGCGTAGCAAGATGCTAGAGGTGATTTTTTTTCGACGCTGCCCCTTCGTCACACCACCCTCCCCCGCCTGCAAGCGAGCCTTCCCACAATCCCTTGCCCCACGCAAGCACAAAGTGAACGGGAGGCGAGAGCCACACTCGAGGCCACGCATTTGGTGGGGTCGAGCCGTTAGGGTCTGGGGTCAGGGGTCAGGCTGCAGCCAGGAGACCACCTGACGGAGGGGCTGGAGGTGGAGGAGGTGGAGGAGGTGGAGGAGGTGGAGGAGGTGGCGATGGGTTCGGCGATGGGTCGGCATACCGCTCCGACCGGCAGCTGATTTACGGCCCTGGGGCCCTGAAGCATCTGTAGAGGTTCTATAGAAGAGACGGTTCTATAGAGATGGTGGTTCTATAGAGATGGTTCTATAGAGATGGTGGTTCTATAGAGATGGTTCTAAAGAGATGGTTCTATAGAGATGGTGGTTCTATAGAGATGGTGGTTCTATAGAGATGGTTCTAAAGAGATGGTTCTATAGAGATGGTGGTTCTATAGAGATGGTGGTTCTATAGAGATGGTTCTATAGAGATGGTGGTTCTATAGAGATGATGGTTCTATAGAGATGGTTCTAAAGAGATGGTTCTATAGAGATGGTGGTTCTATAGAGATGGTTCTATAGAGATGATGGTTCTATAGAGATGGTTCTATAGAGATGATGGTTCTATAGAGATGGTTCTATAGAGATGGTTCTTTGGAGACGGTGGTTCTATAGAGACGGAGGCTCTTTAGAGACGGTGGTTCCACAGAGACGGTGGTTCTATAGAGACGGAGGCTCTTTAGAGACGTGGTTCTAAGCAGTACTAAGGTCGCCTCTCTCGGCGTCTCTTTGTGGTTTTGTTGTGTTTTTCTGTCACATCCACTGCAGCTGAAGAGAACCAGATCACCGGCCCCAGGCCGCTGGCCCTATTAGATCATAGATCACATGATCACATGATCGCATGCAGTCTGCTGCACAGCACAGGAGGGCCGCTACTGTTGTCGCCTGTGTGTGTGTGTGTGTGTGTGTGTGTGTGTGTGTGTGTGGGTGTGGGTGTGGGTGTGTGTGTGTGTATGTGTGTGTGTGTTTTTGTGAGTGAGTGAATGAGTGTGGGTGTGGGTGTGTGTGTGTGTGTTTGTGTGTGTGTGTGTGTTGTGTGAATGTGTGTGTGTGTGTGTTGTGTGTGTGTGTGTGTGTGTGTGCGCGTGTGCGTGTAAGTGAGTGAGTGTGTAAGTGAATGAGTGAGTGAACGCGCACGCGCGCGCGCGCGCGTGTGTGTGTGTGTGTGTGTGTGTGTGTACCTTTGTGTGAGTGTATCTGAGTGCGTAAGTGAATGGGCGAGTGAACCAGTGTGCGTGTGTGTGTGCGTGTGATCATAGTAGTGATGTACTTACTGTCCAGCCTGTTGGAACATTAATCAGATCTCTTGTGTCTGGCGTGACGCGTGGCCCGGCCCGGAGCTTTTATCTGGCGTTGGGCTCTCTGCGTGGTGGTGTCTGCCTCCTGTCCCCCGCCCGCTGACTGATGCCTGCTGACACGTCGTCATTTAACATTTAGCTTCGTTAGCTTCGGAACAATGAGCCTGCGGTCTCCTCGTCTGGGCAGCAGGAGCCCAGCCTGACGGGAAGAGGAGGAGGAGAGGGAGGAGGGGGAGGGGGAGGGGGAGGAGGGGGAGGAGGAAAAGTTGCAGGAGGAGGAGGAAGAGGTGGAGGAGTAAAATGTGGAGGAGGAAAAGGTGGAGGAGGAGGAGGAGGAGGAGGAGAGAGGAGGAGGAGGAGGAGGTGGAAGAGTAAAATGTGGAGGAGGAGGAGGAGGAGGAAGAAGTGGAGGTGGAGTTTGAGGAGGAGGTAGAGGTTGTGGTGGAGGAGATGGAGGTGGTTTTGGAGGTGGAGGAGGAGGTTGTGGTGGAGGAGGTGGAGGTGGTTTTGGAGGAGGAGGAGGTAGGTTTTGGAACAAGAGGTCTTTCCTCTTCTCACCAGTTCCACTGGTGTGTTTCACATGTTCTGCAGGCAGGTGCGTCTGTGGTTCTGTTGTCATGGAGATAAATAGAGAGGGTGTGTTGGTCCCACTGGTGTCACAAGGCCGGGGCCTCTGCCTCCCTCTAGCCTCTGGCCTCCAGGCCTCTAGCTCCAGGCCTCTAGCTCCAGGCCTTTAGCTCCAGGGCCTCTGGCCTCCAGGGCCTCTGGCCTCCAGGCCTCTAGCTCCAGGGCCTCTGGCCTCCAGGCCTCTAGCTCCTGGCCTCTAGCTCCAGGCCTCTAGCTCCTGGCCTCTAGCTCGTGGCCTCTAGCTCCAGGCCTCTAGCTCCAGGGCCTCTGTCCTCCCGGGTCTCTGGCTCCCCTGGTCTCTGGCCTCCAGTGCCTCTGACTCCCTCTGGCCTCCAGTGCCTCTGACTCCCTCTGGCCTCCAGTGCCTCTGGCCTTCAAACTAGAGGAGGTGTTGCCACGGCCCAATGGTTTCATTTAAAACTGACGGAGGGTAAGGGGAGAGACAGGAGTAGGACCGGTGCGACATTTAAGGAACGTGTTGAGAACATGTGGAGAACATGTTGAGAACATGTGGAGAACATGTTAAGAAAATGTGGAGAACATGTTTAGGTGCTCCTCAGATGTTCCTCAGACGATACTTTAGATCTTCCTCAGATTTCCTTCAGATGAACCTTTAGATAGTGTGTTAGCGTTCGGCCGGTGTCTAGCGTGTGTGTGAGGCTCGTTCCGCGTGTGTTTGCGTCCAGCCGGTGTCTAGCGCGCGTGTGTAAGGTGTTGTTAATGCAGCGCTCTCCTCTCCTCAGGTGGGTTTAAACACGGCGGTGATGGACAGCATTGTTTCTCAGCACCATCAGTCTCCGGCCTCTCAGGCCAAAGCCTATTTTTACGGCTTGCTTATGCATTCCTGCACTGAGCGGTTTACATACCGCCGCTG
>NC_140280.1:2853642-2856142 GCF_964030765.1 Micromesistius poutassou | reverse complement strand
GTTAGTGTTTGGAAACTCCACAATATGTACCAATGATAAACAACTCTTTTTATTTTTTTCCACCAACCCAAGACCATTACTATATTTACATTATGTTGTTTAGCTTGCGACTGAGAGCAATCAAATCATAATGAATGATGGAAGGATGATGTGTACTTAATACTAATACTCTTTCTGTCTGAAATTACTTTATCTGTCTGTCTGTCTGAGTAAATAGATCTCTCTGACCACTCACTCACACACACAGAAACACACACACACGCACACACACACACACACACACACACACACACACACACACACACACACACACACACACACACACACACGCACACACACACACACACACACACACACACACACACACACACACACACACACACACACACACACACACATACACACATTATGTTATTTAGCTTGAGACTGAGAGCAATAAAATCATAATGAATGAAGGAAGGATGATGTGTACTTAATAATGAATGAAGATAGGATAATTTGTGTTTAATAATGAATAAATTAAGGATAATGTGTATTGAATGATTAGTAAAGGAAGGATAATGTGTATTTACTTATGACTAAATGAAGGATACTGTGTATTTTTATGATGAATAAAGGAAGGATTATGTGTATTTAATAATGACTAAATGAAGGATAATGTTTATTTGATGAATACAGGAAGGATACAGTGTATTTAATAAATACAGGAAGGTTAATATGTATTTAATAATGAATAAATGAAGGATAATGTGCATTTAAAAAATACAGGAAGGTTACTGTGTGATAAATAATGAATAAAGGAAAGAAAATGTGAATTCAAGAAAGAATAAACGTGGGGATGATGTAAAGTAAGTGTTTACAAGATATATATTTTTTACTTAGTAGTAGGCCTAGTAGTTATAGTATTAAGGCATATGACAACATTAAACAAGTTTACGATTAAACCAACACCTACAGTACACACAAAACTAAACAAACTTTAACAAAAATTATAATTACACATTCAATAGAAATTAGAAAATACTACAATTATAATGTTCTCATTCTGGTAAGGTTTACTGCTACCGTGTGTTCAACAATATAATTACAACACATGTCACCTTTTAACAAAACCACTAATTTATTATCCAATGAAACCAATGAGATAAAACTAATGGGATTAATTGAACAACAATTAATTAACAACAACGTGAATCCAATTATCTAATGAGGAAACGATGGGACACATTTAATAATGGAGCTGGAACAGGGTGAAGCGGACTAAATTCAGTATTATATCAAGTATTATAAAACGGGGGGCCTAAATCAAGCGATCTGATTGGTTCCCAACCGTTGTATATTGAGCGTATACACACAGCTATGACGCCCGTTCAGTTTACGGAGTTCAGTATCACTCCGCGCCTAACTCTAACTGTTGTTTATTTATATATAAAAGCAATAGCATAGTTCACTGAAGCCTAAAAATATGTTGATTGCTGGAGAGGGTGGAAATGTTGTAAAGCAATAGGCACACGGTCGGCAATTTAGCCTACTATCGAGTTCGAGTGAACTCGATAGAAGGCTAAATTGCCGGCGAACCAAGCTACCGCCTTTAGCCTAGCCTTCTCTCTGAAGGACGCTACAGTGTGTTGCATAGCAACCGCCGTACACTTTGCCGGCAGCCGGGAGGGACTACTTTTTTGTATACGTTAAAAAAAAATGCTTTTCCGACTTTCTAGCTTTTTCAAAATTGAGGGTGTCTATGACTTTCATTTCGCCATATTTACGTAACCGTTTTATAAAAACAATAGATCACTTCAGTCAGTGATGAAGGGGGTCGCCGCCCCTCCGCTGCGCGTCGGGACGGACAACGCCCCTTAACTGTGGTATAATGAGCGTATACCACAGCCTGTTGTGATCTATTGCTTAACTAGTATACTAACAAAGTGGAAATTTACTGCCACCGTGTGGATCAATGCTGCATCACACTCAGCGGTCAATGGGTGTAACTGCGCAATGAATGCAAAAATGCAAAAATGAATGTCTGAACAGATTTAACCGTTCAACAAAGCGTGTTTATGACTTCATGACATTTTCCCCGGCAAGATATTCGGCAGGTGTGCAGTGGATCCCTCTGATATGTAGCGGTTATTTTACTTGACAGATCCTGTTGTCAGTCACTTTTTTTTATTTATTTTTTTACAATGCAAATACAATTGTAATACAATACAACTTAAGGATCTACCCTGTAAGCGCATTGATCTATGAGGTGTTGATCTGTTAGGTATTAGTCATTGATCTGTTAGGAATGAGTTATTGATTTGTGAGGTATTAGTCATTGATCTGTTATGAATGAGTTATTGATCTGTGAGTCACTATATCAATATCTCAATATCTCATTCCTAACAGAACAATGACTAATACCTCACACACTGTGAGGTATTAGTTATTGATCTGTTAGATATTAGTTATTCATCTGTTAGGTATCAGGAGGTATTGATCTGTTAGGTATTAGTTATTG
>NC_140280.1:2848642-2851142 GCF_964030765.1 Micromesistius poutassou | reverse complement strand
TAACCCTCTAACCCTAACCCTCTAACCCTCTAACCCTAACCCTCTAACCCTAACCCTCTAACCCTCTAACCCTAACCCTCAAACCCTAAGCCCTGGAACGGCAGTCAAACCCGCAACTCACTACACGTGAACTCGTACCAGATCGATGTACTCCCAGTTCCAGCTCGTAACTTACGGGCTAAAAAGTGTCCCTCGAATGCAGCATAACACTCTAACCCTCCACACTAACCCTAACCCTGTCTGTAGACTACCTCTGTTCCAGGCCCTAACCCTAGCCCTGTCTCTGTACCCTAACCCTAACCCTGTCTGTGTAGACTACCTCTGTTCAAGGCCCTAACCCTAGCCCTGTCTTTGTACCCTAACCCTAACCCTGTCTGTGTAGACTAACCCTAACCATGTCTGTGTATACTAACCCTAACCCTGTCTGTGTAGACTAACCCTAACCTGTCTTTGTACCCTAACCCTAACCCTGTCTGTGTAGACTAACCCTAGCCCTGTCTGTGTAGACTAACCCTAGCCCTGTCTGTGTAGACTAACCCTAACCCTGTCTGTGTAGACTAACCCTAACCTGTCTGTGTAGACTAACCCTAACCCTGTCTGTGTAGACTAACCCTAGCCCTGTCTGTGTAGACTAACCCTAACCCTGTCTGTGTAGACTAACCCTAACCTGTCTGTGTAGACTCCCTCTATTCCAGGCCAGCGCATTTGCCTTCCTGATTCCTGCTCAGGCCATCCTAGGACTGGACCGGTGGGCCTGCCCCCCTGACGGTAAGACAGCTGTCTGTCTACCTGTGTGTCTGTCTTTCTGCATGTCCGTACAGACAGTAATTCGCTTTTGTTTTAGGAAGTAGTAACAGTGAGACAGGTGGTTAGCATGATGGTAGGCAGTGAGACAGGTGGTTAGCATGATGGTAGGCAGTGAGACAGGTAGTAAGCATTATGGTAGGCAGTGAGACAGGTAGTAAGCATTATGGCAGGCATGTATCACGTGCGGCTGTGCGGCTAATCAAAAAGTGACACAAATAACAGTTAGTTAGTCATATATAGTAATACATAGCTGAATAAATAGCTGAATATATAGCTGAATATATAACTGAATATATAACTGAATATATAGCTGAATATATAGCTGAATATATAACTGAATATATAACTGAATATATAACTGAATATATAGCTGAATATATAGCTGAATATATAACAGAATATATAACTGAATATATAACTGAATATATAGCTGAATAAATAGCTGAATATATAACTGAATATATAGCTGAATATATAGCTGAATATATAGCTGAATATATAGCTGAATATATAGCTGAATATATAACTGAATATATAGCTGAATATATAACTGAATATATAACTGAATATATAGCTGAATATATAGCTGAATATATAGCTGAATATATAGCTGAATATATAGTTGAATATATAGCTGAATATATAACTGAATATATAGCTGAACTCACGGTTCCTCTTGAACGTGCCGTAACGAAAGGGACAGGCTTCTGAGCTGTGATTGGTTGGTTTTTGCTCCTGCAGAAGAGATTTATGGGAACTGGACTCTTCCCCTCAACACCTCCCACGTCTGGCAGCCGCGGATCAGAGAGGTAACCGCTAACGCTACACATAATGCTACACAACACAACGCTAACAATGCTAATCACCCCGCCTGGATACAATATGTATCCATGTGTAGGATGATGACGATGATGTTGACGTCCACGTGTGACCTGCTCTAGATCCAGGGGGCCATCATGGTGTCCAGCGTGCTGGAGGTGCTGGTGGGGTTCCTGGGCGTGCCGGGCCTCCTGCTGAGATACATCGGCCCCCTCACCATCACGCCCACCATCTCCCTCATCGGCCTGTCTGTCTTCAGCACCGCCGGGGAGAGGGCCAGCTCCCACTGGGGCCTGACTGCACTGTGAGACCCCTGTCTGTCTGTCTGTCTGTCTGTCTGCACTGTGAGACACCTGTCTGTCTGTCTGTCTGTCTGTCTGTCTGTCTGCACTGTGAGACACCTGTCTGTCTGTCTGCCTGCACTGTGAGACCCCTGTCTGTCTGTCTGCCTGCACTGTGAGACCCCTGTCTGTCTGTCTGTCTGTCTGTCTGTCTGTCTGTCTGTCTGTCTGTCTGCACTGTGAGACACCTGTCTGTCTGTCTGCCTGCACTGTGAGACCCCTGTCTGTCTGTCTGCCTGCACTGTGAGACCCCTGTCTGTCTGTCTGTCTGTCTGTCTGTCTGTCTGTCTGTCTGTCTGCACTGTGAGACACCTGTCTGTCTGTCTGCCTGCACTGTGAGACACCTGTCTGTCTGTCTGTCTGCACTGTGAGACACCTGTCTGTCTGTCTGCCTGCACTGTGAGACCCCTGTCTGTCTGTCTGTCTGTCTGTCTGTCTGTCTGTCTGTCTGCACTGTGAGACACCTGTCTGTCTGTCTGTCTGTCTGCACTGTGAGACACCTGTCTGTCTGTCTGTCTGTACTGTGAGACACC
>NC_140280.1:2806142-2846142 GCF_964030765.1 Micromesistius poutassou | reverse complement strand
GATGATCACAGCGGTAGGCCTGTCAAACCTGCAGTCTGTGGACCTCAACTCCTCCAGGAACCTCTTCGTTCTCGGCTTCTCCATGTTCTTTGGCCTAACACTACCAAACTACCTGGACACACACCCAGGAAGCATCAAGACAGGTACACACACACACACACACACACACACACACACACACACACACACACACTCATCACTGCTGATTACGTCACTTTGGTTTGGCACTGAGGTTTGTGTGTGTGTGTGTGTGTGTGTGTGTGTGTGTGTGTGTGTGTGTGTGTGTGTGTGTAGGTGTATCAGAGGTGGACCACATCCTGACTGTTCTTCTCTCCACTGAGATGTTCGTTGGAGGAATCCTCGCCTTTTGTCTGGACAACACTATACCAGGTACACACACACACACACACACTCTATACCAGGTAAACTCACACTATACCAGGTAAACACACACTATACCTGGTACACACACACATACACACACACACACACACACACACACAGAGTCCCTGGTACACACTCCATCTCTGTTTGCCACACACACATGCACATGCACACGCACACGCACACATAAAGTACACAGACACACACACTTACATGCAGATACACATACTCACCCACACACACACACACACACACTCATTCGTTTGCACCCACAATCACAAACTCTCTCTCTCTCTCTCTCTACAGGCACAAGAAAAGAGCGAGGCCTCTTGGACTTTGAGATGGCAGGCCACGCCCCTGTGGATAGCTCCACCCCTGACCACGCCCCCGGCCCCTCCTCCTACGACTTCCCAGTAGGAATGGGTCTTGTGCGGCGGGTGCGCTGGCTCCGCCGGCTGCCCATCAGCCCCACCTTCCAGGGCTTCCGGGCTCGGGACCCCCCACCCCTGGCCGCCACCAAGATCTAGTCCGGCAGCGTCACATCATCTTCATCATTATGTTATATTATATAATTACAGATTCAGCATTATGTTATAGCATATTTTATTATATTATTGTACATTGAGCATTATGTTATGACTATATATTATATTATTATATATTTATCATTATATATCATTATATATTGACCATTATATTATATACAGTATGTATCATTATGTTACAGTATTATTATATATTATATAATATATTTATTAGTATATTATGTATATTATGTTATTACATTACATCCATGATATGCTGCAAGCCATAATTCGCCAGAAGAGGAAACTGTTTACATATTTTTAAACAAATAAAAACAACTTTTCAATGTGTGGAAACATTAAAGTTGTAGTACGTAACTTTTCAACTAGCTGCGAGTGTAATATTCCCTGGACATCAATGCTGATCGAGATTGATTTCAATGTCATCAATACAATCAAATCCTATGACTGATATACAGGTAGTCTACCAATAAAAAAATGCTAGCCAGCCAGCCACATCTCGTATTATACTTCCTAAACCAAACCTCGGGTTCTGCATAGGGAAATAGATCACTCCAGCAAGGGGCTAATAGAATTGGAAACAAAGGTCATTAACAGGAGCCAACAAAGTATCAGTGAAGAAGGTGGGTACATCTGGTCAGGAGGCAGGAGGCAGGAGGAAGAGAAGGTTCTTACATATAGGACCTGGGGAGGGGAAGCTTCTGAGAAAGAATGAAAGAATGAAAGAAAGATGACAGTGGCCATGACAACGGGATCTGAAGAATAATGCGACAGAGAGAAAAGGTGAGCAGCGAGTGATGCTGATGAGTGGTGCCGTTTATTTTTGACGGTCAAGAATTTGATTTGGTCGGCTCTGAAATCACTTTGAAATCATTGAAATCACTTTCACAGCCCCCCATAAACATTCTCCACTTAGAAATATTTATATTCCACCAACGATTCTTATTTTCATGGGATTATACACTTATTACAATACATTTAAGAAAAACACCTTTAAATGTGTGCAAAATCTGCCCATAAAACAAATCAGACACAGTAGGCTAACCTTTACAACCAACAAGATGATAAAATGCTTCCAATTCTTCGGACCAAATAGTAATTTTGTATTATACTGGTTTATTTTCTCCTGGTTTATTTTCTCTCGCTGTGGCAGACTCAAGTCTACAAACCCTAACATATAATCCGATATAAAGCGACGGGGCCCACGGGGCCCAGCGTCCACGAAAAGGCTCCGGCTCCATGGCACTCTCTAGCGGCCTCGCCTGCACACTCACCCTGGGCCCCATACTCTGCTGGTCAGAGCAGAGGGGGTCGTCTGTTCGACATTAACTACTAACTACATGTTAAGTCGTATAGGACAGAGTTTAGGGTAATCAGAATGCGCGTTTAATGGTTCCTGCTTATCCGAGGATATATGTCTTCCTTGGTTCTTTTGTTTGGGGGAAAAACAAGCCTAGAAATATATTTTTGTAGACTGGAAGTGTTACGTGTTGGTTAGATTTGTGGAATATTACGTTTGTCTAACTGTTTTATTTATATTGTATTTCGTATTTATATGAAAGTTGTTATCAGGTAGGTTTTCTCCGCTAATGTTTTTGTTTCATCAAAGGGCTTGGATCATTGTTTTGTCCGAGCATCACGGGGACAAACGAACGCAGCCAATCACAAAAGTAAATTCACATGACGAAGTCTTAGAGTGACGTGGCTTTGGACTAATCACCAGAGGCTCAACGGCTCGCCGGCCAATCCTAAGTGCGTTTCTCGCTGGGGGTGGGGCCGGGGTCTGGCTGAGCGGGGAAGGGGAGGAGTCTCGGGCGGCAGAGTGGAAGGGAAATGGCGGCCGTGGCTGCAGAGCCAGCAGGAGCCGCGTCGGTTCCGACCGCAGCGACGGCAACAGACGACACGGGTCCACTGGAACCCGGTCCGGGTGAGACGATATACTCGGGGGAAGACCTCCCGACTGACGTTAGGCGAGAATACGCCGCAGTGAGCGAGCTCGCTGGCCCCGGAGGGCTGGAGGATGGGGACGTGGTGGAGGAATGCGGCCATGTCGGGCCCGCGGCGGGAACAACAGCACCCTCACCCCCGCGGACCACCGACACCGAGGAACACACCGAACTGTTCCCGAGTGACACCCCGACACTATCCGGAGGGGCGGGGGAGCCGCTCTCTCCCGGGCCGGTGGAGTACCGGAGTGTCATGACGGACTCCCAGCCGTCCGCCGTGTTCCTCCTCTCGTTCCCAGCCCACCCGGCCGCCCCGGAGGCCGGCGTGTCCCTCGCAGAACCCGCCGAGCCATCCACCAACGTCACGGCGAACGACTACTACCAGGACCGAGCGGAGCCGCGTATCGTACACCAAGACTCGGACCTCAGTTACACCTCTCTGACCGCGGAGGACGCGAGGCCGCCGGACAATTCCTCCTCCTCCTCCTCCGCGCCGACCGAGCACACGGAGGATGCTAGGGTAGACCCGGTCCCGGGGAGAAGCCCGGACCGGACCGCCTCACCCGTCGGCACCGCCACCATAATGGACTTAGAACCGGCAGCCACGGATCACAGCTCTACCTCCTGCGGCGGTTTCTCCAGAACCCAACCGACCTGCTGTGTAGTAGACTGCGACCTGACCCCTTCGAATCCCCCGGTCCCCGAGGCAGAGTCGCCAGGATCTGGTTCGCCTGGACCCGGTTCGCCTGGACCCGGTTCGCCCAGACCAGGTTCGCCCAGACCCGGTTCGTCCTGTCCCTCGCCTCCTCCGCGGAGTCCGGACGAGAGCAGGGACATAAAGCAGGAGGTCCGGGATGGTGAGTCCACGCCGGACGAACAGTCCAAACCGGATGAAGAGTCCAAACCGGACGAAGAGTCCAAACCGGAGCCGCTATCCGTCGAGCAGCTATCGGCCGGGTCGGAGGTTCGGGTCTCCCTGGACCACATCATCGACGACGCCTTGGTGGTGTCCTTCCGGCTAGGGGAGAAGGTGTTCTCGGGGGTCCTGATGGACCTGTCCCGCAGGTAAAGTAGCGGGCTACTATGAGGCGGGATCCTAATGTAGGCTTCATTAACTTAACTTGGAACTGGGAACAGATTCTTATTACAGCCCCGTTCATAATACTAGACAGAATATCACAAAAAACGCAGAGAAGCTGTCTTGTTAGTCAAAGTACAGTTGTCTTGTCGTGTAGACTGCTGTTCTCTTGCAGTTTAACTTCACATGGGTATAAGACTAGATTCATGAATAACACTCAGTTCAACACATTACACTTCAAGGTATACAGTTATACAGTATATCACATTTGGAACTATTGCAAAACGTATTTGGTTAAAAGATCATTAAATGAACTCTTACCGTGAGAATAACAACCTACAGGATGTTAATAATGTATATTAAACATGGTATTATTATACTAATTAATAATGTATTACTTGCTATAATATTACTGTCGGATAACGTGTCTGGACACCTAAAACACATACCCATACACACATACGTACAAGCAGACACGTACACATGCGTACACAAACACACACATGCAAGTACACGTAGACACACACGCACACACATCACCTGGGATCTACAGTGCACGCATAGCATCAGGCTTGAGCTCCATCACGTTCGTGGAGATCTGTCGCCCCTCAGAGACCGGGCCACACCCCTCAGAGACCTCTGCAGTGTCTGGCAGCCGTCCTCCCAGAGGTCAGCGACAAGGCGCTGGTCTCTGCAGAGGTCGGCATCCAGGCCTGTGATTGGTGGAGCGGGTCAGGCCTAGGGTTTGTTTCAGACGAATGAGAGCGAGACACCACCAAGGACCAATGAGTGCTGTTCACACTCAGGTGTTTCCGTGTTTTTCTGGGCTGGTGCGTTGAGGTCAGGATTAGTGTTACCGTGGAGGTATTAACCCCCCCTGTCCCCCCAGGTTCGGCCCCTACGGGATCCCCATCACGGTGTTTCCTGAGAGGAGCAAGCCGGCCCCCTCGCCCGCGCCGCCGCCGCCGCCGTCACAGGAAGCAGACGCCGGTGCCATCGCCGAGACGCCGCCGCCGCCGCCGCCCCCTCGGACCTCCAAGCCCCCCCCCTTGTTCCAGGACGGTGCCCCGTACCCCCCGCCCCTCCTCATCAGGGACTCCTACAACCAGGCCTTACCTCAGCCCCCTCCCCGCAAAATCAAGCGGCCGAAGCGGCGCTATCGCTACGAGGACCCGCCCACCTCCATCATGAACGCCATCAAGCTCCGCCCCCGCCAGCTGCTGTGTGACAAGTGTAAGGGGCTGGTCTCGACCGGCGGGGGCGGAGCCCCGCGAGAGGCCCGGCGGGGAGGAGGAGGAGGAGGAGGTGGAGGTGGTGGTGGAGGAGGAGGAGAGGAGGCGTCACGCAGGAGGAGACACACCGACGCCACCTCCACCTCCTCCACGGCCGCCAAGCAACTGAGGACTGAGGTGAAGCCACCGCCCCCCTCGTGCTCGGGCCGCGTGCTGCGGGCCCCGGCCACCCGGCGCCTGAAGGCCACGCGGCCCGTCCTGAAGAAGCCCCGCCCCTCCCCCGCCCCCGGGCCCCTCCCCCCCGCCGGGCCCCCCCCCCCCCGCCCTCCCGGGGGGGGGTGCAAGGGCCCTGACGCGGGCGGCGGCCCTGCAGGAGGCGACCCAGCACCAGAAGGTCCACTTCACCCGGCGGCTGCAGCAGCTGGGCCCCCCGCCGCGGGCCCCGCTGCCCCCCCGCCTCCGCATCAAACCTCAAAGGTATCGTACCGACGACCCCGCCCCCGTGCCGCCGCAGGCCACGCCCACGCCCGCCTCTAACCCCGCCCCCTCCTCCCCTGCAGGAGTAGCTAGCGTCGCCGTAGTGTTGAAGGAGCAGCAGGAGGAGGCGGGGGAGGTGCGGGGGGGCAGTCTGTTGCTCTGCGTGGCCTTCAAAGCTCCCGCCACGCCCCCGGCCTCCTCCTCCTCCTCCTCTTCCTCCTCCTCCTCGCTCCTCCTCGACCCCCTCAAGGGCCCCGGCTCTGAGGACGGCCCCGCCGCTCCCCCGGGGGAGACGCGGAGCAGGAGCGGGAGGAGGTGCGGCGCGGAGCGGGGCGTGTGCGTGGGAGACATCGTGTGGGCCAAGATCTCGGGGTTCCCCTGGTGGCCGGCCCAGGTGCTGGCCCTCAGCGGGGGGGCCCGGCGCGAGGAGGAGGCGCGCGTGGCCTGGTTCGGCTCCCCCACCACCTCCTTCCTTCCCGTCTCCCAGCTGGCGCCCTTCCTGGAGAGCTTCCAGAGCCGCTTCGACAGGAAGAGGCGGGGCCCGTACCGCCGTGCCGTCACTGAGGCGGCACGTGCCGCCACGCCCCTCCCCCCGGGGGTCCGCTCGCTGCTCACTCAGCTGGAGGCCTGACACACACACACACACACAGACTCAAACATAGCACACACACACACAGACACTCAAACATAGCACACACACACACACACACACACACACACTCAAACATAGGAAACATGGCATGCACACACACACTCACACACAGACTCCGAGTGCTGGTTCCTGGTTGCAGTTGCAGCCCATTGCCTTCTGCCTGTGGCCCCGCCCCCTTGTGGGCAGGGCAAGGGGGTTGGTTGTTGACCTCTGAACTCTGCTGAAGAACTGACCCCTTCCCCTTCCCCCTCCCCCACCAGAATGCTGTGACACGTCGTTAGATCTGATTGGTTCTCATCTCTTGATCTTCCTGTTAGAGGAGTGACCACATCCGTCCTGTCTGACCTCTGACCTTGGGAAACGATCCAATCCAGTCCACCTCCCCTCACACCCAAAACCCACCACACGTTAGTTCAGCTCACCTCCTCCAGTAAGTTAGGGTTAGTTTAGTATGGTCAGGGTTAGTTTGGTAGGGTAGTGAAGGAGCTTCACTAGGGTTAGTTTAGTAGGGTAGGGACGAGGTCTAGGGTAGCGTTGAGGTCTACCGTAGCGTTGAGGTCTACCGTAGCGTTGAGGTCTAGTGTAGTGACTAGGTCTAGGGTAGGGACGAGGTCCAGGGTAGGGACGAGGTCTAGTGTAGTGACGAGGTCTAGGGTAGGGACGAGGTGTAGGTTAGGGACGAGGTCTAGGGTAGGGACGAGGTCTAGGGTAGGGATGAGGTCTAGGGTAGGGTTGAGGTCTACCATAGGGTAGGGATGAGGTCTAGGGTAGGGTGGTGGACCAGGGTATGGGTCTGGGGTAGGGTTGAGATCTGGGGTAGGTATGAGGTCTATGGTAGGGTGGAGGTCCAGGATTGAGTGCTAGGGTAGGGTAGGGGTCTGGGTAGGGTTGTGGCCCAGGGTAGAGGTGACAGAGCGATGTTGGAGGGATGATGTTCTGTTCTTAATTTATTCCCGGGAGCATCTGTTTGCAGACAAGAGTACTGTTTACTCCCAGATCAACGATTGACTAATTGTATAAATGTCTTTTTCTGATGTTTAAAACAAAAATAAAACCAACAAAAACATAAATAAATAAATAAAATAAAGAGCTTCCATCCTTGTGGTCATTTGGGGCAGAGCCAGGGTAGGGGCGTGGCTAGTGAACAGATTATCTTACCTGCAAACAGATGAGAAGGTCATGCTGTCATCTCTGAATACTCAGTACTCATCCCTTACAGTCAGCCATGATGAGTTATGTAGCATAGTACAACAGTACTACTGTGGTCTAATAGTATGGAGTATCACAGTACTATGGTAGTACTGTGATTCTCTGTACTATTTTACCACAGTACGGTAGTTGTGTGGTAAAATAGCACAGTAATAACAGTACCATGTAGGCCAACAGTACCATGTAGGCAGGAGATGGAGAAGTGATGAGATGATGATGAAGGGTGAGGTGAGGAGGTGGTGATGAGGATGGGTAGCTGATGATGGGGAGGAAGTGATGATGGGGAAAAGGAGAGGTGGAGGAGGAGCTGATGTGGTGATGAGGAGGAGGGGGGAGGTAGGGAGGTGTTGTCTCTTGTATAACCAGAGGTTTAGAGTAGATGCTTCTAGTGCCTCAGTTCTATTGTGACTCCCTCCCTCACTAGTGCTTCCACAGTGACTCTATCTCTCTCTCTCTCTTTCTCTCTCTAGCGTTGCCACGGTGAAGGGTTGCTGATGCGGGGGAAGATCCCGGCTGCCATTGGTGTTGAGGTTGCTGACGGTCCAATCAGGAGGCGGGAGGGCCCCAGCTGACCCCGTTTTTATTTAACTGTTAGGGTGAGAATGAAGAAACTATATTTATAAAGAGATGCACACACTCAGGCTGTCTACAAGCAGATGCTCCTGACGTTACCATAGAAACAGTCTCTCCATCCCCCTCCTCCGTGTGTGTGTTCTCGTCTCCCCCGTGGTGTACACACGCAGGCGGTTTATCAAATGCTTTTAAATATTTGAAGACGCGTTCCATAGACTCACTGTCCTGCGTTGTGTAAATGAGTTCACCTCCTACTGCACTTTGTGGAGCTCCGCTCGTCTCCCGCCGCGGACCAGATCATCTCCACGGACTCTTGCCCCCCCCCCCTTCTCCTGCTCGGGTCATGTGACCCAGCAGACCGGATGATTGACAGCCGATTTTACACCCGATGGAATGAATCCATACCGTAATCCCGCCCCCTCTATTCATCAAGTGTAGAGAAATGCACTGCCCCTGTCCCCCTGCCCCCCCCCCGCTCCTGCCTTAAAGAGAGATTTAAACTATGTTGTGTTATTTGGTCTTTATTGATCCAGAATAAAGAGCAGCTGATCAAACATTCACATGTCATGTGTCATGATGTCCCGCCCTGTTCCACACGCCGACAGTCCGCGTGGTCTGCAGACGCCATGTTCCTGCGTCACCTCGAGGACCCGTGGTTTCATCAGCTGACGACACGCCGCAGTCTGCTCATTGATCACATGTAGCCAAGGTGAACAGGTCGCCACACTGATCAGGTCGCCACGCTGATCAGGTCGCCCCGGTGATCAGGTCGCCACGGTGATCAGGTCACCACAGTGATCAGGTAGCCACGGTGATCAGGTCACCACGGTGATCAGGTCACCACGGTGATCAGGTCGCCACGGTGATCAGGTAGCCATGGTGATCAGGTCGCCATGTTGATCCGGTAGCCACGGCGATCAGGTCTCCACGGTGAGAGGATTCTCTTCTTATTCTGACTTCCAATATCTCCGTTAAACATGCATGCACACACACACAGTCACACACACAGTCACAGGCGCACACACACACAGGCGCACACACACTCCCCACACCCACTCCAGTTCTGTGCTACTGTCTGTTCGTTGCTAGGGTGGGACGGTTTCCATGGCGCTATGTGTTGTTGTTGTTGTTGTTGCCGGCGCCCTGGACGAAGTTGATAGAGTAGGCTCCTGCCGGGTCCTGGTTCACCTGGAAGTTGTTGGTGGAAAGACCGAAAGGTCTCAGGAACATGTTGCCCAGGTCCTTCAGCTTACCTGAAAACACAGTACACTGTATGACTATTGTAGTACTACAGTAGGACTTCTGTAAGCCTACTGTAGGACTATTGTAGTACTCAAAGTTAGTAGTACTATAGTTACCCATCATCTCCTCCTTCAGGCGCTCATTCTTCTCCTCAATCTCCCGAGGTAACCTCTGGTAGAGAGACATGGAAAGAAAGAGAGAGATATAGATATCTATTGATACATTTCCTGGTATGTCTCTGTGTGTATATATAGATATTTATAGATAGATATCACGGTATGTCTCGGTATGTATGAATAGATATCAATAGATAGATATCACGGTGTGTCTCTGTGTATGTATATGTACGTAGATATCTAGAGATAGATATGTATGTGTATGTATATATATGTATATATAGCTATATATAGATGTAAATGTATGTATATATAGCTGTCTATATATACTGTATGTATATACACAAACACGCATATATATACATATACATTTATGTTAAGTGTATATATATAGACATAGACATTTATGTATGATATAGCTATCTAAAGATTTGTATGTTTTAGGGATGGAACGGTTCACAAAATTCACGGTTCGGTTCATATCACGGTTTTAGGGTCACGTTTTTCGGTGCCTAAAAAGTGCCTATAAAAACAATATATAAATATATTATAGGGTTCTTCCCAAACCATGTAATAGTGGTGCTGTGCTACCATGTAGCATTTTATACAGGGCTGACGCGAAAAATACATTTCATTTCTGAAACGGTCTAATGGGTTAACATGTCTAATGGAATGAGCAAAACTGCAATACGACGTTAGTGCCGTGTAGAGGAAGTCAGCGGCTTTTGGATCCTCTCTCGGCCTGAGTCTGACTCGGTTAGAGCAGAGCCCTGATGTAAAGCGGGTCACACACCAGACGAGCCACGGAGCGTTGCGCCGGGCAGAGTAGCTTAGGTCTGGTTCTTTGTTTGATATGATGCGTGGTAATGGCGGTGCGATGCGGGCCAAGGTTTGGAGCCGGGCTGGAAGTTCTAGCGCGGCTGCATGGCGACGCCATTGAAACACGACCCACGGTTCCAAGCAAGTTCCAATGACGACACACTGCTTTTGAACAGGTATAAATAGATGTGTATGTATTTAGAAAGCTATCTAAAAATATTACCCTGATCACCGTGGCGACCTGATCACCAAGGCTATGAAAATGTTTTGATACATGTGGGTGTGTTTATTAAGCTATAGATCTATAGATACACAAGGGTATGTGTTAATGAAGCAATATATCTATAAATGGGTCTGTATATCTACAGATGGGTCTGTAGATCTACAGATGGGTCTGTATATCTACAGAAGGGTCTGTATATCTACAGAAGGGTCTGTGTATCTATAGATGGGATCTATATCTGTAGATCTATAGACCCTATAGCGGGTGTGTGCGGTACCATGCAGGCTGCGCGGGCCTCCGGGTGGCCTGGCTGGGCCTCCAGGAGGTTCTGGTAGTCCACCAGGGCTTGTTCCAGCTGCTCCGACGCCTCGTACAGCTGAGCCCGGCGCAGGAGGGCGCGCACATAGCCAGGGTCCAGCTCCAGCGCTGCAGCCACAAACCACACGCTTAGGAGGCTCACACACACACAGTATATGTATATATATATATACATATATAGATATAGATAGATATACACACACACACAGTATATATAGATATACACACACACACATATATATATATATATATATATATTAACATAAACACACACACATATATATACATATACACAAAAACTCAAACGTACACACATATATGTAGACACACATCCACGTCTATATATACACACGCTTCACACACACCTTTAGAGCAGTCTGCGATGGCAGATTCTTTGCGATCCTGAGGAGAGGTCACATGACATAATTTCATTCATTTGCTATAGGGTTAGATGTAGATGGGTTAGGTTAGGGTTAGATGTAGATGGGTTAGGTTAGGGTTAGATGTAGATGGGTTAGGTTAGGGTTAGATGTAGATGGGGTAAGGTTAGGGTTGGATGTAGATGGGTTAGGTTAGGGTTAGATGTAGACGGGGTAAGGTTAGGGTTAGCTGTAGATGGGTTAGGTTAGGGTTAGATGTAGACAAGGTAAGGTTAGGGTTGGATGTAGATGGGTTAGGGTTGGATGTAGATGGGTTAGGTTAGGGTTCGATGTAGATGGTTTAGGTTTTATTGAATTTGTTTACTGATTGTAATACACTCTGTGAGTGTCTTGTCGTGACTTGTCTTGTCCTGTCCTGATGTTTTATGTGAGGACCACAATGGAAATAAGTCCTGGACTTTATTGTGTTTGTATCCTCAATTGTGTCTTGTTGATGTCTTTGTGTCTATGTGTGTAAAACATTTCTGATACAATTAAATAAATCAAATCAAATCAAATCAAATCAAATCAAAAGTTAGGGTTAGGGTTGTCGGTGAAAGGAAGATGGTGTTTCCAACAGTAGGTGGTTGTCAGTGACAGGAAGATGGTGTTTCAGATGGGAATATGTTTCTAACAAGATGTACAGTATGTGTGACAGGAAGTGGGTGTTTCTAACAGGAAGCGGGTGTGTACCAGGTGGAGGCAAGCAGCGGCTCGGTTGGAGAACAGAACGGCTCGCTCTCTGCTGAAGCACACGGGACACGCCCTCAATGCTGCCGTGTAGCGGAGCTCCGCCTCCAAATGCTCTGAAACACATCAGCCGCTCTCCATTACATCATGATCACCACCTCACCATTACATCATGATCACCACCTCACCATTACATCATGATCACCACCTCACCATTACATCATGATCACCACCTCACCATTACCTCATGAACACCACCCCTTTTAACTCATTAACACTTAATTATCATTATCATTTATCCAAAGCGACTACGGTTCATACACACATTCACACACCGACGGGTGTGTCAACCACACACAGCGACAGCCAGCTCGTCGGGACAGTAAGGTTGTCTTGCTCAGGGACACCTCGACACTGAGCTAAGCCGATATAATATACTGTTATCAATATCTGTTATCATATATTTATTCTGTTTTAACTTGCCTCCAGATTTGAAGAGAGCGTTTCCTTCCTCCTTCAGAACCAGACTCTCCTTTCGCCTCACCTGAAACACACACACACTAATTGGTCACACACACACACAGACTTATTACACAAACACACACACACTTATTACACACACACGTGTGGGTCAATACACACATACACACACAAACCTCCTTCTCCTCTTCAGTGAGGTCCTTCTCTGCCTCCGCCAGCTTCTCATCATCGAACTCTAGAGTTTTCTGAACCTTCTCTTTGATCTCCTCCTCCTCCTTCTCCTCCTCCTCCTCCTCCTCTAACTTCAAGTCTGAATCCATCCCTCCACCAGCCTCCTCAGCTGCTCCTTCTAACAACCCCGCCTTCTCTGCTCCTACTGCCACGTCCTCCTCCTCTTCAACCACCTCCTCCTCTCTGTTGCAACTCTGTGTCCAAGAGGGGGCCTCTAGATGGCCAGTGGCTTCCTGTTTAGACTCCTCCTCTTCATGTTTAGACCCCTCCTCTTCCTGTTTAGAGTCCTCCTCTTCCTCCTGTCCTGGGGCTTCCTGGCACTCATAGAAGTCCTCTTCCTCTTCCTCCTCCTGCTCCTCCTTCTCCCTCCGAATGTCCCTGAAAGACAAACAGGAACCAATCAGAGAGCCTTAAATAATCAAAATCTACATCACAGTGACCCCGAAAACCTTGTTCTCTACCCCACAGTAACCCATGGTAACCTTGTTCTCTATTTAATGTTGTAAATATAATTTACATAAATTACAATGTTCTGTAGCTAAGTATTTCATATAATTTCCATAAGTTTAATTAAAATGTTCTTTAGTCAGGGGTAGTGCTGGTGTTGTGTTGTTGTGTAGTGTATTTGTGAAGTGTGTGTGTGTGTTTTTGTGTTTCGTAGTTCAGTCTAATGTAGTTCTGTAGTTAGTTGTGTATTTGTTGTGTAGTATAGTTGCGTATCTGCGTTGGGTAAAGTAGTTGTGTGGTGAAGTTGTGTAGTATAGTGTGTATTTGTTGTGTTTTGTATTTGTGTTGTGTAGTGTAGTTCCTACTGTGACATTGTGTTGACAGCTCCCTGCCCAACAGCTCCTCTTTTATGCTCCTCCATGCTGCGCACACACACACACACACACACACACAGTTTATCAATTGCATAAGAAATACTATGATACAATATTCCTCAAAGAGAATACTATAATATACTCTGCCATTATAATCCTATACTACACTCTCTACCATTGGAATACTATACTATAATACTAACTTATATATAATATAATAAGATACAATAATATAATCTGCCATTACTATTACAATTCTCTACAATAATAGAAATACTATGATACTCAATACACAATATGTTGTAACTTATCGACAGAATTCTACTGGACATTAATACAGTAGAACGGAAGTGTATGTGTGTTGAAAAAAACGATTGACATTGAGGTTAGGAATTAATATAAATTGTAAATATCACGTTACTGTTATTATGTTTTCATTTTCTATCTTTACCTTGCGGCTTCGCGTCGCTATGCTTCCGGGTTTGACGTCAAAGCGCCTCCACGTGATCCAGATAGCGACGTGACGTGACCACGCCCCACGCCCCGCCAGCGCCGACGGCTGCTCTGGAGTGGTATTACCGTCGGTATATGATATAATATAAACCAGCAAGATGGGCATCACAAAATAATTAAATGTAATTCAAAAGTAAATATATCTGGTGGAAGTTAATTTCTAGGGCTTTTCGCTTTTCGCTCGTATTTTTCTTAAAGCGGACCGCATGTTTACGACCGTTGTGATCGTTTTGCGGTAAAGAGCTGATATGGGTTTTTCACTTCCTGGTTACATCATAAACACAACCCGACCACTTCCTGGTTACCTGAATAAAAACAACCTGACCAGGAAGCTTCGGCGTTCACGAGTGAAGACCATCCACAGATTTATACACCGAGTTACTGTTTTTACCCACAGTATATAGTTATAACCTACAGAATAGCGACTATACCATAGAGCTTAGGGATAACACCCACTGAACGTAGTTAATGTCTACAGAATAGCGACTATACCATAGAGTTTATGGTTTAGATCTGCAGCACAAAGCTAAACCCTTACAGAACAGTGACAGAGAGTGTGTGATCCCATGGCTTCGAGGATTTCCTTCAGTCCGGGACATGTGGCGTTGGTGAAGGTAACTACTCTAACTATTATATGATAAATCAAGTGACTATGTAGGTACTCTGACCATCAGACTCATCGAGCCTAACCTGTCCATATAGTCAAATAGTAGTATAGTATAGTATAGTTCTGATATTGTATGGAGTATATCATTTGTCATAATCCTTAGCTGGATACGAAAATGGATTTTGAATTTGTTTAAAAGAGAAATGGAAGGTTTACCCTGCATCTGCCCATGCTGCAATACCAGATTATGGGTATTATATAAATACATACATACATACATACATACATACATTCAGTAAATGGTATTTACTATTGGATTATAATATTATGTACCCTTGGATTGACCCTCTCAAGATTATTCAAGATTATTGAACTCTTGAATTATTGGACTGTGATCACCCCACCACGCCCACTACTATTTTACATATATATATAACTATTTACAACGTTATATTATCACTCTCTTGTTATTTTTACAGTACCTGCACTGTAGAGGTGAGCTTAGAACACTGGAATTTTCTTGCCAGCAATGACGACTACTGCATGTTTGTTTCACACTTGACTTAATAAAGAACTTCAACGTGAACTTCAACTCAACCCAATAGCTGAATCCAAGATAAAGGTGTGAAAAAGATATGGTTATGAAATACAAAGTTATCATTAAGATAAACGAAACCAGATACAATAATGAAAAAGAAACATTTCTGAAAAAGATAGTCGCTATCTAAAGATACCGTTCTAAAAAAAATAAGGTGGAAAATGATGAATAATGATGAACACGCATATTGTGAACACGAAGTGTGTGTGTCTGTGTGTTTTCCAGGAGGATGTGGTGGCCCCTAGTGGCGCGGGGGTGCTGGTGACGGGGGCCTCGGGGCTGCTCGGTCGGGCGGTGCTGGCTGAGTTTCAGAAGGGGGGGTGGAGGGCCGTGGGGACAGCCTACAGTAGGGCCCGCGGCTCGTTACTGCGCTGTGACCTACTGGACGAGGAGGCTGTGAGGAGCCTGCTGCACCAGCACAAGGTCTGTCTGTCTGCCTGTCTGCTTGCCTGTCTGTCTACCTGTCTTTCGGTCTGCCGGTCTACCTGTCTGTTGGTCTGCCTGTCTACCTGTCTGCCGGTCTGCCTGTCTGTTGGTCTGCCTGTCTACCTGTCTGCCGGTCTGCCTGTCTGCCACTGCCTGTCTTTCTAACAGTCTAACAGATTTTGTCCCCAACAGTATGCATAGTCCCTATAGCCTATATATGTATTTATATCCATATATACATGTGTATGTATATATATATATATATATATATATATATACATATGTGCATGTGTATAGATGTAATGTATGTATTTAAAAGTGTATACATGTGTGTGATGGTGTTCAGCCAGATGTGATCGTCCACTGTGCGGCCGAGCGGAGACCAGATGTTGTGGAGCGCCACCCTGAGGCGGCGGAGAACCTCAACGTCCACGCCACCGGGGCGCTCGCCAAGGAAGCAGGTACGACGTCATATCCTCTGCCTGTGACGCTCCCTCCTGCGTTTTGATTGGCCGTGGTTCTCATGCGGTTCTCGTTGGCTGGTCGTGCAGCTGCAGCAGGTGTTGTCTTCCTGTACATCAGTACGGACTACGTGTTCGATGGGCGACGCCCCCCTTATGGAGAAGACGACGCCCCCAACCCTCTCAACCAATACGGACGCAGCAAGCTGGAGGGAGAGCGAGAGACATTCCGCCAATGCCCAGGTAGTCTCTCTCTCTCTCTCTCTCTCTCTCTCTCTCTCTCTCTCTCTCTCTCTCTCTCTCTCTCTCTCTCTCTCTCTCTCTCTCTCTCTCTCTCTCTCTCTCTCTCTCTCTCTCTCTCTCTCTCTCTCTATCTGTCTCGCTGTGTGTCTGTCTCTCTCTCTCTCTCTCTCTGTGTCGCTGTGTCTCTCTCTCTGTCTCTGTGTCTCTCTCTCTGTCTCTCTCTCTCTCTCTCTCTCTCTCTCTCTCTCTCTCTCTCTCTCTGTCTCTCTCCCCCCCCCTCTATGGGGAGGTGGAGAGAGGTCCGTGCTGGTGTATTTACTGTGTGTATTGTAGGCGCGGTGGTGCTCAGGGTCCCCGTCCTCTATGGGGAGGTGGAGAGCGTGTCAGAGAGTGCAGTGACTGTGCTGTGGCCAGGCGTGCAGCAGGGGGCAGCAGAGAGCTGCGTCCTGGACCACTGTCAGCAAAGGTTCCCTACCTACACCGGCGACGTAGCAGCAGTTTGTAGGAACATCGCAGAGCGACGCCTGCAGGTACTGTACTAGTACAGCCATTAATACTAATACAGGCATATATACTGCTAGTAATGCAGTTTACACTACTACAGGTAATGCACTAATAATTATACTAATACTACTACAGCTACTACTACTGGGTACAAGTTTCAATCACGTGTGTGTGTGTGTGTGTGTGTGTGTGTGTGTGTGTGTGTGTGTGTGTGTGTGTGTGTGTGTGTGTGTGTGTGTGTGTGTGTGTGTGTGTGTGTGTGTGTGTGTGTGTGTGTGTGTGTGTAGGATGCCTCTGTCCAGGGTATCTTCCACTTCTCCTCTAAGGAGCAGATGACCAAGTATCAGATGGCGGTCGCCATGGCAACGGCCTTTAACCTGCCCTCCACGCACCTCATACCAGTAAGTATTAAATATATGTATGTGCAGAAATTCCAGTAAATAATATAATATAAAAAATATATATATATAACATGAACACATCTCAGAACACATCTCATACCAGTAAATATAAAATATATGTATATTACACACACCTTTAACCAGTAAATATATAAACAAATATATATATATATATATTATACCATAGATAGATAGATAGATATTTGTATGTACTGTGGTAACCCGCCTTGGTGAGTGAACCGTCTTGTCCCAAACAGCACACGATTCTCTTAAGTTCTTAAGCCACAAAGGCACTTTTAATAATACAAAACAAGGATCTCTTACTTAAAAGAACAAAAAGATAATTGGAGGGTTCCACAGCCTGGTTCCGCTGGGTGGAACCACCACAGCCACAACGGCTGGTCTCTCCTCACACCCAAGCCAAGAGAGCCCTGAATGCACCTTCGAGCTGGCTATTTAAGGTCTGCTCTCCCACTGGCCATCAGGTGCTCTGCATCAACTTGATTGGCAAGGGCCGGGTTGCCACAGTACTTCTAAACTCCTTATCCCAGTAGTAAAGAGTAAATGTACCTCTCTGACTCTCTCTCTCACTCTCTCTCGCTCTCTCTAGCTGACCGAGGCACCACCCGGGGTCTCTCGCCCACAGAACGCTCAGCTGGACTGTTCCCGCCTCCAGCTGCTGGGTCTGGGCGTGGAGCCCCGCCCCTTCTCTGACACCATCACTTCCTGTCTCTGGCCCTTCCTCCCGGACAAACGCTGGAGACAGACCGTCTTTCACTGAGACAGCCAGAAGTGCACTGAATCAGCCATGTTGAAGATAGTTAAGATGTCAGAACTTCTCTAGCAGCTTCTGCATATGACTGCAGCTGATTTTGTCCCCTGAGGTCGGCTGACCTGGTCCCCAGAGGTCAGCTGACCTGGTTCCCAGAGGTCAGCTGACCTGGTTCCCCAGAGGTCAGCTGACCTTGTTCCCTGAGGTCAGCTGACCTGGTCCCCAGAGGTCAGCTGGTGCAGATGACAGCAGATTCACATTTTTAAACTGTAATGATTCTACACTGGATAATGATTAAGATGATGATGATGATGATAATAATAATAATAATAATAATAATAATAATAAAATGTGTGTGTAATATATAACTATGCTTGTTGCAAAAGTGTTTTATTGGAATAAACAGAAACACACAACTTTATAACACAGTTAAATGCTATCTACCAGGCTAACCTGACACAGCTACAGTACTAGTACTACTAAGAACTAATATAGTATCACCCTAAAGTACTACAGTACAGACATATTACCACAGTACTAATACTCACCGCAGTTAAACTGACTTAAACACAATTAATCAATTGAAAAAAAAAATGTACACGTGAGCGTCACAAAAACACGCAGGCAGACGCAGAAACAAATGCGCACGCATACGCAGACGCAACGCAGCGACGCCTCGGGACAAGCATCTCGAGGTCCAGACGCGCGGACGGCATCACTTCGGATCTCTTGGTAAGTTTCCCAACATTCGAAACTAACCCCCTCCCAAGTTTTTACCGATTTAACGGAGCTGTGTATAACTAATTTCGTCTCGATATAAACTGCTTCACATTTAATTATCATTATAATAATCATCCGAAGGAACAACCACATAACTCATTTATTTCTTAAACTTTTCTCGTGTTTCTCCCGTTTTTTTTTCGTTTAACTATTTATATAAAATAGTTTAGTTGTATTACTCTAGTATAGAGTCTTACCATATATTCCAGAAGTTTCGTTTTGCTACTCTAGTATAAAGTCTTATAATAAAATACAGTATAGTTATGAAGCGCTAGTAGCCTTATATTATAATACCTGAGTTATGTTGTAGTTATATCCTATTTATTCTTAACAATACTGTGTAACAATAAGTGTTTGTTGATGGTGGTTTATGTGGATCAGAAATGCATTTGGTTTTGCACGTGAATACAGAGGTATGCATCCCTGAATGTGTGAATGTGTCTGTGTCTGTGTCTGTGTGTGTGTGTGTGTGTGTGTGTGTGTGTGTAGAATGGTATGTGTAATTGAGGCTGATCGAATTTCTAATACTTTCATACTTATACCTTTCCACGTTTTGGAATACTTTTCTTATGTTCTGGAATACTTTATGTTCTAGAGAATACATTTACGATTACCTTCCCTGAGTTATACTTTCCTACATGTAACATTAATGATTTTTCCACACATGGAAAGACTGTGTATGTTTGTTAATGCCGTTTGGACAACACTTGATTTTGATAAAGCTCACATTCTCAGCAATGTTTATAAAGCATCACCATGACAGCAGAACCCTGTTAGAGTCTTGAGAATGGAGTGCTTGTTGACATACAGATGGACTCTGTCTCGCTGTCTTGTGACTATGTGTGTGTGTGTGTGTGTGTGTGTGTGTGTCTGTGTGTGTCTGTGTGTTTTGTGTACAGAATATATCTGAAATCTATCGCCCAACAAGGAGGACAGAAGAAATAGGTGTGTTGTAAATGTATTTTTTTGATCAAGAGAAACAACGACAGCAACCCTTCTTCCACCAATCAAATCTCCTGATGAGCAGTGACCCCGCCCCCCCATATGGCCCCGCCCCTCCATATGGGCCCCCTGGGGTACCTCCAGGTATTCCACATGTACATGTCACTTCCTGTTTGTCTCTAGTGGCCACTCCTATCATTGCGTATTTTCCTAGTCTCCTCTCCTACTGTCCTCTCCTTGTCTCCTCTCCTTGTGTCCTTATGACCTCTCTCTCTCTTCTGGTTTTCAGGAGGCATGCCTCTAGGTCCGGCGTTTCCTGGGCCACCCTACCAGGTAGTCAAATGAATACTTTAAACACGTCTGTAATCCGTTCTTCACCTTTGTCTTCTCCTGGTCTGGAGCCTTCTCTTAGCATCTCTTGACTTGCGATGAAATACAAAGACATACATTTCATGAAATGCAATGTTCTGAAAGTGAAGTAAAATAAGGCACACTTTAAGGTCTGCTTTCCTTATGGTCAGGAATACGCCAACCAGGGCTACTCCCCCTACCAAGGTAGCCACGCCCCCTACCATGGCAGCCCTGCTCCTTTCCAGGGGAGCCCCGCCTCCTATCAAGGTAGCCCCGCCCCCTATACGGGCAGCCACGCCCCCTTTCAGCCTGGATGGGAGGGCACCAAGGTTTCCCAGTATCAACAACCATCATCAAACCCAAGTAGGTCAAAGTTCACTCAAACCACAACTCACTATTTAACACTGGACACCTTCACATAGATCTACAATTACCCCTTAATCCTTATTCACACCATACCATAACCGACACTCTACCATAATCCTAATCTATACTCTACCATAATCCTAATCTACACTCTACCATAACCCTAATTTATACTCTACCATAACCCTAATCTACACTCTCCCATAACCCTAATCTACACTCTCCCATAACCCTAATCTACACTCTACCATACCATAACCAACACTCTACCATAATCACTGTACCATAACCCTAACCAACACACTACCACAATCTTAATATACCGTAAAACGAATCTACACTACCATAATCCTAACCTACAACTCTATACCTAGATTCCTAATCATCCATACCTAATATCTTCTCCATCCACCTCCACCTCAATGCTGTCGGGTTTCATTTGATTTCAGTTTACATGGTTGGATCAGGCGGGCATCGGTCAGGAAGAGGCGGAGTCACAAAGATGGAGGCGTGTCTTGGAGCATGTTGGACTGCCATCTGCTGCTGTTGTCTGTTGGACATGTTCAGATAGGACGACACTTCCCACAATGCATCAGCCAACATAGAAACTCAAGATAGCTTAATGTTAAATTTGTTGAAGTTATATTATACAACAGTTTAATTTATATTATATTGCAAAGCTTTAATACATTAATGTTGTCAGTGAATGTTGAAGGAATGTTTTTTGTTACCAATAAATTGTGATTATGCTGTTTGATGGTAATATCTGGCCCCAGATCAATTGATTATTATTATTATACTGGTTATACAGGGCTGGATATACTGGTTTAGATAAGGGCTGGTTATGGAGAGGGCATTTAACAGTAAGATCAACTGGAGCCATCAGACATGTTACCATGGCAACCTCACTTTATTCCAGTAAAACAGGACAACATGCAGCAGAGGTACAACAAATACTCAAACTGAAGGCATCTCATTGAATATTGGCATCCATATATCCATAGATATATGGGGTTAGAAGGATAGCAGATATGATACATAGATATATATCATGCACCTATATAGACATATGATGCATAGATATATCTATAAAGATATGATTATATTTCGAGTGTCTTGTAGCGCGTCGGTCAGCCCTGTGTCCCATCTTCTATCTGGGCGGGGCTAGTGTCAGAATCCTCCGTACAGGGGGAGGAGCTAGCATCAGGCTCCTCCCCCTGTTGGGAGGGGCTAGTTTCAGACTCCTCCTCTTGACACGTGGGGCTAGCCTCCGGCTCCTCCTCCTCCTGTTGGGAGGAGCTAGCATCCATCTCCTCCCCCTGGTGGGAGGTGCTTGTTTCAAGCTCCTCCCCTTGTTGGGAGGGGCTAGTTTCAGACTCCTCCTCTTGACACGTGGGGCTAGCCTCCGGCTCCTCCTCCTGTTGGGAGGAGCTAGCATCCTTCTCCTCCCCCTGGTGGGAGGTGCTTGTTTCAAGCTCCTCCTCTTGTTGGGAGGAGCTAGCATCCGTCTCCTCCCCCTGGTGGGAGGTGCTTGTTTCAAGCTCCTCCCCTTGTTGGGAGGGGCTAGCCTCAGGCTCCTCCCCCTGGTAGAGGATATCTTCGGGAACGGGGGCTGGAGGACAGAATTCCTCCCCAGGAAGAATCTTCTGGAAGATCAGCTCAGCCTGACGGAAACACTCAACATGTTATCAACATGGGGGGGGGGGGGGAGGGTTACCGTGGTGATGGTCACCGTGGCGATGGTTACCTGGGAAATGGCGCCGTCGTGTCCCAGGGAGCCGTCCGGTCCGAGGCAGACGGACACGTTGGGGGGCAGCTCGCCGACCTCCGACTCCAGACCCTCCGACATGTTGAAATATAAACACCACAGCACCTCTGGGCGCGGCTCTATAGATACACACATAGAGATACACACAAACACACACACACATATATATATGTATATAGATATATATATTGTGGCAACTTGCTCCCCACCAGGGGGAACCGTGGGCTAGTGGTGGACGGTGTGTACCGCCGCCATCCACTAGCCGGCGGCAGTGAGCACATCTTCACTCAACGCAATCAGCCCGATGGGGAACACCTGGCCGGAGGGTGGAAAAGACCGGGCAGACATCTTAAAAGCAGACCGGGAACTCAACCCAGGGAGAAGCAGGAACGACGACCCAGCAGAAGGCCGACGATACATCGTTCTACTCGAGTCTCTCGGAGGCCATAGTATAGTTGATGTGTTACCTGTTTTCTACCTTACTTGTGAATAAACGCAGAATACGGCTTTATTTGAAACCTCTGCGTGGTACTTGCCGTGAGACCTTTTGACTCTTGTGGACCGGGTTACCACAATATACACTATGTAATAATATAGGGCTGGTTATAATGGTTGTAAGGCTGGTTATTTCTCCTTATTAAAGATATAGATCCATATATCTATAGAGCTATATATTTATAAAGAGAGGGGGATGGAGCTGGTGGATAGGTTACCATGGTGATCAGAGTCAGGTGTCCGGAACAGTCTGTTGACCACGGGCGACAGGTCCTCGAAGGCCGAGCCGAGTGACTGACAGGTGAGATGGACGAGATCTAAGGTGACCACGAGAAAAGAGTTCTCAGCCTCAACTGTACACACACACACGTGTATACACACACACACACACACCTGTATACAAAAACCTCTACACACACACGTATGTACAGCTGCAAACACATTTCTTTAGACACACCCCCCCCTATAAACTCAGGTATACATGAACTCCTCCTTGATACAAATTGGTGGCTGTCAGACGCGGTGCAGTCAGGAGAAAGCACTCATGTGGATCTGTTCAGACGGCTGTATAAAACCACACTTGTTGTCACAAGACCGCACAAGACTGCTCCATTATGTGGAAGGGCTGTGAGTCTCCCTGGGAGAGTCATGTGATTTACGTGGTCCTGGTATGCAGGTCATGTGACTTACGTGTTCCTGGTATGCAGGTCATGTGACTTACGTGTTCCTGGTATGCAGGTCATGCTGGACGGACAGAGCTCCACCATTCGGACTGGGGACTCTGAAGGAATGGTTACTATGGAAACCTGGAGAATAAAGGCATATGAAACACGAAATGTCGTTATCCAAATCACATGGGCGCGTCTCCTAGTCCCTCCCTCCTCGTCTCCTAGTTCCTTCACTCTCTCATCTACCTGTTGCTCGGCCTCAGTGGGCAAAATGGATCCATCAGTGATCAGAACGGCTCTGGAGACACATCTGGAAAACACATTAACCAGTTTACTAACAGATTAACCAGATTACTGACAGATTTACCAGATAACTGACAGATTAACCAGATTATTTACAGATTAACAACATTGCTACCCATTACAGATTAACCCGATTGCTAACAGATTAACCACATTACTAACAGATTAACCAGAACATTGACAGATTAACATGGGCTGACCCATGATTGACTTTAGACCGTCCAACTGCTGTTTATCACAGCACAATTTGACCAATCACCCACCTGGTGGGCGGGGCATTCTGGGTAAAACAGCCCTCTTCCAACACCACATGGCTGCAGCTGATTCGCTGCCCCGTGCTGTCAATTACTGCCTTGCACCTGAGGAAGAGGCCATAGATAGATGAGTGACATTGATTTTGTTAAGTCAATTAATAACAATAGTACAAATAATAACAGTAACAATCATAATAGCAAAAGTAGAACTGTGTGTTTATGTATCCTGTTCTGCTCAAGATCCATGATGTTTACATTACAGTGATGGAAAAGCTCAATAAAAATACAGAAGATGGAGCCATTTATTTTGGTTAATAGAGCGAAACGTACGGAACCAGAATACCACCGTAGGCTATTGTTCCGGACAGTGAGTTTTGGGGACTGTTTCACCCCTCATATATATAGATTTATAGATATATATATAGAGATAGAGATAAGTATTCCATGATTACCTGCTGCTGCCCTTGTCTACCACCAGAGCATGGACCGAATGTCTGAGGCAGTAGATCCCACCGAATACTGCACACATCCTGCCAAATACACAGCAGGGTTAGTACCAGTGCTGCACACAGCCTGCCAAATACACAGCAGGGTTAGTACCAGTGCTGCACACATCCTGCCAAATAAACAGCAGGGTTAGTACCAGTGCTGCTCACATCCTGCCAAATCTCCCTCTTATGTTGTGTGCCCTTACACACTTCAGAATAGTACTTAGCATCTTGTAGCGTCTTATCCTAGCTAGCTTTGTTGTAAATGGGGAATGGGTTAACCTAGCAATTGTAGGTGCTTGGCACTTCTATGAACACCCTTACTGTGCCGACAGCGAAAAGTCGCTTTGGATAAAAGCGTCTGCTGAATGCCCCAAATGTAAATGTAAATGTACTAGTACTCCTACCAGACCTCCTATCAGTACTAGTACTCTACTCCTACCAGAACTCCTATCAGTACTAGTACTCTACTCCTGCCAGAACTCCTATCAGTACTAGTACTCTACTCCTACCAGAACTCCTATCAGTACTAGTACTCTACTCCTACCAGAACTCCTATCAGTACTAGTACTCTACTCCTACCAGAACTCCTATCAGTACTAGTACTCTACTCCTACCAGTGCTCCTACCAGTACTCCTACCAGTTATCCTTACCTGCAGAAGCACTGGGGGATCTCTCCCAGGCCGTAGAGAGGGAACAGGAAAGGGGTGTTTCCATAGCGACCGAGGCATTTCAGGAAGTGCCGTGTTGCCACCAGGGCCGCGGCCGTTGGCGTGTCCGGCGTTGTCATGGCGATGGAGTGAATCAGGAAGTGCTGAAGGTTCTCAGACAGCTTGTGGTGCTGAAGGAACTCCAAATACGGTCGTTCAGCAAAGTCTAAGACACACATGATATAAACACACACAAAAACACACACATGATATAAAGACACTCACAAATGATATAAACACACACACATACACACAACACACGCAGTCTAAAAGGCACACATTATGCACACACATACTATGTAAGACATACATGATATATTATTATATGCCTGATATAAAACCTATAAAAGAGAGGGAGTACCCTGGTAGAGGAGGGGCGTGTCCTGGTCAAGACAGGACGTCAGGAAGCGCATCAACATCCTCTTTTCCACCACAGAGAGCAGCTTACTGGAGAACACATCGGACCTACTGCAGGGAACCTACACACACACACACACACACACACACACACACACACACACACACACACACACACACACACACACACACACACACACACACACACACACACACACACACACACACGGTTAGTTAGGGTGAAGGGTAATTTAGGGATAAGTCAGGAGAAGGAGACTGGGCTTGTGTTTACCTGTTCTATGTTTCCATGGCGACAGGTCAGGATGCGGGTGACGTTCTTGAACTCTGCGTAGCGACTGACATTGGATTTGATGAGGAGGTCGATGAGGGAGCCACGGGAATACAAGAGCTGGCCACAAACACACAGGTCATGTAGATGTCACATAAGAGGTACAAGACATCATGTAGAGGTCATGTAGACAGTAACAGTAAGTATAAGGTAATGAATCTGCTGGTAATAAATAAGGTAATGAATGAAGTAATGTATGAGGTAATGAATAAAGTCATGTATGAGGTAATGAATGAGGTAATGTTAAAGGTAATTCTACCTTTGACACCAAGTCGATGTTGAAGCGTCGCCCCTCCTTCAGCAGGTCAGCGTAGGTTAGCCTCTTCTTGCTCTTCTCTGATTGGCTCTGATCAGGACAAGGGGGTGTGGTTTATAATATTATTATTCATTCTCTCTCTCTCTTTCTCTATATCGCTCTCCCTCTCTCTCTCTCTCTACCTGTTGTGCTGGAGGGTTTATCTCGTCCTTCACCTCAGACTCTGAATGGGAGGAGAAAGACTGTCAGGCTGCGGTTAAAACAGCACACTTGTTTATGTTTACACTAGGTTGTAAAGTAGATATGTACGTAGCACAGTGTAGCGTTAATAGTACAGCAGACAGACGTAGAGACGTCAGCAGACAGACAAACCACTAGGGGGAGCTCCTTCCTCCTGCGTCTCTCCGGCTGGAGTCTGGTCGGCTCCGCCCTCTTCACCTTCCTCTTCCTTTGCCTCTTCCTCCAAGGGGCTCGGGGGGATTTGCTCCTCTTCTTCACTAAAACGAAAACATTCACTTCATAATTGCTACCTTGCAACAAGGAGGCGTGTTACCTAGCAACAAGGAGACGTGTTTACCTGGTGTAGTTGAAAACCTGGAGGTTGGTAACTTGGGAGACATCTCCTGTCGTCAGGCCGACCAAGTCTTCTCCTTCCTCCAACTGACTCGACCAATCGTGCTCTTCGTTGGCGGTAATCTAACACACACACACACACACACACACCTAATTAAGATGGTGGAAGGTGTAAACAGGTCTAAATTACGTGTTAACAGGTCTAAATTAGATCTAGATGAAGGTGTGTGTGTGTGTGTGTGTAGGAGCTAAACTCACTTTATTTTGCTCTTCTATCCAGGAGAGGAGGCCATTAAATGTGAAACTCGCCCACTTCCCAGCATAGTAACTCCTCCTGCAAATATACACATTACTACACTGAATACACCGTATAAGAGTAAATACCCAGTGCTACAGTAAACACACAAGATACCACAATAAATACAACGTGTACTACAGTAAATACACGCCAATACAGTCACTCATTCTGCAGTAATAAATACTTCCTTCTCCTGCAGTACAAATACATACAGTACTGGGGTAAATGACACACAGCAGTATTACAGAAGTACCTGTCAAGATGAAGAACTCTTTGGCCGACTCTAGAGCACGCCGCCGCCACCACAGACTCTACAAGGCCTGCATGGACATGGACACAGACACACACACACACACACACACACACACACACACACACACACACACACACACATTTATATACATACATACATACATACATACATAAGAAACCAATAGTTTAAAATAATAAAAGAATGGTTTAAAGGCTGGATAAGACGAGCAAAGAAATGCCACAAGGGATTTTAAATAGTTTTAAAAAGTGTAATATGTATAATCAGTCATTTTGACCATACATACGAGACCTACTATACATAATTGATGTACTAATAACAAACCAGTCGGGCCAGCACCGCCCATCTCTCGCCCAACGCAGCAAACCTTACTGGCACTACAACCAACATCATCTAAATACGGACTAGCAGGAGGAAAGGACAACATCCGATAACGAGGAGCTCAAATAAATGAATACCAAATGCAGACATTACTTTGATGAACTGGTCCCAGTGAGGACAGCCAGCCTTTGCTTGTGGTAAACACAGCAACATTTGTCACATTAAATACACCGATACGGTTTATTTAATGTCTGCGGTCAGTCTGATGGAGCAGACACACTTACAGAGGGACCCTGTAACATTATTTACATTATTTAACTCATTGTTTTCTACCTGTTCCTAGGATGACGACGTCAAATTCAGAAGGTAAATGTTCGGACGCCATGTTGGTAGTCGAGGCGTAAGGAAGTCATGTGACGAAACGAAACTCACTGACGAGACTTCAGCGAGAGTGACGCGGACCTAATCTCGCGAGGCTAATATCAAGGCGCATCATCCTTAAAAAAACATGACAATCACTTTGAGCTATATCTCTCTAACCCCTTACCCCTAACTTAATGAACCGTATTTAAACTATCAAACCCTAACCCCTACCTGCTCCTTAATGACCCGTATTTAAACTGTCTCACCCTTACCCCTACCTGCTCCTTAATGACCTGTCTCTGTACTGTCTAACCCTTACCTGCTCCTCAATGACCTGCATCTTTACTGTCTAACCCCTACCTGCTCCTCAATGACCTGTCTCTGTACTGTCTAACCCCTACCTGCTCCTTAATGACTTGTCTCTGTACTGTCCAACCCCTACCTGCTCCTTAATGACCTGTCTCTGTACTGTCTAACCCCTACCTGCTCCTTAATGACCTGTCTCTGTACTGTCTAACCCCTACCTGCTCCTCAATGACCTGTCTCTGTACTGTCTAACCCCTACCTGCTCCTTAATGACCTGTCTCTGTACTGTCTAACCCCTACCTGCTCCTTAATGACCTGTCTCTGTACTGTCTAACCCCTACCTGCTCCTTAATGACCGGTCTCTGTACTGTCTAACCCCTACCTGCTCCTTAATGACTTGTCTCTATACTGTCCAACCCCTACCTGCTCCTTAATGACCCGTCTCTGTACTGTCTAACCCTTACCTGAAACTTTATGATCTGTCTCTGTACTGTCTAACCCCTACCCGCTCCTTAATGACCAACAGGATGTGACAGATTGTGTTTTTAAATGTTTTATTTGAGATATGAAGAACAATTAAACAACAACATCATCCTATCAGAATATAATAATAATCCTCATCATGGTTCGTACCTTCACTGAAACGTCACATATCAGAGAAGTGTGTGTGTGTTTATGTATGTATGTATGTGTATGTGTGTGTAAGTGTGTGTCCTGTGACGTAACCACATTACATCACAGGTCAGGTCTGATACAGGTCCATACTGTTCCTCAGTATTTGGGTCGCTTCACGTTCACCCTGTGGAAATAAAAACAAATGTTTATCTCTTCTGGTCACTGGAGGTTTATGATTCAGACAGCTGTTTGTCTAGTTGCTAGGAAACTACTCACCCATCAGACTCCTGCTTCTTTCTCTTCTCGATAATCTGATCAAAGGAACCAAAATAGATTATTAATTTCACACACAGATCAATAATGACACATACACACACAGGAAGTGAGGAACGTTGGAGAGAGGGAGGAAGCGAGCGAGGAGAGAGTTGTGATTGGTCCTCACCGCGCTGATCTTCTTCCACTGTCGGTCTAGCTCCGCCTTCTCGTTGGTCTCCTTGAAGCGTCTGGTCTTCCGGCCCTCGGACATCTTGATTCCATACTGGAAGGCCGCCCTGCAGACCAAACAACCATCAGCTAGCCTCTCCTCTAGCATTTCCTCTAGCACCTAGCCGTGGCATGTACTAATAGCATGCCAGTGTTAGGAGTATTCTATTGTTAGTAACTACTGCTAATATCATGCTAGTGTTAGTAGCATTTCAGTTCTAATATAATGCTAGTGTTGGTAGCATTTCAGTTCTAATATCATGCTAGGGTTAGTAGCATTGCAGTGCTAATAGCATTGCGGTGCTAATATCATGCTAGTGTTAGTAGCGTTGCAGTGCATGGAGGACGTACTTGGGAAGAGCCTCTTTGTTGTTCATATAATCTGAATATTCCTCCTGAGTGTCGAAGTCCCAGCGACCCAACGGGCCCTTCTTGTTGCCCTGGGGAAAAGAGAGAAAGAACGGGATAAGGAACTAGACTCCCATACACATGTAGCGCAGCAAAGGACTACACAGCCGACATACACTGGTAGTACCATGTGAATGAAGGAGTGAAGTAAGGTGAATGAATAAATACATTGGTAGGAACATATGCATAACAATACACAGTCCTGCAGACACTATACATCTGCTCTCTCCCAATTGGTTTAGCTTCCGTGACAAGACGCATGATGGGCTGTGCAGTCACCTGGTCCATCTTGCTGTAGTCCACTTCCTCGTCACTGTCCACAGCCAGGTCGTCCATACTGCAGAAAGAACCACATTACATCACAGGTCAGGTCTGTCCATACTGAGGCAGAACCACATCACACCATGGTGAGGAGCAGAGTGAGAGGATGATGGAGAGAGGTTGAGTGAGAGGGTGATGGGGAGAGGTTGAGTGAGAGGGTGATGGGGAGAGTTGAGTGAGAGGGTGATGGGGAGAGTTGAGTGAGAGGGTGATGGTGGGTGAGAGGGGGACGATAAGAGGATGATGATGAGAGTGTGATGATGAGAGGGTAATCTTAGTGAGATATTGATGGTGAGAGGGTGTTGGTGAGATTGAATGAGGGGGTGAAAGGGTGATGGTGAGAGTGACAGGGTGATGGTGAGTCAGAGGGTGAGTCTTACGTGGCGGGGTAACACTCTGCGTAGGAGTTTGACATCCCAAAGAAATCTCCAAGATGCTCTTTCCCAGCCTCCCTTCTGTTCCCTGCAGTGCTGGCAGTCAAGGAGAAACTACTTCACTAGACCCTTAGCATCAATAGACACATAGCGACATCATAGCGACATCACTACGCACATAGCGACATCACTAGACACATAGCGACATCAATAGACACATAGTAACATTACTGGACCATTAGCGACATCACTAGACACTCAATGACGTCACCTAATCCTAAAATACTATGAAACACAATAACTTTACTACAGAATAGGAAGACAAAAGGATATGTTTCCTGGCTCTGCCATTGGCTCCCTGCTGCTCCAGCAAACTTCTCATTAATCATCTTGATCTGATCAGTGACTGAGCTGGGACCTGAAACAAAGAGAGAGACACACAGAGACAGTGAGACAGACAGACAGACATAGAGGTTATAACGGGTTTTAAGACACTTCATGTGTTAATAACTGTTAGTAACATAGTTACCTGTCTCCAACTCCAGAACCTGTAGGGAGACAGAACAGACACACACATTAGTAGCGGTATCAACACATGTGATGATATAAACACTGGTCCCTTTATTAACATGAGATGATGATTGAGGGTCCAAACCTCCTGGTCGTCAGCGAGAGGTTTCTCAAAGTAGCTCTGTCTCCTCTGATCCTCCTCTGCCTCCCGCACTCTCTCCCGCTCTCGCTCCCTCTCCCGCTCCCTCTCCCTCTCTCTGTAGCGCTCCTTCTCCTTGGCAGCAGCCTTAGAGGCTGAGGCTGTGGCTGCTGAGGGGATGTAGTCTCCGACGTCCTCGAAGATACTGAAGAGGAAACACATCCTTAATGTACTGACCAGGACACACATCCTTAAGGTACTGAAGAGGACACACATCCTTAATATACTGACCAGAACACACATCCTCAAGGTACTGACCCAGAAAACACACACATACATCCTTAATGAACTGACCCAGAAAAGACACACACACACACACACATCCTTAATATACTGACCCAGAACCCACCCCCCCCCCCCCCCCCCCCACACACACACACACACACACTTAAGGTAGTGACCCAAACACACACACACCCTTAATGAATTGACCCAGAAACGAACACGCACACACATCCTTAATATACAGACCCAGAACACAGAAGGGGACAGAAAGACGTACCTGATGTCTGCTTCGGCAGCCTTCTTCTCATCCAGTTTCCCTGCTGACAGACGAGCATCGTGTGAAACGGGTTTATACATACATATATACATACATATATAGTTTATACAACCTCCTAACCCTTACCATAGCCACCCCTGATCTGGGTGAACTCTAATCTGGGTGAACCGGGCCTTTCACTTTACTTTCGCTTCATATTTGTTTCGAAAAATCATGTTACTTGAGGCGGGGATCTCTAAACGGCTTAATGTAGTGGTACTAGGAGTAGTGATACTAGGAGAGGTGGTACTATGAGTGGTACCTTTGTCCTTCTTCTTGATCTTCTTGTGCCTCGTCCCCTGTCTCAGGTAGGACAGGATCTGGGTCAGCTTGGAGATCACGATGTCGTTAGTGGTGAGAGTGGTCTGAGCCTGGAGGGAGAGAGAGACAAGATCAATGCTTTACACATGTTGAGTTCCTCTAGAGATAAAACATACACATAGAGACAGAGAGAGAGACAGAGACACACAGAGACGGAGAGAGAGACCCATATATATACATATATATATATATATACACATCCACAAACGAACCTCCATGCTGGGACAGTCGGCCTTGCTGCGTATCAGGGTGGTGGGGATGTCTGTGTCTGCGTACTCGTCGTCCAGGTCCACCACGTAGGCCATGCGCCCTGGGAGGAACAGCTCGTTCCTCTCCACGATGCGCGAGCGGAACACCGTCCGGTACACGTTCCTACCTGGAACAGGAAGACAGTACTACTGGTACTACTGCCAGACACTTCCTAGTACTAGCACTGCTGCAAAACACTTATAGTACTGGTACTACTGCAATAGGACTAATAACACAAGAACTAGTAGTGATACTCACCGAGACGAGTTTTAAACTCCATCTTCTCCTCTACTTCTACGTCTTTCCTGAGGACACAAACAAAAAAAAACATGAATACAGACACACACACACCTCTACTGAAACTATGACCTTTCCATAGTTCTGGGAACACCGAGGACCAGGGGAGCCAGTTGCCATGGCAAAACACACTTACTTGACTTCTTTCTGGACTTTCTCCATCAGGTCCTCTTCTTCCTTCTCCTTACTGGTGATTTCAGCCCTGACCTAGTGACACATTTGAACACAATCGCAACATATTAACTCTTTCCCTTCTGTTGTTGCACAGTAATAACCATATTAAACGTACTGTTACGGTTGGAAAACTAGAAACTGTTAACAACGGTATTATCAAAATGAGTTAGAACAGTGGTAGCCACTGTAGTACACAGTAACATCAGTAGCGACCAGTAACAACAGCAGTAAGGGCGGTGTCACTACCTTCTGCAGCAGGGCGAAGTCGAGGCCCTTCACCAAGTGAGTGTGCTCCATGTCACCTCCCAAGAACTTGGACTCCTGGATCACCTGGCGACGCTTCTCTGCTGCCGACTTATCCCTGCACAAACACACATACAGTTGTACTTTGTCCCCCGCAGAAGGGCTATATATTTATTGCAATACTCACGCCTCAGCAGTAGGTACTACAGGGCTGTAGTAATACTGATGGTATTACTCGTAGTACAAATAGTATTAGTAGTACTCACGCCTCGGCAGTCGGTCCGACCGCGCGGTAGTTGGCGGTGGTGCTGATGAGCTCCGTCTCCTCGTAGTCCTTGTTGACTCCGTCTCTCCTCTCGCGGGCTCGGTCTCTGTACTTCTCTGCCAACTCCCTCTCTCTCTCCACTTCCTGCTGTCGTAGCTTAGCATAGTAGCTACAAAACAACAACAACATAGCTTAGCCTGGTAGCTACAAAACCAAATAGCTTAGGGGGACATACCACCGGACCCTCAAAACACCTCACTGCTAGTTACTAATAAATAAAACACACAGGCTTCTAATATTGAATCATTAGTATTACACATAATAAAAATGATTATGCATGCTTATCATTATATCATTAAGTCTCACCTCTTTTTCTTCCTCCTCCGAGCTGCAGGATCCTCATCCTCATTGTAATCCTTTGGCATTCTGGGGAAACAGACCGTGATCTTAGATGGCCGGCCAATCAGCTGTCAGTATAGTAGCAGTACAGACTAGAGTTGCATGTGACATTTTGTCCCCCAATAGTTTGCACCAAGTGACACATATGAATAGTCAGTCTTCATCTGTGTTTCATAGTTCATGTGCGTCACATCCACATAGAGCCACTGGCCACACACTTCTTTACCTGCTGGTTACTGGTGTAGAGCTAGAGGGATACACTTCTAAACAGCCATGGTAATCCGTTGTTAACATTTTGAAACGCATCAGGGTTCATTGGGTTGTAGCTAGGCTACTTATTAGGAGTAGTGGTATTGATTAGGATCGGTACTATTAACCGGAGACTCACTCATGTGGCCGAGACTTGGAAGGTGGGGCCGATGAGGGGGCGGACCTCGGTGTCATCAGCAGCTTCCTGAAGTCGTCATTGGTCAGTTTAGACCTGAGGAGAAAAATGGTTAATATCCCGTCTCTGTACTGTCTAACCCCTACCTGCTCTGTATTGACCTGTCTCTGTACTGTCTAACCCCTACCTGCTCCTTAATGACCTGTCTCTGTACTGTCTAACCCCTACCTGCTCCTTAATGACCCGTCTCTGTAAAGTCTATCCCCTACCTGCTCCTTGATGACCTGTCCCTGTACTGTCTAACTCATACCTGCTCCTTGATGACCTGTATCTGTATTGTCTAACCCCTACCTGCTCCGTAATGACCCGTCTCTGTAACGTCTATCCCCTACCTGCTCCTTGATGACCTGTCTCTGTACTGTCTAACCCTGATAGAGCCCCCCTGCTCCTTCATGAACCTATTAACTCACTGCATAGCAGACGTGTGGTCCTCCATCTCGTGGCCCTCCGGGGCCAGTGGGTTGGAGTAGGTCTCGGCTGAGGAGAGAGAAAAGGTTGTGTTATGATCACTACTGACCTCTGACCTGTTTAAACTCACTGCTCTCATGGAGTGCAGGCTTATTTATTTATTAATAAGCCGCCTATTCAATCTGCTGAATTAGACATGCCATGTTCAAAAAGTTGATTAAAAAAAAGAATTGGATTGTACAGTAAATGGTGTATACAATCAGGACACTGACAGTCCGTCTTATACCTTATTGTCCGCATTTTGAGACGTTTGGAAAATCATAGACTAGCAAATAAGAAGCCACTGCAATCCGCTTATCGGATTCTAAACAATCAATCAGACTTAATCAGATTTGATTCTGTGTAAAATCAGTGTGATTCGTGACTACAGTCATTATGGTGGACCGGAAAATATCATCATCAAAATATCATATCATCACCCAACTAGGAACTGATGCTCGTAGTGCGTACAGTAGATACAGCAGGCAGCCAAATACATACTTCTAGTGATATGCATCATATGCAATCCTAATAATACGTATTTAACAGGACCACAATCTCACTTCTAGTAATCACTACTAGTAATATGTATCATGTATTCGTTCATAGTAAGCATGTTACATGACCACAAGAATACTTCTAGTAATTTCTTAGTCTTAGTAATTTGCATCATGTATAATATCACAGTACGCATTTTAGATTAACGTAACAACAACAGTGGCTAGTACTGTTCTAGATGTAGCTTCTACTATGCTCAGATTGTTGTGCTAGCATTAGCTGCTAGTATGATGCTAGGTCTGTGCTAGCATTAGGCGCTAGGAACGACGCAGATGGAGGTCTTACATTCAGGCATCGTGGCGAAGTGGACGTCACTCCCAGCTAGAATGAAGAAGTGTGTTGGTCCAACTCTGCCGATGGATCAGTTCAACACGCAGGCTGCAACGGAGTTTAAAACCAGGGTAGCTCTTCTGGGACCATAGACTGGTTTGGTGCGTACAGCACCGGAACCGGAAACAGCTAAAAAGCCCCCCCCCCCCCTCTCTCTCTCTCTCTCTCTCTCTCTCCCTCTATACTGTATCAGTTTAACCATTGTTATTGTCATCTAAAATACTATGAGAAAAAAAAATATGAGAAGAAGCCTAGTAATTTATTATAGTACTATTTATTATTTCACATGATACATATAACTGATTAAAACGCTTGTTGCTGCATGTGTTTGTATAAATTTAGTATAGTATCAACCCTGACTCTACTCCATTATATTTATAAGACAAAAATTATTGAGATTAAATCCCTAAAGATCCCTTTCCTCAAGTTCAATGGCACTGCTTTTTGTATGGAACCTTCCAGTAAACCATAATAATAATTTAGTGACGATTACAAACACATATTTTATACAGTCTATTCTGAAAGAATATGTGGATGACTAATTCTCAAATGAATTGTTCCTTCATCTGAAACTTCTGTGTTTAAATACTAATCTAAAAATTCCTACAATGAACAGGTGTTGTGTTACTGAACCACAGAAGAAGGAGATCAGCTGTACATACACGTTTATTATGGTCAATTTAATATTCACAACATAGACACTGGTCCTGGACTGGGACCACCGCAGCCCTCAGGGTTTGGACTGCGCCAGCGTCTCCAACACTTTAGCTACTTGGTCGGCGTTCATGTTGTCCAGAGCGACACTCTGCTCTTTTCCAAATTCTGCAGAGAATCAGAACAGGAATCAGAATTCGCTGCCAACACGGACCAGGAATTTGTCTTGGTGTTGGTGCAAACAAGAACAACAAACTAGTAGGATGCAGTAAGAAAGCAAGCCATAGGTACTGCAAGCCAAGAAACATAAATATACAAATATTTACAATAAGAAAACCATATGTCAAATATATAAGGATTATGTAAAGATGAAAGAATATGTACAGTACACATCAGATTTTAAACGAAGGTTGTACAAAGAGAAAGACATTTGAATGATGTCAACCATTTGAATGTGCTGCACATCCGTGTACACATGAAGAAACATCCATCCAAACTCTTAAGAATCCAGTTGGTGTAAACCAGGAGAGAATATAGCATGACCCCTTCATACGCAGGTATCCCCAAGACACACACACACACACACACACACACAAGACAGAGACAGAGACAGAGAGACAGAGCGAGACATGTACCGAGAGACACAGAGAAAGAGAGAAAGAAACAGAGACAGAGCAAGAGAAAGACACAGAGACAGAGCGAGAGAAAGAGAGAAAGACACAGAAACCAAGCGACAGAGAGACAAACCCAGAATATAAGAGAGAGAGCGAGACTCACCATATCTGCCCCAGAGTCTCGCCTGGATGCCCGAACATTCCCGGATCAGAATCGGGAACTCAGGGTTGGCGCGCTTCAGACTCACATAGTGGTTCTCCACAAAATCCCTACACACAAACACACAAGTACATTGACACATCGTTATCAAATAAAATATAAATATTTTGTTATAGGCAGTTCTTTCCCTCACTAACCAACATCAGTGGTAACCCTCGCCAGAGTTTTGGGTCACAAATGTGGTTTAATCCTCTTATGACTGATACATAAAATAGAATCATAAGTCTCATAGTCTCATAGTTATCAGTCTCCAGATGCGGGTATTAAAAATGAAAGGTGTTCCCAATAGTGTGCAATAAACTGGATGATCAAACTATCATTCTCGTGTTTACACCACATTTACATAACTAATATTTCCCAACGCTGTGCAGTTGTTACATTGCATTATATACGAATATTATTAATGTAAATAGCAGTGATTGTGCATTAAATATGACTTTGAGTCATGTTACTAGTTGTTATATTGCATTATATATGACTATGAGTCTCCTCATCTGAAGGTTAATCAACAACACTGGCTATGCTAGTTAGCTTAGCAGGCTAGTGAGTATAAATCAGGCCGTTTTCAGACCGAGGTGCTCCATCTGTGGTCGGATCTGTGGTTACCTGGCGCCCTGACTCGCCGCGGAGGTTTGGCAGAGATGAAGACGAACTTCCCTCAGGTTTCTGGACAGATTGGAGCCGATGGCTCTGACTGCGGCGGCCGCCATGTTGACTGATGTTCTTCTTCTACGTCTCGGTTTAATGTCAGCCTACAACGCCGCCTGGCGTATTTCTGCCACCCACTGGTTTGGAGGTCAGTACTATGGAATTTCATAAATTAAAATCAAGGCCAGTATCTGGGTCCAGTACCAGTATCATATAGCTAGTCATAAATAAAGAGATGCAGATAGCAAACTTTTTCAATTTATTCACATGAGTAAATATTTGAATCAAATGTCCATGGTGCTTATGGACCGGGACCAGGACCAAGACCTGACCACACCCCCAATGCAATATGTGCCAGTATGACGTCCGCGTGTGTGTGTGTGTGTGTGTGTGTGTGTGTGTGTGTGTGTGTACTAGTGTGTGGATGTGTGTGTCTGTGTATATACTAGTGTGTCTGTATGTGTACGTGTGTGTATGTGTGTGTGTGTGTGCGTGTACTAGTGTGTGTGCATGTGTGTGTACTAGTGTGTGTATGTGTGTGTCTGTGTATATACTAGTGTGTCTATATGTGTACGTGTGTATGTGTGTGTGTGTGTGTGTGTGTATGTATACTAGTGTGTGTGTGTGTGTGTGTGTGTGTGTGTGTGTGTGTGTGTGTGTGTGTGTGTGTGTGTACTAGTGTGTGTGTGTGTGTGTATGTGTGTGTGTGCGTACTAGTGTGTGTATGTGTGTGTGTGTGTGTGTGTGTGTGTGTGTGTGTGTGTGTGTGTGTGTGTGTGCGTGTGTGTGTGTACTAGTGTGTGTGTGTGTGTGTGTGTGTGTAGGCCTACTACTGTGTGTGTGTGTGTGTGTGTGTGTGTGCGTGTCTGTGTGTATACTAGTGTGTGTGTGTACTAGTGTGTGTATGTGTGTGTGTGTGTGTGTGTGTGTGTACTAGTATGTGTGTACTTGTGTGTGTGTGTGTGTGTGTGTGTGTGTGTGTGTGTGTGTGTGTGTGTGTGCGGGCGTGTGTGTACTAGTGTGTATGTGCACGGGCGTGTGTGTGTGTGTGTGTGTGTCTACTAGTGTACTAGTGTGTGTGTATGCGGGCATGCCGGGCGGGGCTGGCTCTCCTCAGCACCTCCCTCCTGCGCTTCTCGTTGAGGAGCTGCTGGATGCGTCTGTTCTGTATTCTCACCCGGCCCCGCCCTTCCCGCGGCGACGACACCTCGTCCACCGCGTTGCTGAAGGAGGGGGGCGGGGCCCTGGCGCTCACGGTCCGGGTGGGCGTGGTCACAGTGGGCGTGGTCAGAGTGCTATGTTCCTGTGTCGCTGTGCCGACGGCTGACGCGGTCGGGACACTGGTGGTGGTTAGCGTGGCGCCCCCGCCGGTTACCACGGTGACCACGTCGGTGACCACGTCGGTGACCACGGCCGCTCTGTTAGTGGTGGGGCCGGCGGTGGAGGTGGAGGTGGTGGTGACGGTGGAGGGGACGGTGGTGGTGGTGGTGACGGTGGAGGTGGAGGTGGTGGTGATGGTGGTGGTGGAGGTGGAGGTGGAGGGGACGGTGGTGGTGGTGGTGACGGTGGAGGTGGAGGTGGAGGGGACGGTGGGAGCTGAGGACCCCTCTGAAGAATCCTCATAGTCCTCAAAGTCCACGTAGACAAAGTCCTGGCTGCCGCTGCCTCCGGTGGTCCGGGGCGGAGCAGCGGTGGTAGTGGGGGGAGGGGCGGATGGTGACCACTTCCTGTCGGGATTAAGGGACGGATCTGGCGGATATGACCTGGACACAATGATGTCACTGTTACAGTCTGTCCTTCATCACAGCTACAGTCTGTCCTCTATCACAGCTACAGTCTGTCCTCTATCACAGCTACAGTCTGTCCTCTATCATAGCTACAGTCTGTCCTCTATCACAGCTACAGTCTGTCCTGTATCACAGCTACAGTCTGTCCTGTATCACAGCTACAGTCTGTCCTCTATCACAGCTACAGTCTGTCCTGTATCACAGCTACAGTCTGTCTTGTATCACAGCTACAGTCTGTCCTTTATCACAGCTACAGTCTGTCCGTTATCACATGATGAGCCACGCACTGACCTGGACATGTTTCCATGACTGGTGAAGTTGCCATGACTACAAGACTTGCAACACATCTGTCTATATTTGGGCATGGAACAGTAACGACTCAACACCTGGAGGCGACAGAAGGCCGACTGGTCTCCACGGCAACGCTGCCCTAGACAGACAGACAGACACACACACACACACACACACACACACACACACACACACACACAAACACAAACACACACACAAACACATATGATGAGGAGGAGAGAGAGGAGAGACAGAAGATGGAGTGGGTAGAGGGGAAGACGATGAGAGGGGAGAGGAGAGGAGGAGGAGGTGCAGGAGGAGGTTACTGGTGAGGAGCGGAGGAGCAGAAGACTGAGGAGATCTGGAAATCCACTGGACGATAGATGTATTCTTGTCACCTGCAGGGG
>NC_140280.1:2598642-2803642 GCF_964030765.1 Micromesistius poutassou | reverse complement strand
AATACTAGCCTGGTATATTGTTCCCTGGTGGCAACCACACCACCCACAGGCACACACACTGTCAACCTGTTTGTTTGCCTGGTAACCACACACACACACACACACACACACACACACACACATACACATACACACATGTGTGCGTGTGCGTGTGTGTGTTACCTGTTCCACAGGATCTAGAGCAGTGTGTGTGTATGTGTGTGTGCGTTTGTGCGCGTGTGTCTGTGTGTGTGTGTTACCTGCTCCACAGGGTTGAGAGCACTCTGACCACTTCTTCAAAGCCCACTGGTAGAACACAGTGTCGTCATGGAGACGGTTGTCCACCAGCGACGTCTTCATGGTTTCCTTGACGACATACTTATAGGACACGGCCACCTTGGCATCACCATGACAACGAATCTGTCACACAAGACAACAACAGTGTGTTGTTATTTATAATTAGAGACACTCTGTATCTTAATGTTATGATAATTTATTATAGACCATTATGATGACTCTGTATCAGAGTGTTAAGATATATAATTATAGATGATATATATTTATAGACCATTATGATGACGCTGTGACTGAGCGGTCCGCTGGTCGCCACGGTTTCCCGATCTTCCTGGTTGGTGTAGGTCCAAGCCACGCCCCTCTCTATGACCCCACGGGATTCTGGGAGTTGGCCGTCATCGTTCAGGAAGAGGAGGCCGGTGTCCTGGTTCTTCAGGGCTAGCACAGATAACCGTTGTTAGATAGCAGCTACATTCACCCTTTCACACAGACACCATCAGTAGATATCAGCTACATTCACCCTTTCACAAAGACACCACCGTTAGGTAGCAGCTACGTTCACCCTTTCACAGACACTACCGTTAGATAGCAGCTACATTCACCCTTTCACACAGACACCACCGTTAGATAGCAGCTACATTCACCCCTTCACACAGACACCATCAGTAGAAAGCAGCTACATTCACCCTTTCACAAAGACACCACTGTTAGATATCAGTTACATTCACTCTTTCACACAGAAGGCTCTAAACCGGTTCCTAGATTGGGACCAAGGTTAGTTGAGAGGTAGGAGGGCGTCGCCATGGTTACCAAGGATGTGAGGAGAAGCTCTGTGTTCCATCACCACCAGGTGTCTGGCTCCCGCTGGAATCTCTAAGATCTTCAGGTAACCTTAGCAACAACATCACACATGGAGAGCACACATATATACATCTATATCTATGTAACTCTAGATACATCGATCTATAAATCGATGTATCTATAGATAAATAGATATTGCATATCTATGGATCTATAGATCCATAGATCCATAGATCCATTGATAAGGGTTTGTGTGTGGATGTTTTTCTGGTGTGTGTGTGTGTGTGTGTGTGTGTGTGTGTTAGTGTGTGTGTACCTTGTTTTGCGCTGCGTGTGAAGTTTCCTTTGACCACCTGACAGGTGGAGTTATTTCCTCCACAGACTCCACACCGGTCCTCCTGCTTGTCCGACGCCACCTGATGGTCACAGCCCACGTGCTGCCACACACACAGACACACACACACCGCAACACACACCCACACACACACACACCATAACACACACACACACACCGTAACACACCATAATACACACACACACACACACACACACACACACACACACACGCCACACAAAAACACCATAACACACACCGTGACACACACATACACAGACACATGTCTTCAACATTCCCTAATGCTTCTATGCACATACGGTATATGATAAAGTATTATAGTAGCCTACCTCACACTCCCCCCTCACACACAAGCTGTAGGCATCGCTGTAAGAACAGCGAGTCCCATCATGCACCTGGGTCTCCATGTACACCACCTCCCCGGTCTCCTTAGACTGGCAGTACAGCTGGCACCTGTCATCCGCTGCACACACACACACACACACACACACACACACACACACACTCAACACACACACACACACGCATATGCACACACACACAAACACACGCACACACACTCAACACACACACACACACACACACACACACACAGCAACCGTCTGCATTACTGTAACCCAAATCTATGATTATAGCAGTAATTGTGCATAAATATATATATATATGTTTTCTGATTGTGTGTTTGTGTGCTTGTGCATTAGGGTTAGGGTTGTGTGTGTGTGTGTGTGTGTGTGTGTGTGTGTGTGTGTGTGTGTTACATTCAGGGCTCTCGTAGGTCAGCCAGTGGTGTTTGGTTCCGTTGTGTTCAAAGTGCGGATCCCAGACCTGGCACTGCTCCGCCCTGCCACCACAACACGGTCAGTATTGCTGGTATTGCTAGTAATACTAGTACTGCTAGTAATACACAACACAACACTGCTAGTACTGTTAGTACTGCAAGTACTTCTAGTACTGCTAATACTGCTAGTAATGCTAATACTGCTAGTAATTGTAATTTACTAATACACAGTACTGCTAGTACTACTATTAGTACATCTGTTAGTGTTACTAGTAATACTACAGTTGATACTACTAGTAACAGACAACACAGCACTACTGTAAGAGTGTTGTGTGTGATAGTACACATGACGGAATCTCACCTGTAGTCGCTGGACGTAGGACAGTCTCCCAAGCTGCACAGCTGGAACTCAAAACGGTTTCCGATGCAGGGGCGCCCCCCGTTGGCAGGTCTGAGGAAGACAGGAAAAAATAGTCAGCTCTCCCCTCTTGTCTTGTCCCCTGTCCTGTCCTATCTGCTATCCCTTTCTTCCCCTTTCCTCTCCTATCCCCTCTCCTCTCCTTTCCTATCTGCTCTGCTCTCCTCTCCGCTCCTTTAGATCTTTAATCAAATCTAATCTGGTAGAATACTGCCAGTGCTGAAGATCTTTAATCTAATCTAATCTGGTATCCTATAGCCAGTGTTGGAGAGTCTAAATCTAGTCCAATAGTAATCTAATGTGTCACATTAGGACTAGGGTTCAGTACCCAGGAGGGGCCGGTACAGTAGGGTTGGGGTTGGGGTTAGGGTTGGGGTTAGGGTTAGGGTTCAGTACCCAGGAGAGGCCGGTACAGTAGGGTTTGGGTTAGGGTTAGGGCTCAGTACTCACGCGGGGCCGGTACAGTAGGGTTGGGGTTAGGGTTAGGGTTAGGGTTAGGGCTCAGTACTCACGCGGGGCCGGTACAGTAGGGTTGGGGTTAGGGTTAGGGCTCAGTACTCAGGAGGGCCGGTACAGTAGGGTTGGGGTTAGGGTTAGTACTCACGCGGGGCCGGTACAGTAGGGTTGGGGTTGGGGTTAGGGTTAGGGTTAGGGTTGGGGTTAGGGTTAGGGTTAGGGCTCAGTACTCACGCGGGGCCGGTACAGTGGCGTGTGCGGTATTGGACGCCACCGCCGCAGGATCTCGAGCAGCCGCCAAACAAGCTCCAGCTGGCCCAGCCGCCATCTTGTCTCAGGAGGTCGGGGGTCAGGTGGAGACAGTAGCCTTTAAAACAGTTCTGTAATAGATAATAGATAATAGAGTAGATAATGGTAGATAACGAGACAGTAGATAATGATAGATAATGACAGATACTGGAACAGTAGATAATGATGGATGATGACAGTAGATAATGATGGATAATGAGACAGTAGATAATGATAGATAACGAGACAGTAGATAAAGATAGATAATGACAGTAGATAATGATGGCTAATGGAACAGTAGATCATGATGGATAATGACAGTAGATGATGGAACAGTAGATCATGATGGATGATGACAGTAGATAATGATGGATAATGACAGTAGATAATGATGGATGATGACAGTAGATAAAGATAGATAATGACAGTAGATAATGACGGATAATGGAACAGTAGATCATGATGGATAATGACAGTAGATCATGGAACAGTAGATCATGATGGATGGTGACAGTAGATAATGATGGATAATGAGACAGTAGATAATGATGGATAATGACAGTAGATAATGGGGCCGTACCCTCCCAGGGCCACACTTGGTGCCGTCGATGGGCGGACTCTTCTTGGTCTTGCAGAAGAAGGGGTTTTCAGGGTGACTGCACCACAGCTGCTTACAGGGGTCGTATGAACTGTACTGGAGACAGACAGACAGGTAGATAGACAGACAGGCGGACAGACAGAAAGGTAGATCGACAGAGAGAGAGACAGGTTAATGGAACGGTAGGTAGACAGACAGGAATAAAGACAGGTAGACAGACATGTAGCCTTACAGCAGTACAGGTTGTGCAGGCTGATCCAGGTAGAATGACAGACAGATAGACTGATAGTCACGGTAGGCAGACAGAAAGACAGACAGGTAGTCTTACAGCAGTACAGAGTGTGTAGTCTGATCCGAAGTCGAAGCGACACTGTTGGTCCATAGAGAACTGCAGACCAGGGAGCTGGGGCTCTACCGGACGGTCAGAATGAAACGGGTCGTCACGGAGACAGTCGTAGGCCCTGAGAGAGAGAGAGAGAGAGAGAGAGAGAGAGAGAGAGAGAGAGAGAGAGAGAGAGAGAGTATTAGAGAGGTACACTAGCAGTACTAAAGGTAGACTAGCAGTAGTATGAGAGAGGTCCACTAGCAGTAGTAGTGGTCCACTAGCAGCAGTATGAGAGAGGTCCACTAGCAGTAGTAGAGGTCCACTAGCAGCAGTATGAGAGAGGTCCACTAGCAGTAGTAGAGGTCCACTAGCAGCAGTATGAGAGAGGCCGTCTAGTCTACGTACTGCAGGTAGGTGCTGAGCTCCTGGCGGCTGCAGCGGGACCAGTGGTAGCGGTGGAAGGCGGCCTGGACCAGAGGGGACATGATGCTGCCCTGCAGAGCCTCTTCAGCACAGCCGTTCTCCTGGCTGTCATGCTCCATCCCCAGCCTGCACACACACACACACACACACACACACACACACACACACACACACACACACACATAGAGACAGGCACACACACACACACACACACACACACACATGTGATAAACATGACGTAAACATGTGATAAACATGTGACATGCGGATACGGGAGCTCGTACACGTGTCCCGTCTCGTGGGCGATCACGAAGGCGGACGAGAAGCCGTCCTCCAGGGTCAGGGTGCAGCTCCGCACAGGCTGACACATGCCTGTCACCGGGGCATAGCCTGCAGACAGACAGGGAGAGAGACAGACAGGCAGACCCACAGGTAGAGAGACAGGGAGACAGACAGGGAGACAGACAGGGAGACTGACAGACAGGCAGACAGACAGAAAGACAGACAGGTGGAGAGACAGACAAGCAGACAGACAAGGAGACAGGGAAACAGACAGGTAGATAGGTGGAGAGAGACAGATACATAGACAGACAGGTAAATAGGTGGAGAGACAGAGAGGTAGACAGACACACAGACATAAACGTAGATAGGTAAGTAGACAGGTAGACTCAGAGATATGGTAAGACAGGTAAGACGGGTAAGACGGGTAAGACAACTTTCTTGAATAATGCAACTTCTTAACGTGTTGTGATGAATAAATGCATAGCTAATGCAGAGCAAACGCTAACATAGCAGGAGGTAGCGCTAACGTTGGCGAGGCATTAGAGCTAACGCTAGCATAGCAGGAGTAGAGTACCCTGCATGCCGGCGGGGCCGAACTCCTGGCGGGTGATGTAGATGGCGTGGTCGTGGTGGTCGATGCTCTGCTCCGCCTTCTGCTGGAGGTACGCCCAGCGACACACGTTCTCCAGACTCTGGGACGGGTTCCACACCTCGATCAGCTCCTGAGACTGACACACGTGTACGCACACAGACACGCATACGCACGCCAACACACACACACTAGATTAGACTAGCATGACTAGACCTTAGAAGTGTGCCTTCTGTTTGACACACTGCAGTTAGTCTCAAGTTAGTACCTTACTGGGTGACTGGTTAGTATCTTACTGAGTCTCAGGTTAGTTTGTGGGTCCCAGGTTAGTAAGTGGGTCTCAGGTTAGTTAGTGGGTCTCAGATTAGTTACTAAACCTCAGGTTAGTTACTAAGTCTCAGATTAGTTAGTGGGGCTCAGATTAGTTACTGAATCTGAGGTTAGTTAGTTGGTCTCAGGTTAGTTAGTAGTTCTCAGCTCAGTACCTTGCTGGCTGATAGGATGATGATCCTGACGAGGATGATGTTGATGTTGGCGCCCAGGGAGCGTTCTTGGTAGATCTCATTAACCTAAGAGAGAACTGAAATCAATAACTTTATATGCAGTATTTTCATTCATGGTTATTGTTTATTGATTTAGTCTTTGTGTGCGTGTGTGTGTGTGTGTTTGGGGGGCCCTACTATGTTCATCAGGGTTAGCAGGTAGCGCTGGATCTGCTCTCTGCCATGAAACAACATGACCGAATAATCCACGCCCAACAAAACCTGCAGAGGGCAGATTAATGTATAATCTACAAACAAGTCCGGCCAATGATAGATTCAACTAAAGTACAATCTACAGACAAGTCAGACAGATGACAGATACAATTAAAATCGAAAAACAGCACCTGCAGATAATAGAATAAAGTCACCTCTACATTACAGAGTAGTTACCTCGACATTACAGAGTAAAGTTACCTCTACATTGAACAGCTCCTCCTCCTCTATTTGTCGCCGGTTGCGACCGCCTGTTTTCGAGTGATTAGTTTTTCCTTTCAGCATCTCCAACTCCGATTGAAAGCCAAGGAAAGAACCTGTAGTCAGAGAGACAGAAATAACATCTGTGGTCTGTAGAGATATAGTAGCAAAAATTGTTTGTTTTATATAATTGTATTGAATATATAGTGTGCAATATAATATTTTTTACTGCATAGTGTAATATGATATAAAGACATATTGTGAGTTAATCACTTCTTTTGAAGTCATCTGCGGTGTGATTGACCGCTGCTGGGTGTTTGATGATGTCCGACATTCTGTAAACAATGTGTTCTTGTCCTCTTCCCTTCCCTTGCTCCTCGTTCCCTCGCTCCGCTTCCTTCCCTCTCTCCAACGGCTCGATAAAATATTCCTCCTTGCCCAATCGGATCATACCTGCCTGGAACAAAAACACATTATACACTGCAAATTTTGCTAACTATACACTAACAAATAACTACCGATTACAGTAAACGGTTACATTCTGGAGCTAGTAGACCTAACGACCTAACTACACTGACAGTTACATACCGTAGCTAGTCACTATCACGTTACACTAGTAAACAGTAAGATACTGTAGCTAGTCACTATCACTTTACACTAGTAAACAGTAAGATACTGTAGCTAGTCACTATCACTTTACACTAGTAAACAGTAAGATACTGTAGCTAGTCACTATCACGTTACACTAGTAAACAGTAAGATACTGTAGCTAGTCACTATCACTTTACACTAGTAAACAGTAAGATACTGTAGCTAGTCACTATCACGTTACACTAGTAAACAGTAAGATACTGTAGCTAGTCACTATCATGGCACACAAACGATTACATGCTGTAGATAGGGTTAGGGTTACACTACTAAATAGTTACACATTGAAGCTAGTAACAATCCCATTACTGTAGCTATTAACTATCACATTAAATTAACAGTTAGTGCAGCTAGTATTTATCACATTACACTAAAAGACACACTTTCCTAACCGGTTAACTCTAACTGCCCTAACCAGTTCAACGCACCAGTCCATGGCAGGTGCTCAAAGCGACGGCGGTGTCAGGTGTGTTAGTGACGTCTCCGCTGTAGTGACACTGGGCGTCCACTAGTGGCAGCCGGATGCTGGCTCCGCCCTCCTCCTGCCAATCAACCGTTGCTCCCGGGGCGACCAATCGGCTGTTCCGCTGCAGGCGCAGGTGTAGCTCCCGCCCAAATATGGTCATGTTGTAGAAGACCACTCCTCCCCCTCCGCGGTCCTCCTCCCTCTTCTCCTTCATGTGGTCCTCCCTTCCTCCATCAGCCGCGTGTCTTCGGCTGCGGGGGCGTGGTCGGTCCAGGTTAGGGGCGGGCGCTAGGTAGGAAAGGAACCGCCCCTCAGAGTCTGTGCTGAGGGGACGAAAGACCTCAAAGTCTGACAGGACTTCATGGAGAGACTCTGAGGGAGTGGGAGGGAGGGAGGGAGAGAAAGAGGGAGAGATGGTGGGAGGGAAGGAGGGATGGGGGGAGGGAGGGAGGGGAGGAGGGAGGGAGAGATGGAGGGAGGGGAGGAGGGAGGGAGAGATGGCGGAAGGGAGAGATGGTGGGAGGGAGGCAGGGAGGGAAGGAGGGAGGGGAGGAAGAGGAAGGAGGGAGGAGGGAGAGATGGTGGGAGGGAGGAAGGATGGAGATGGAGGGAGGGAGAGATGGTGGATGGAGGGAAGGAGAGATGGAGGAAGGGAGGGAGATATGGAAGGAGAGAGGGAGGAGAGAGATGGAGGGGGAGGGAGAGATGGAGGGGAGTACGAGTACGGCAGGGAGAGAAAGAGGGTCAGAGAGAGAGAGAGAGAGACAAGGTCATTAGGTCAGTGCATTATTTTAGAAGTGACATAATGATGGCGGGACGATAGTAAAGTGAAAGAGGAAAATCACACACACACAAACACACGCCCGCGCCCACACACACACACACACACACACACACACACACACACACACACACACACACACACACACACACGGAGACACACACGGAGACACACACACAGACACACTCAGCCGTCCAAGTCCAGATCACGGAGTGATGGTGAAATCTGATCCGTGAACCCTTCGCATTCCACACCACCGCCAGAACGTTACGGAACAAACGTGGCAGAAAGAGGAGAAATGCTGTCTCTCTTTCCCCCCTACCCACCCTCTCTTTATCTCTCTCCCCCTCTCTCTCTCCCTAATAAGAAGCTGTTGCTTGTTTTTCTGAAACTCCCAAACGGAACCAGTCCGGAGCGGGCAGAACCCCAACTTTCCATTTTCTACACTCTCCTGGCAGGGTGTGAGGATTGAATTCTAAAACTTTTTTTTAGAGTTTTTAAACACGTTTAAAATCCGCTTTTAATCCGCTCCACCTGAATCCACTTATCATCTGGAAGTCGAGCAGTGACAATTTAGTCCAGAAGTCTGACCGCGTTACCGGAGTACTAGTACCCCAGCTCTGGTAGTATCGGTAGGACTAGTAGGACTACGTACCTGTGTGCGAGGTGATGTAGAGCGATGAGGAGAGATGCACCAGGACCAGAGACACCGTCCAGACCGGACACCGGGACATGGTCGGTACCGACAGACCGGCGCGGGGCGGACTACTGCGGGATTAGGATAAACGATCTAACAGGCTCGTCCTCCCTCACTTCCTAGCGGACCGCAGAGAGAACCTCTGTTGTTCATCTTTCGCTCTCTCTCTCTCTCTCCCTCTCCCTCGCTCACTCGCTCTCTCCCTCTCTCTATATATCTCTCTCTCTCTCCTCTCATCTCCTTACTTTGTTCGTCTCAAACTGAAACCCAGGCTGATACATAGATTAACTCATGATTTGTTTATTATATAAATACATGATATATAAACATGAAACAATATAGGATAGAAATGTCTAACAGACACCCAGCCACATGCTCTTTAACTTAGCAATAAACCCAGCACCACTGTCCAAGTTACCAGGTTACCAGTTTACCAGGGGATCCCAAAGGTCCAGGATGGTGCTAACCCAGGAGCATCCCGTTTCCAAGGCAACCCTTGCTACAACAGTCTGCAGACCACATGTCTACAGGGGAAACAGCTTCGTTTTAATCTCCATGACGACCAGACCTTGTCAATCGACATGGATTCCACTATAGGGTCCTATTCCCAGGTGAATACTGCCTACTGAGTATTGTTACTGACCCTCCCTTTATGACGCCTGAGTATTGTTGCTGACCATGCCTTTATGACAGCCAGAGTATTGTAGCTGACCATGCCTTTATGAGAGTATTGTTGCTGAATATTCCTTTATGACAGCCTGAGTATTGTTACTAACCATCCCCTTATGACAGCCTGAGTATTGTAGCTGACCAGGCCTTTATGACAGAGTATTGTTGCTGACCAAGCCTTTATGATAGCCTGAGTATTGTAGCTGACCAGGCCTTTATGACAGAGTATTGTTGCTGACCAGGCCTTTATGACAGAGTATTGTTGCTGACCAAGCCTTTATGATAGCCTGAGTATTGTAGCTGACCAGGCCTTTATGACAGAGTATTGTTGCTGACCAGGCCTTTATGACAGAGTATTGTTGCTGACCAGGCCTTTATGACAGAGTATTGTAGCTGACCAGGCCTTTATGACAGAGTATTGTTGCTGACCAGGCCTTTATGATAGCCTGAGTATTGTAGCTGACCAGGCCTTTATGACAGAGTATTGTTGCTGACCAGGCCTTTATGATAGCCTGAGTATTGTAGCTGACCAGGCCTTTATGACAGAGTATTGTTGCTGACCAGGCCTTTATGATAGCCTGAGTATTGTAGCTGACCAGGCCTTTATGATAGCCTGAGTATTGTTGCTGACCAGGCCTTTATGACAGCCTGAGTATTGTTGCTAATGACATAAGATACTCCCACAGGGAGACAACCAATTAGAGGAAGAACATTACATCAAACCGTATACATCTTCACAAACCTTGTTTTATTTAAACATCACATCGTCATGGAAACCAACATTATTCAGCAGTATGTGCATGTGTGTTATGCAAGCTGTTGTGTGTGTATGTGTGTGTGTGTATATGTGTTTATGCGTGTGCGTGCATCACTGGGCCCTCCTAGACAGGAGCATCTCTCTGATGTTGTCTTCAGCTTCCTTCACACTCCTCTCCAGGTACGTCTTTTTCTGCTACACACACAAACACACACACACACACACACACTTGAATATACTGTTCACTCAGTATGAGTCTGTCTAACTATGGCACTTTCTGACAAAGAACAATCTGTCTGAACAAACCAGACGATAAGGGGATAGATTATGTTATCTTAGAATGTGTGTTAGCGTGCAAGATAGCATCTTAGAATGCAAAAAATATGATATCATGTGTATGATAGCAAATTGGCATGGAATGGAATGTTGTATGTTACTATGCATGCTAGTATAATAGCATGCATGCTAGCGTGTATGATAGCACGTTAGCATTTATGATGGTGTGTGGTGATGTGTGTGATGTGTGTGTGGGCTAGCATGTGGTTGTACCTCCAGCTCTTTGATTTTGGTGTCTGCTGTTTTCTGTTTGTCTGTCAGCTGGTTGTTGATCTCCTCTTTAGACTGCAGAATAAACCTGGAAAACATTAAAATACTCAATACTCATAGTTGGTTAAGTACTGAGGCAGGATATATTAAATAACAAAAAAAAAATCCAACAAAAAGCCTTGGCCGTTGCCGTCACGTTCCATCACCTCAAGCCCTAGCCCTCAATTCCCATTTATTGCTCAGGGCTGTTCTTCTGGCCGTTTTTTATTGGGCCAATATCAGATTTCAGTGTGAAAATTCAAACTGACCCACATGTGTAAAAGAGCAATAAAGACTCCCACTGTAGTAACCAAGTAAACACGGAGGCCACTGAGGTCATTTTCTCCAATACCGCTAGAAGTTCCCCAGAGTTTAAGGCTCATGTAGCCCGGAGCTATCAAGCTTTCGTCAGTGGAAGACGGGAGGGGATCCGCCCGCCTTGTTTGTTTGAGTCTTTTGCTTCTTTAGACTTGATTTTAAGGCCCTTCACTTTTTGGACTTTTGTTCTATATGCTTTCAAATAAAGACTGGTTACGATACGAACCCTTAAGTTTTGCTTGTACAGAAGTGTCTGTACAAGCACTGACCCTAACACTGACCCTAACCCATCCCTCCACTGACCCTAACCTTGACCCTAACTCACCCTCTCATCCCTCCACTGACCCTGACCCCAACCCTCCACTGACCCTAACCCTCCATCGCAGCGGCCATGTTTGGATGCACCGAGTGACTCTGGCTGATGTGGATCTAGAGTGTCGTGTCGTCACGTGGTGAGTGAGGGAGGTCCCATATTACTACTATGATTCCAACAACATAAGCTATAATAACAACCATACTACTAGAATGTCCTCTGTAGACGTTAAGCTGGGCGTGTGTCTGTGCACGACTGTGAGTGGGCGAATGTGACTCACATTCGGCCGACGCCCTCGTACATGCGCGTGTTGGGAGGCAGGCCTGTGATCTCGGTGTGCGTGAGGTTGGAGTGCTTCTTCATGCGGTTCAGCTGTTCAATCTGCAGGTCGGCCAGTTTCACTTTCTGCTGCCTGTCGATCATCTTAACCTGCAGCTCGGAGAAGGCCTGACACAAATGAGTATTATTAATGCATTGTATTAAACATGCTATACACACCACCTTCCCCGTAGACAAACAAGTATTATTAATACATTATATGATAAACCCTATTCTACATGATATACATCCACTTCCCCTGTAGACATAAGTATTATTAACAATAGATTATATTCTAAATTATATATACATCATCTCCACCTAAAGCATTCTGACCTCATTAGACCATACACATAAACGCTTTGATATTTTTATTGTACCCTCCCAGGATAAAGCATCATCTAACTATCGTCAAAACGAACGATTGGAATATAAATGACTGGAATGTAACATGCTATGAAAACCTTAGGCTTGTGAACACACTATGAAAGCCTTAGATTTTGCTACCAGGGCTTTCAGAGCTACACTTGGGAGTAGCCATAAGATCAGAACCCACGGTGGTAGAGCCCCACATGCTGCTCTATCCCCATCTGGTAATCGGGTGTTCTAGCCGCATCTGGGGCTCAAGCCACTCTTTCCTGAGATACTGATCTCAGGAAAGAGTCTCATCTAACTCCAAGGCAAGCCTGTACTTTGTTTCCAAGTCACAGGTTAAATCCATTGATATGGAGTTAGATGGACTGTCCCCAGAGGATAAAAATCGCTCTGGCTACATGACCAGATGGGCTGGCCCTGTCTGACTATACTAGGACATGCATGGGGGTACAGAGAAGGTGGACTAGTGGCCTGACGTTAGTGGTTAAAACAATTGACTAGTTGCCTATTGGTTACATAGGTGGACTAGTTGGCTAATGGTTAATGAGCTGGACTGGCTCGCTAGTGGTTAATTTGAATGACTAGTTGATAATGGTTAATGAGATGGATCTCATTAACCATGAGCTACCGGTTGATTAAATTGACTAGAATTCCAGTGGTTAAACACATGGACTAGTTCGTTTATGGTACATTAGATGTACTAGTTAGCTTGTGGTTACAAATATAGACGGAATGGCTTGTTGTTAAAATACAGACTAGTTAGCTAGGGGCTAGGATAGTTAGCTATCGTTACGGCCAGAGATAGCCGAGGAGCGTGGTCCGGCTGTGTATAACGTCAGTCCCGTCATGCGTCTTAAGTCATGCACCCTACAAACCACAACGCTGGGATATCAAACATACACACAAGTAAAATAACCAGTTAATGTTTAAGATAGCTATATATTATAAATAGTAAGATATTAAATTAAAGAGACCTTCTTCAGCTCCTGGTTTACGGGCGCGGCCATGATGCAAGTGACGTCACAGACAACAATGAGCTCACCAAATTAAAAGCCCCATAATTGTACAATGTCTTCTGTTCTTAATTTTCTTAATTCTAAATTTCTTTCACCCCTGCCAAAGTTGTATACTACTAGTGTTTAGTATACGTTATATTCTCTTTTGAAAAGGAAATCTCTACATATAAATTTGCCTCTAATGGGATCATATCTTTGACTCGACTATTTGTTCACCGCATTAATTGAAATAGATAATTAATTGAAGAACATGCAATAGTTGCGGTTTATCACAAAAACAAAAGTGTAGAAAAAGAACCATAATGTCAAACTATTTATAACTACTTATAGACACACAATATTTATTATATATATATATATATTATATATATTTTGTTATGGTCACCCGACTTAAAATGGAAAATATAAAATGATACATGTGACACAAAAGGCACGGTCTTGGAGTTTATTGACACAAAACATAAAACATTCTTCTACATAACAGAAAGGCTGTGGCTCTGGTTCCCATGGATACAAGATCATGTTAGAAAAAACAAAGAAAATAGCAAAACATATGAATTATTAACACATGTAATAAACAAGTGGACAGCGGTACCAAAACAAGCCAATCAAATGCTGTGTTGGAAGGATGTGGGCGGGACCAATGACGATGGAGGTCCAATCAGAAGAAATCCCTGCTTCCGCAGAGTCCAGAGAAACCAACAACAGACTGAACCATTTGAAGTTGTCCAACAGTCAAATGAGGAAAATAATCTTGTTTCTTCCGCCGCCATCTTGGAAGGCTTCAGAAGGAAAGTTTCCAGTGAAGTTTACACTGGAAACTTTTCACTGATGTTCAGCCAAACTAAAGTAACCCCCCCTCCCCTCCCCCCCAGTGTAAAATAAAAGACCAACGGTTGTTTCATATCAAACTTCATACCAAAAAGCACAAGAGTTTGTTTCTCTGGTCAATTAGCCCCCGCCCATCACATGCCCCACCCCCCTCCCATGGAGCCTCGGCCGTTGCCGTAGTAACTGTTGCCCACGCCGCTCTGGTTACCTGACAGGAAAAAGGAATAGACAGGTCAACATCCCGGACTCGACAGCCAATCAGAACAGGCCCCGCCCCCAGGGAGTTGGTGCTTACTGTAGTCACTGTAGCCCCCACCCATGCCACCACCACCACCACTGCTGTAGCCCCCCATCCCCTGGTTCCCGTGGTTACCGTACGAAGACTGGTTGCCTAGGAGACGAGACAAGGAACCCGGAACAAGAATTTAGCATGTTTACAGATGTTGACACAGCTAGTACACTCATCTTAAGCCTCCTTACCTTAACCTTCCTCTGCTTACCGTAACCCTGCTTACCTTAACTCTACTTACCCTTAACCCCCCCTCTGCTTACCTTAACCCCCCTCTTATAACCTCTGTTATCTACTTGTAAAATGTTAATCTCAATTCAATAGAGATTGAAGACTGGTTGCCTAGGAGACGAGACAAGGAACCCGGAACAAGAATTTAGCATGTTTACAGATGTTGACACAGCTAGTACACTCATCTTAAGCCTCCTTACCTTAACCTTCCTCTGCTTACCCTAAACCTGCTTACCTTAACTCTACTTACCCTTAATCCCCCCTCTGCTTACCTTAACCGCCCCTCTGCTTACCTTAACCCCCCTCTTATAACCTCTGTTATCTACTTGTAAAATGTTAATCTCAATTCAATTAACCTCAGATTATTCTGATAAAGTATTGCTGTTGAACTGCACTTACCTCTTACTAGATACCTCAAAATGCTAGAGACCAATTTACTTAATAACTCCAAACATTGATGACTAGCAGACTAGAGATGTATTCTTTGTTGGTACGCACCCATCATCTGGCCTCCGTATCCCCCGTTGCTGCCCCCGGAGGTGGAGTTGAGGAACAGCTCCACGTAGCGATGCTCTGTATAGACAAACACACCATTTATGAATGAACATCACATTCACCCAACATTGAACACATCCGCCATAAGAAATGCATATAATCATACATTTAGGTCTGCTTATTTCAGGAGGTAGAGGGGGTTGACTTGTAACCAGAAGGTTGCTAGTTCAATCCCCAGCTCCTGCTAGCCTAGTGTCGAGTCGCTTTGGACAAAAGCGTCTGCTAACCTCCCTATATGTAAATGTAATTATGGGATGCATAGTAGGACACTTACGCATGTTGGCCTTGTCTTTAGACATGGCCGCCACGGCGTCTTCGTGCGTGGCGAACTCCACATCTGCCTCTCCGGTCACGCGGCCGTCGTGCCCCACCTCCACGTGCACACGCACCGGGTTCAGGGGGGAGAAGAACTACAAACATGGAGACATGTAGCAGGTTCAGAGGGTGGAAGAACTACAAACATGAAGACATGTAGCAGGTTCAGAGGGTGGAAGAACTACAAACATGGAGAAACACACGTTTTAGACCAGTGTGTGGTAGGCTAGTGTTTATGTTGTAGACCAGTGCGTGTGGTAGGCTAGTGTTTACGTTGTAGACCAGTGTGTGTGGTAGGCTAGTGTTTACGTTGTAGACCAGTGTGTGTGGTAGGCTAGTGTTTACGTTGTAGATGTCCGTCTCGCTGGCGCGGTAGGGCAGGCCTCTCATGTGGACGCAGTGCCCCGTGGTACTCTGGAAGTTGGAGCCGCTGTCTCCATAGCGCTCAGACCCTCCTGTGCAGACACAAGCAACACTCAGTCAGCAGGCCGTGGGGTGCAGCTGGACCCAGCTCAGGACGTGACCTCGTCAGTGCCTACCTCCGTATCCTCCCCGGCGGCGGTCCACCGCCCCCCCGCCGCGGTTCATGCCGTTGTAGCTGCCCCGCCCGCCGCCGCTGGGCCGGTCGTAGGGTCCGGGCCGCTGCCCCCCACCGATCTTACGCTGCGGCTCGTAGTGAGTCCTCACCTCCGCCCGGCTGGACTTGAAGATCTCGATGTAACTGCACACACAAACACGCACACAGTAAGATCTCCATGTATCTGCACATACACACAATATAAATGGTGGATAGTGTGTAGATGTGGTGCGTAGTGTGTATACGTAGTGCTTCTTGTGTGAAGATGTGGTGTGTAGTGTTTTTAAATTATGTATAATGTGTAGTAGATGTGGTGCGTAGTGTGTAGCATTTTTAAATTGTGTAGATGTGTTGTGTAGTTTGTAGATGTGGTGTGTAGTGTTTTTAAATTGTGTAGATGTGGTGTGTAGTGTTTTTAAATTATTTATAGTGTGTAGTAGACGTGGCGTGTAGTGTTTTTAAATTGTGTAGATGTGGTGTGTAGTGTTTTTAAATTGTGTAGATGTGGTGTGTAGTGTTTTTAAATTATGTATAGTGTGTAGTAGACTTGGTGTGTAGTGTTTTTAAATTGTGTAGATGTGGTGTGTAGCGTGTAGATGGGGTGTGTAGTGTTTTTAAATTGTGTAGATGTGGTGTATAGCGTGTAGATGGGGTGTGTAGTGTTTTTAAATTGTGTAGATGTGGTGCGTACCGGTGTCCAATGCGCTCCTTGTGTTTCTTCAAGGCCCGCTCTGCGATGTCTTGGGAGGCAAACTGAACGAAGGCTTCTCCAGTCCCTCTGCCCTGGTAGTCCATGGGCAACGTGATGCCGTTGGGAACGATCTCCATGCCTACACACACACACAGTGTTCCTGGAGGCTGCGCGGCATGTGGATAATACAGGAAGTGAGGTACAGAGACAGGAAGTGACTAACCAGAGAAGAACTGTAGGATCTCCTCCTTGCTGCAGCCGAAGGGCAGGCCTCTGAGACGGACCAGGCCCTCCCCGTCCCCGGTCTCCTCCTCAGGCTGGGTGCAGCCTGGCCCCGTGTGCTTCAGAACCCACTCCATCTCCACACTGTTGGACTTGAACACTACAGACACACACACACACACACATTATACATCTGCACACTGTTGGACTTGAACGCTACACATACTATACATCTACACACTCGATCTCCACACTGTCGGGATACCCCCTTCGTGCCTCGCCCTCACCCCCCCCTAAATTACACTCTCTGCGTGTCCCACTCCCTGCGTGTCTCACCTTCTACGTATCTGTGGCCCAGGGTCTCGCGGTCCTTCTTGACGGCGATCTTAAGATCCTCGTCGCTCTCCAGCTCCACGAAGGCCTCACCGCTCGGCCGGCCCTCCCGCGTGAAGGTGAAGTGCACACTGTTGCCATCGTTGGCTACCTTACAGTCTGTAAAACACACACACAACTTACAGTCTGTAAAACACACACACACACACACACACACACACACACACACACACACACACACACACACACACACACACACACACACACACACACACACACACACACACACACACACACACACACACACACACACACTCTGCTTTACCTGAGAAGAAGCGAGACACCTCCTCGACGGAGCAGGACCAGGGAAGACCTCGGATCCGGACCACGTATCCTTCATCTGCCATTTCTTTGAAGCCCCCTGAAGCCACACATTAAATCACATAAACGCACACATTAACACAAACATTCAGACAAAGAACTGTCTCCACGGAAAGGAAGGAAACGGCCATGACATTGAGAGGAAAAGTAGCTTTGTTAAAAAAACGTTTTTGTTTATCTTCCTCCTACCAAATGTTGGGGTAACAAAGTGGAGCACACTGAATCATTGGTGGTGTCACAAAGTCGGATCACACCAATGATATGGAAGTTATCTGCATTATTTAAAAACTCTCTCCCACTACCCCAACGGTTGGCCCAATGTAACTCGGCAAACTGTCCCTTCAACACACTCACACTTAACATGTTATAACACTCACAAATATTTCACACATCAGTAACATCATCAGATATTTAGAAAGACTCCAAACATGGAGGGAGCCTGAACGTCCTCGCACTGAAGAAGGGCCGTGTGCGGCCATGTTTAGCGTCCTGAGCACAAATCATGGACGTAAACAACCACGAATAAAGCCGCGAAGCGACACATGAAGTGGATTTGTTGTTCATGCGTCGTTGTTGTTTGTTGTGAAGCAACAGATATCAGTGCGTTTTTCACGACGGCATGTACGAGTACTATGTGATAACCTATCCCATACAATAGCACATTGTAAAGTAGCTGAAAAGACTAAAGTAGTTTCGTCCTGCTGTGCCACAGGACGACTCGGGATCATACGAAGCACATTAACACATATACAGAATACAGGTAAAGATAATACAAACCAATATTAATATAGTATACATGAGCTCTATTTACAACTCACAGTATTTCGATTTTGAGCATACAATATAACTCTAAAGACAAGATATATGTAGAGGTACGGTGCTAGTACATGAGTCGTAGTACTACAACTGTTGCGCAATTGGAAACCCCCATCATCGATTCACTGTATCAGGAGAGATCATAACCTAATCAATAAATCAGAATACGTTGAACATAATCAATAATAGTATATCTGAATATGGATCCTAACATAAGCCACGTATCAATAGATACATCATAACAATCGATATATCAGTAATAATATATCAGAAGACGGATCGCAACTTTATCGATAGATCGGAAGATGGCTCGTACCATAGCATTCCACGAGATGGACCGTAGCGTGACCGAAATATCAGAAGACGTAACTTAAATAAATACATCGGAGGATCTATCGTAACATAAACAAAAATATCAAAAGATAGACCGTAATATAATCAATATATCGGTAGATCCATCGCAACATGATCGATATATCAGCGGAACAAAGAGCCATGCCTCCTCCGGACACAAAGAGCCGCGCAGGCCGCGCCGACAAACTCTCTCCTTCCTGGGTCCTCCCCCGCGCTACTTCTCCGCTTTTTAGTGGAAAAACACGAAAATATAGGACAAACGTTTACCTTGCCGAGTATTATGTGGAAGTAGTTAGGGCAGCAGCGGTATTCGTCGTCGTATTAGTAGCCGTAGTAGTACTAAGCTTCATTCATTCCACGGCTCCCTGTTCTTTGGACCCCTACGCATGCGCAGCACCTGCCGACTAGAGCTTCCGGGTCGTGGTGATTATGTGCTGTGATGGGATGTCGCCGCCTGGCGGTTCACTCTGGGAGTCTGAGCGCATCGGCCTCTGGTGGATGGCGAATCCTCCCGACCCCCTCAAGCGCCCATTCTTTGTCAAATCATTTTTGATAATAGTAGTAATATGAAAATAACTTTAATTTATATAGCACCTTTCATATGACCCAAGGAAGCTTTACATGCAGCAGGCACATCCATCCACCTAGGGACTCCAGATAAGAAGTAATGATTTTTGACTAATTCTGGCTATTTACAGGGTGTTTTTCAAACAACAATGTCCACAAATATGCATGGTCCCTATCAAATAAACCAATAAAAAAAATCTGATACAGTAACATAAATATATATTATATATATGCACCAGTAGGCGGTGTCAAGCAAATAGCATCAAAAGGGTCACCCCTAAAGGTTCAACCATCATCACATATCCGGCAGTAATAGTGTAGAGTTTGAGATTAAAGTCGACCACAAAGCCTTGAACCTCACGAAGTGTTAGCAGAGGGGGACAAACATCTGCCAGCAGGGGTCAGAAGGCACCCAGCGGAGCCTATTGCAAAAACAACTTAACTTCATTGAAGAGAAGCCCCATCCCTTACCCTAACCCCCACGACCATCTCCCTAACCCTTACCCTAAACCTTCATGACCCTCTATCTTAACCTAACCCTTCATGATCATCTCCTTTACCCGTACCCTAAACCTTCATGACCATCTTCCTTAACCTAACCCTTACCCTAACCAGAATTATAAATATTACTAAGATTAATAATATCAGTCAAAGTAATATGAGTAATAGTAATGGTAATAGAGTGGCAATATAACTCATATTACTTTGACTATTAGTTATATTATTATTACTTACTGTAGTACTGTAGTAATATTACATCAGTGTAAAAAAATCCCCAAATGCGGGAATAAATCACTTCCGGGAAGTGACGACATTTTGGCGCTACATTTGAGTGTTGTGCGAAGCGGGAAGAAGAGCAGCGTTGTTATCGTCTTTCCGATAAAACTGGAAAACACGGAATCAACGTTGAAGTAATAATTTCTGACACTATACCGACCAGAATGGCAACCCCACCCAAGAGATCAAACCGAAGAGAAGAGAAGAGGTGCAAGAAGATATCCATAGAGGGAAACATCGGTAAGCTCACCAAACAGAATTATTAATAACATGGACTAAACTCACCTTAACTTTAACTCATAATGACTCAACGTAGCCCCAGGTACGCAGTGTCACAAGGCAAAAATTAGAGAACCAGTAACAGATATTATACATTAAGTAACTATCAGGATTTATTGTAGTGGAAGCTGGGGTTCCCTTGTAGTGAGGCAGTAGCAAGCCTGGATCGTTGAGAAGAAACTATCAGGAATAGTAGAGTGGCGTGGGACAGCATGGCGGCCAGAGACTCGCATGGTTTAAATATGGAAATGTCCCTCTAAAAGCACAGCTTTACTGTGTGTGTGTGTGTGTGTGTGTGTGTGTGTGTGTGTGTGTGTGTGTGTGTGTGTGTGTGTGTGTGTGTGTGTGTCTGTCTGTAGCTGCAGGTAAATCCACGCTGGTGCGTGTGTTGGGGGAGCGGTTGGAGGACTGGGAGGTTGTTCCTGAACCCATTGGGAAGTGGTGCAGCCTCCAGAGCAAAGCTGACGACGTCAACCAGGTACCTTTTACCTTACAGTTGTCTATTAGGGTGTAATGATACACAAAAGTCACAATTCGGTACGTACCTCAGTTTTTAAGTAACGGTTCGGTATGTTTTTCGGTACAGCAGTTTTTATTATTTTGTGTGTGTGTGTGTCTCCCAGGAACTGAGTTCCTCTCAGAAGAGTGGAGGAAATATTCTCCAGATGATGTACACGGACCCCCGCAGGTGGTCCTACACCTTCCAGGTAACACAGACAGACAGACAGAAAAGGAATTGGAATGCTTCTACTTGTCTGTCTTTAGTAAACCGCTGTCTCTCTACCCATTTGTATGTCTGTCTACCCGTCTCTCTCTACCTGTCTGTCTGTAGAGTTATGCATTTCTCAGTCGGATTCGTGCCCAGCTTCGGCCTCCGTCTCTCAAGATGGCGGAAAAACCTGTTGTCTGCTATGAGAGATCAGTCTACAGTGACAGGTACCCATCTGTCTGTCTAGAGCGACAGCTTGCACTTCATGTCTGTCTAGAGCGACAGCTTGCACTTCTGTCTGTCTATCATTCTACAGCGACTACAAGCCTGGCTGTCTCATAAACATAATATATTGTTCTATCCTCCCTTCTCGGGCCCTCTCTCTGTCTGTCTGTCTGTCACTCTCTGTCTGGCTGTCTGTCTCTCAGGTATGTGTTTGCGTCTAGTCACTACGAGTCAGGGAATCTGACAGAGACAGAGTGGAGTGTCTATCAGGATCAGCACACATGGCTTCTCTCACAGTTCCTCCCCATGATCCAGCTGGACGGAATCATCTACCTCCGAGCCCAGCCCCAGGTCAGATTATTAAAGTCCCCCATGTCAGATTATTACAGATTATTAAAGTCTACCCATGTCAGATTATTACAGATTGTGTGTGTGTTTGTGTAGAAGTGCATGCAGAGGCTGCAGATGCGTTCGCGGGAGGAGGAACTGGACGTTCCTCTGGAGTACCTGGAAGAACTTCACCAGAAACACGATGCCTGGCTGTACCACCGCGACCCCAAGTAAGTACCACTGTAGTACTACTACTGTACCACCACGACCCCAAGTAAGTACTACTGTAGTACTATACCATCGCAACCCCAAGTGAGTACTACTACTGCAGTACTACTTCTGTACCATTGTGACCCCAAGTAAGTTCTACTACTGCAGTAGTATAATTATTTCAGGGTGCAGTACTACTACTACTGCAGTACTACCAACAATACTGTAGTACTACTTTATTTAGTGTGTGTGTGTGTGTGTGTGTGTGTGTGTGTGTGTGTGTGTGTGTGTGTGTGTGTGTGTGTGTGTGTGTGTGTGTGTGTGTGTGTGTGTGTGTGTGTGTGTGTGTGTGTCAGCCAGGAGTTTGCCTTCATGAATGATGTCCCCATCCTCGTTCTGGACGCCAACGAGGATTTTAAAAATGACCGAATCATACAAGAAAGCATCTTAGACAAGGTCAGTCTTTATTATATACAGGGTACCTGTCTAACCCTAACCTTTTTATATACAGGGTACCTGTCTAACCCTCACCTTTTATATACAGGGTACCCGTCTAACCCTCACCTTTTATATACAGGGTACCCGTCTAACCCTCACCCTTATATACAGGGTACCTGTCTAACCCACACCCTTGTATAGAGCTTGTAAGTCCCGCCCCTTCCAGTGGTCCCCATGAGACCTATGAGATCGTAAAATATGAAGGGGTTTCAATGGAGAGAAAGACATATGTGTAATCCGGGACATATAAAGATGCCCGGATTACACATATGTTGTTTGTGGATTTAAATGAGAATTTTTCATGCAAAGAAAACTACAGCTTATATTGAAGAAGTTTGATAATGTCAGGTTTTGTGTGAGGCCACTTTGTGAACTACAGCTCTTCGCTGCTCTCGATGCGAATGATATACGGCACCACCCGCACTTGGAACTCTGGTACAGACATGGTGATCTCTCTGCTCCACTTCACTTTACTTTTTTTCCCAAGGGGAGGATAACGGCATTGAAAGAGGTGAAAACCATTATAATTCGGGGCATGTGGAGAGTTTCAGTTATGCCGATGGGGAGATGGTCGGGTCTTGTCCACGCCAGTCGCAGGGAGCGTGACGTCACATACATATGTAGTCTTTCTCATTGTGTATTCTCTAACAGCCTTTAACTGAACAATTGCACAATAAACGGTCAAACTCTTGACATGAAAAATGATCATTTAAATCTACAAACAACTTATGTGTAATCCGGAGCATGTAAAGACTGGGACCAGAAAGTTATTACTTTCTCTTCATTGAAACCCATTCATAATTTACGATCTCATAGGTCCCATGAGGACTACCGGAAGGGGCGGGATTTACAAGCTCTATACAGGGTACCTGTCTAACCCTCACCCTTGTATACAGGGTACCTGTCTAACCCACACCCTTGTATACAGGGAACCTGTCTAACCCACACCCTTGTATACAGGGAACCTGTCTAACCCACACCCTTGTATACAGGGAACCTGTCTAACCCACACCCTTGTATACAGGGAACCTGTCTAACCCTCATCCTTATATACAAAGTACCTGTCTAACCCTTATGGGAGAAATTTAGTCTTACATTTAATGATAATTCATAATTATTATCATGCCTATACGCTATATGAATATAATAAGTGTGGAGAACAGCTTGAGTTAGCATGGCACCTCTCCTCCTCTAAGCACAGCCTAGTATGCCGCCATGGTGGCTGCCCAGAACCAGAGGTCAACGAGTGCGGGTGGTGGTGTACGGAGCGTTTGACGTGCTTTATATGTGTCGCTAGCATGTTCCATGTGTGCTCCACACGAGGTAACACGCGGGCTCGGTGCGTGCGAGAGGAGAACAGGGAGAACTGGTTAGCAGTGTACGCGCGTACTGTACGTACAGGAGACCTCCATATAAGGGAAGCCAGTGTATGGAATGAGGTAATGGGTGACATGTGGGAAGAAAGGACGTGTAGGGAGGAGCCCTCCAGCTCTTTGTCACGCCGACTCGACTTTGTTCTTACTTGTTCGCGAGTAACAATAAAGTCTTCATCTTTCACACTTCAGGTTTCTCAGATGCTCTGATTTGTTAAAGTGACCCTCACCCTTATATACAGGGTACCTGTATAACCCTCACCCTTATATACAGGGTACCTGTATAACCCTCACCCTTATATACAGGGTACCTGTATAACCCTCACCCTTATATACAGGGTACCTGTATAACCCTCACCCTTATATACAGGGTACCTGTATAACCCTCAGCCTTATATACAGGGTACCTGTATAACCCTCACCCGTCAAACCCTCACCCTTGTATACAGGGTACCCGTCTAACCCTCACCCTTGTATACAGGCTGTATACAGGGTACCCGTCTAACCCTCACCCTTGTATACAGGCTGTATACAGGGTACCCGTCTAACCCTCACCCTTGTATACAGGCTGTATACAGGGTACCCGTCTAACCCTCACCCTTGTATACAGGCTGTATACAGGGTACCCGTCTAACCCTCACCTGTATATAAGGGAACCTGTATATAAGGATTTATTTGAATTTGTTTTTGTCCCGACAGGTCCAGGACTTTGTGAGCAGCTTGTAGACCTGCTTCAAGATGAGCTGGAATGGGTCCCAAGCAGAACAATATATATTTTTTCCTAAAATGTTTTTTTTTTTTTGTGTTTTTCCTAATGTCGAACCAGAGGGTTTGTCATTTTGTGAATATGTAAATTTCCCTAGAGGGACTGCTTTTAGAGTCTGTGTGTGTGTGTGTGTGTGTGTGTGACTGAGAATGCATTTTACTGGGATAAGTATTTAAAATAAACACGTCCATCCTCTAAATTGAATGTTTTATCATATTTACATCAATGTGTGTGTGTGTGTGTGTGTATATACTATACCCAGTAGCTGCCCCATTGACAGGCTATGTGTGAATGTGTGACCTACCTTAACGCAGGATTAGTGTTTACAAGCTGTAGCTACACCTGAGACAAGAAAATAATGGAGGTCGCATTATTAACAGTTAACTCGTGGATGAAGACACAGGGACACAGGGACACAGGGTTAGGGTTAGGGTTAGGAGCTATAGTACATGGTTTGGTAATGGTTAGGATAGGGTGACCAGACGTCCCCGGTTTCCGTGGACAGTCCCCGTTTTCAGTGACCTGTCCCCGGCTTCTGCTGTCCCCGGAAATGTCCCCGGATTTCACTGTGACTGAAAGACAATGTGACAATCCCGTCCGCCTGCAATCTCCCCCCCCCCCCCCCCCCCCCCCCGGTCAACAAACCCGTCCGGGCAGGGTCCCCGTTTTAGTTTTCTATGACAAAAACACTACATGTTTGGAGGTTTTTACACCGCTGAACCCAAAAATGTCCCCGGATTTTGTCTCAGAAATCTGGTCACCTTAGGTTAGGAGCTAGGTTGTTTGGTTATGGCTGAGGTTAATGGTTAGGTTTAGGGACTAGGGGGGTTGGTAATGGTTACTGTTAGAAGCTAGGGGTTGTGATTGGGGGTGATGGTTAGGAGCTATGGTTTTGGTAATGGTTTGGAGCTGTGGATTTTGGTAATGGTTTGGAGCTGTGGATTTTGGTAATGGTTAGGAGCTAGGGGGTTTGGTTATGGTTAGGAGTTAAGGGTTATGGTAATGGTTAGGAGCTAGGGGTTTTGGTAATGGTTAGGAGCTAGGGGTTTTGGTAATGGTTAGGAGCTAGGGGTTATGGCAATGCTTAGGAGCTAGGGGTTATGGTAATGGTTAGGAGCTAGGGGTTATGGTAAGGGGATATAGGCATTGGCAGGTGGGACAAAGCTATTCTCATAAAGTTAATCGGGGGTGAGGGTTATGAAAGGGGTGTTAGGTCTTGTGTTCGGGTTGAGGGGCTCACTGGTGCTCCCCCGTTGTCCGAATCATTCAAAGTTGTGATTTATTGTTTTTTACAGAAAAACAGGCAGTTTATCCCGGTCCCCCGCAGGTAGCAGCTGCTCAACGGCACAAACCGAGAACAACCCCAGACTTGTTTTTCAGCAGGTCTCCCGGCTGCCTGCTCTGGACTGGGGGCCCAAGTGTGGAATGCCACCCCCCCACACACCCCAAGTCTTTTGTCCGCAGGGCAGCGCAACGTGGAAGGATTACAGATGTATTAGTGTCTTAACGTAGCTACAAAAGTCCTTTGTAAAAAAAAAAAAAAAAAAAACACTGTACAGTTTACCTCTTTCGTAACCCTCACCCTTTGTAGAACCTCTTTCATAACCCTAACCCCTGTAGAACCTCTTTCATAACCCTCTCCCCTGTAGAACCTCTTTCATAACCCTAACCCTTTGAATAACCTCTTTCATAACCCTAAATCCTGTAGAACCTCTTTCATAACCCTAACTCTTTGAATAACCTCTTTCATAACCATAACCCTTTGAATAACCTCTTTCATAACCCTACCCCCCATAGAACCTCTTTCATAACCCAAACCCCTGTAGAACCTCTTTCATAACCCAAACCCCACTTAGAACCTAACCCTAACCCTCATAACCCTAACCCTAGAACCTCTTTCATAACCCTAACCCTTTGCAGAACCTCTTTCAAAGTCAAAGTCATCTTTATTGTCAATTACAACAAATGTACAAGACAAATAGAAGAACCGAAATATTGTTTGTCTCTGACCCGCGTGCATTAAGTATAAAGGATAAAATTTGGTAAAATGAAATAAAATAATTAAAGTAATATTTACAACAAATAAATTATATCATAACACTTAACCCAATACAACCTCTATCATAACCCTAACCCTTTGAATAACCTCTTTCATAACGTTAACCCTTTGGGGAACCTCTTTCATAACGTTAACCCTTTGTAGAAAATCTTTCATAACCCTTACCCAAGTAGAACCTCTTTCATTACCCTAACCCTTTGAGGAACCTCTTTCATAACCCTTACCCCAGTACAACCTCTTTCATAACCCAAAACCTCACCCCTAACCCACCCCTTAATCCTAACCCCCCTTTACCCCCCCCCCTCCCCCCATTACCCCTGTTTAATGTATGCATGCACCAGTCTCCTTTCTAACAGAGTTTTTAACACAGTTTCACCCCCTCCGGCTATCCTCCTAATGGCAAAGTGAGGAACCCTAACCATTATACCAGTAACTACGTAGTAGTGAGAGGTAACTACCCTTACCTTATTTTAACCCCAAACAACCCCAAACCCTATGATGGAGGGATGAGAGAGAAGAGACAATGATGGAGGGCTGATAGAGAAGTTATAAAGTATTTACAGCATACATTATTACGAATAATAATGGTTAATTCCGTACACGCATATTTTAACCTACTTGTGCATGAAACACGTGAGCTTAGGTTGCAGGTCTAAGTCCTAGTGGGAGGGGGGGGGGGGGGGGGGGGGTGGAGATGGAGGTCGTGACTTCAGACGATGCTCGGAGAAGCATTAACCACACCGAGTAATGATTGGTTGGTTACCGCAGGTGAACAACACGTCTAAAGTCCATCCTTCTCGCTCTGAGAGACAGTGGAGCAAAAGATCAGTGAACGTTACAGGATCATCAGCTCCCAGCCTCGTCACAACGTCCAGTGTCACAGCTGCCATAGATGCTTGCTCTGGCCGGCTCTCCAGCAAGGCACCCCGCAGCTCCGTAGATCAGAGACTTGGCCAAGCAGGTAAAACATTTCATTCATTAGTCCTTCTTCGTTCGGGTTCAAGACTACACTTTTTGTTTCGGGTCCTGGGAGTTTTTATCAGAGCTGAGGGCATTTGCGATTTTTTTTTTTGTCCTAATCTCGATCCGGATTAAACTCCGTTAAACCTACCCAAATTGGGTCCTTTCTAAAATAACTCATACACTGTGCGCTGGTGTGTAAATGGCCGTATGAGGTCACCGAGGTATAATAACCGAGGTCTGGACCTCGGTAATTATTTCCTACATTATTCTTTTTTTTTAATTAATAAAAAAAAAAAAGATATTTTAACTTTTTTTGATCATATTTCTTTTTTATATATGCCTATATATAATCGGCGATATTTAACTATATAATCAGGAGTTGAGTACGTTATAAACACACATACAAAATATAATAATAGTTTAATAAAAATATTTTTGCCCTCTCTATCTATTTAATGTAATGAGTTTGTGTGTAGTGCATGTTTTGTTTGTAGGTGTCATTTTGGTATGAATTTTGCTCGTCCAGAAATGCAGTAAATATGCTCCATTATAAGAAAAACATCTGGACCTCACAAGGAGTGACTACAGCTGCATCTGTTATGCATCATGTTAAGAGTTAAACTTTCTCCTACAGAGTTAAACTGTAGGAACCTTGAGTTCTGGAATCACCAGAGAAATGGGCTTCGTTGACCTACTGGACCAGGTAAAATAAAACATACTTACTGTTAAATATGCATGTGTGAGTCTCTCTCTCTCTCTCTCTCTCTCTCTCTCTCTCTCTCTCTCTCTCTCTCTCTCTCTCTCTCTCTCATATATTTATTCATTCATTCATTTCTTAATGATTATGTGCTCTATTCTAGATAGGAGGATTCGGCCGGTTTCAGTGGATTCATGTCACCCTCATTAGTCTTCCTGGGTTGCTGCTGGCCAGTCAGAATCTACTGAATAATTTCGTCGCTGGGATGCCTTCCCACCACTGCACTCCATCAGCCAATCACAGCATTCCCTACCAATACAACCACTCTGCTACCATGGTCAGTCTGTGTCTGTCTGTCTGTCTGTGCATCATCATATTAATGTTTTTCGTTATTGTATCTTAACGGAGGCCCCTGATTGGTTGTTGTCTTAACGGAGGACCCTGATTGGTTGTTGTCTTAACGGAGGACCCTGATTGGTTGTTGTCTTAACAGAGGACTCTGATTGGTTGTTGTCCTAACGGAGGACTGTGATTGGTTGTTGTCCTAACGGAGGACCCTGATTGGTCGTTGTCCTAACGGAGGCCCCTGATTGGTCGTTGTCCTAACGGAGGACCCTGATTGGTTGCAGGTGACTGAGCAGCAGCTTCTAAGGGTCTTCATCCCACTGGACGCCTCGGGAACGTCGCTGGACAAATGTAGGAGGTAGGAAGCAAGGAGGTGAGGGATGTGGGAAGGACATGAGTAAGGAAAGGAAAGCATGGTACAAAGGCACAAAGCATATGGGTTTGTGTTGTTCGGTCCAGATTGGTAATTGAACTGATGACATACTCAATGCCTTGGATATTTGATTGTATTGGATGTACTAGTACTGTAGGCATGCATCTCCATGCCTACAGTAGACCTAGTACTAGCAGTACTGTAATGTAGCAGTACTACAGTGGTACTTCAGTACTGAAATGTAACAGTACTATAGTGGTACCACAGTACTGTAATGTAGTACTACAGTGGTACTGCAGTACTGTAATGTAGCAGTACTACATTGGTACCGCAGTACTGTACTGAAGTAGTAATACGCTGTTGAATAAACACAGCTATTTAACTGTGGTAGTGTTTTAATCCCTCAGGCCACATGAAGAACCGTACCGTTTGATAAGAACCCCTTCTTATATGGTGGAGGTACTCGACCAATCACAATGTGCGGCCAGACTGAACTAATTGCTGTTAACCTGTATAAAGCAATGTTTTATGGTGAAATGTATTGTCATTTCATGTGATGTAATGTTATATAATGTAATGTGGTGAAGTGTTATCTGATGTGATAAAAGTGGCGCTATATATATTGTAATGACCTCACCGGTGACGTGGGAAGGTCCAGTCATTGGTACTGTACGAATATTTATTAGTACAAACCTGGTTTATGTAAGGCCGTAACCAATGCCAAAATAAGCATCAACCAACCAACCAACCAACCAACCAACTGATTCACTGAAACACACCCCCACCACAGAACGGGCATGCCCCCACCCTCCTGTTCTCCCAAGCCCCTCCCCCAGCTTGGCAATTCGTCACCCACACTGATTGACAGGTAGAACAAGTTCCTCATCCTCGTGGGAACAAACAAAGTCCCGGAGTTCTCCCCTCGCCACAAGGCTGTTTTGGGGCCACGAGGGGCGGGTGAGAAGCGCCTGGTGGTGAGAGGCGCCCACGGGTGTCAGGCCTGGGGGAGGGCAGGAGGAAAGGGAGGGGTGGGGGGGGGGGGGGGCTGGGGGTCAAGTTGCTGACTGTGGTGATTGACAGGGAAGGGAGACAGGGATAAGGTTAAGTGGGGGCCTAGGGCCAGAGAACACTGAGGTGGGAGTGTCCGGGGGCCCATTCCCATCGTTGCGGGGAACCGCAGGGCTCGCTGGGGCAGGTTGAGGGGTAGCGTTGCCTCGATATGGGGCCAGCCTGTCTCTGTGGAACGCCACCCGCCTTCCCCGAGGTGGTAGCTGGACCCTGTACACCACCTCCCCCATCCTCTCTAGGACCCTGCATGGACCCACCCACTCGCTATCAAGTTTCGGGCGCCTTGCCTTCCTTTGCGGGCTGTGGGTCCAGACCAGCTCCCCAGCCTCAAAGTGCCTGCCACGAGAGTGAACATCATGGTTCCTTTTCTGCCTGGGCCATATATATATATGTATACATATATGTATGTATATATACATACATATATATATATATATATATATAGGGATCTGTGGTGTCATGTGATGCAGGTATGTGACGCCCCAGTGGCACCAGCTGCTGATGAACTCAACAGAGCCCCCTGCTGACCTCAACTCTGCGGTGGAGACGGAGGCCTGTCTGGACGGATGGACCTTTGACCAATCTGAGTTTGACTCCACGATCGTGACAGAGGTACACAAATACATGATCAAGAGTGGATTATTAACATAATATGAATATCTTTATCAATAGAGAGAGGTGTCAATATGAACTAACAATGAAGTGTAAACAGCTTTATAATAATAATACGATTGATATTACATATTATTATATCATACTATAATATTAACAGAGTCCTCTAAGAGTGCGACATTGTATATCAAGTCCCATTTTATAGTTCCCTCACTGATTGATTAGATTTTTTATTGAAAGTCCAAGAAGTTGCTTTCCCAGAGGCCACTTTTTGAAGTAGTGTTTGTGTCAGACCTTGTAGAGTGTTTTTTTGTCTGTCCCCCCCCCCCCCCCCCCCCCCCCCCCCGCAGTGGGACTTGGTATGTTCCTTAAGACCTCTGAAGCAGATGAGCCAGACCATCTACATGGGGGGTGTCCTGGCTGGGGCCATCATCTTTGGGGGACTGTCTGACAGGTCTCTCACTCACACACACACACACACACACACACACACACACACACACACACACACACACACACACACACACACACACACACACACACACACACACACACACACACACACACACACACACACACACTGTAATGGGAAATTTTTATTTTCACATTCTGTTCTGTAACTGCCATTTCTTGATTGTGCCTTTTCATCCCTGGGGAGGTCAAGGGCCAAAGGGTCTAACTGAGAAGTCACCACTATGAGATCCTACATTACAATTGTCAATGATCAAAGAGTTTCCTGTATTGTCATAGAAGAATGCATAAGGGGATATCTGCTCCCTCGTGCCCGGTATACCCCAGCCACAAAGGTTAACGTTAGATAACGCTAGGAACAACATTTACGTTCTCTTATCTAAACAACAGTATGACTTATCTCAATATCACTGACTTATCTATATAACAGTATGACTTATCTATACACCATCACTTATCTGTATCACAGTGTTATTAATCTTTAGAACAGTATGACCAGTGTCGTGGCAATTTCCTTTAACAGATATTGCGTCTAGGACAGATGAGGTTTCTAAGTGGTTTAATGCATGTATACACTCTCTAGCAGAATACACCAGAATACAGTTTGACAGAGTTATTCATACCGTTTCAGATCCTTACCACATTGCAGATGTCAATAATCAAATCAAGTAATGTTTGCCCAAGACACAGAGTTGCCTGTGTTCTCATCAAGCAGAAGAGTGTCTAAGAGGATGTCTTCTCCCTTGTGACCGGTTTACACAAGTACGAAGGTTAACATTATTGGTTGGTTGACTCTAAGGAAGGCAGGCCGGCTACCCATAGAGAAGGGTTTACATTTATATTATTATTAATCTTTAGTTTTACCAGGGTAGTCACATTGAGACAGTAGTCTCTTTTACAAATGAGCCCTGGCCAAGAAAGACAGCACCTAGCTAAAAGACACATAAAAACAGAGAAACAGATTTAGACACCAGTGTCGTCTGGTGAAAAAAATTGTTGGTGGGGCGCAGTAATAGACGGGGGGTCTGGGGGTCTCCCCCAAGAAATAAAATAATTTTGTAGATTTGATTTCCTGTATTCTGGTGCATTTTGGGGATGGCCACTACCTATTACCTACTATTCATTCAGATTCATAGCCTACACCCTGACTTGCAGGGCCTGGACAAGCTTACAAGCTTACTCATTTGTTGTTATTATGATATTGAGGCAAATCATGATCACTGTCCTATAGTGTCCATTTTTTTTGAGTCTCAATGTCTATTTCAAATTGCAGTTAGAAATATGGGACAGTTGCTTTATTTTGTTTATATGCTACAGGCCAAAAGACTAAATGAATATGTAACTTACTTGCTCCTTTTAAGTATAACATTGCTTGGGGAGTCCAATTCCTCCACTGAAATGGGTGTAAAGTGCGTAAACTCTGCTAGTTAGCGATCCATCTCTTCTCTGCATGTAGTTGCGTTTCGCAAATGCTGCTGAGGGAGGTAGCCTATTTGATTGATTGGCTGAATTGTCCAATCATGTGGTGATAAAAAATATGAAAAACAAAGTCATTGGTCTGGGGCACACAAAATTGCGACCCGAGGTGGAATTTTCATGCGGCAATGAAAAGCTGTCTCTGCTTGATAGACAGCAAAAAGTTTGCGAGTTCACATTGACTTCGATTTTTTTTTACAGTGAATAGGCCGATTGGCATACTAGACCTGCATAGTAAGCACTAAAGTGTGTATAGAATACTGTTTCTGTATTCTCAATAAAAGGCAAATGATAATTTAGTATTGAAATGAATCTAATTGTATCGTGGGGAATTCTGAAGTATCGAAAATAATCGAATCGTTGGCTTAAGAAATCAATATCGTATTGAATCGTCATGAAGGCTCCGATTTACACCCCTACAGTTCATCGTGGCCGGTGCCCCTGACTTGAAGGAGGGCTTTATTTAGATTGACCAATAACAAGCCTAGCCCAAAGAATTGACATGAATAGATGCATTCAAATGGTTGCTGGCCACGCAAGTACAGTCTATCAAACAATTAAACAAGGATAAACGCTGATAAACGCTGTTTGTTGATTTATTTCGTATTTTAGATGGTTTATTCATCATAGTTGGCAGATATATTCGAGTAAATATTTTTAGGGGGGCGCCCTAGCGCCCTCTATTGACCCACCGCCACTGAGTATGACTTATCTATACACTATGACTTATCTATATCATAGTACTACTAATCTATAGAACAGTAAAACGTATCTATATCACAGTATAGCATGAGTTCTTCTGACTATAAACTCTGTGACTGTGTGTGTGTAGGTTTGGTAGGAAGTCGATTCTCTGCTGGTCGTACCTCCAGCTGGCGGTTCTGGGCAGCTTCACGGCCCTGTCCCCCAGCTACACCGCCTTCTGCACCCTGCGCTTCCTCGGTGGGATGTCTGTGTCCGGCATCATCCTCAACACCGTCTCCCTCAGTAACTACCTGTCTGTCTGTCTGTCTGTCTGTCTGTCTGTCTGTCTCCCTCAGTAACTACCTGTCTGTCTGTCTGTCTGTCTCCCTCAGTAACTACCTGTCTGTCTGTCTGTCTGTCTCCCTCAGTAACTACCTGTCTGTCTGTCTGTCTGTCTCCCTCAGTAACTACCTGTCTGTCTGTCTGTCTCCCTCAGTAACTACCTGTCTGTCTGTCTGTCTGTCTGACTGTCTCCCTCAGTAACTACCTGTCTGTCTGTCTGTCTGTCTCCCTCAGTAACTACCTGTCTGTCTGTCTGTCTCCCTCAGTAACTACCCGTCTGTCTTTCTGTCTGTCTGTCTGTTTGTTTTAGTATAAGATTTAGTTAACTTTAGTTTGGCTCAATCTCGATGTCTCTCTCTCAATGTTTCTCTCCCTGTCTCTCTCTCTCCCTGTCTCTTTCTCTCTATGTCTCTCGCCCAGAGGTGGAGTGGATACCTACCAGTTCGAGGACCATGGTTGGTACTCTGTCGTCCTTCTTCTTCACCTTTGGTCAGCTGATCTTGGCGGGCCTTGGCTATTGGCTGAGGGAGTGGCGGAAGCTACAGGTTGCCGTGTGTGCTCCCTACATCCTGTTCTTCATCTACAGCTGGTCAGTAGCCAATCAAATGCTCTGTCTCTCTGTATGTCTCTGTTTGTCTCTCTTTCTCTCTCTCTTCCACGCTCCCTCTCAATAGTGATAGAGATATACATTACATTTACAAACTGTTCCAACTATATGATCCGTCTGATTCGTTGTGTGTGGTCAGGTGGTCTCTGATTGGCTGGGGGTTGTCAGGTGGTCTCTGATTGACTGTGGGTTGTCAGGTGGTCTCTGATTGACTGTGGGTTGTTAGGTGGTCTCTGATTGGCTGTGGGTTGTCAGGTGGTCTCTGATTGGCTGTGGGTTGTCAGGTGGTCTCTGATTGGCTGTGGGTTGTCGGGTTGTCTCTGATTGGCTGTGTGTGGTCAGGTGGTCTCTGATTGGCTGTCTGTGGTCAGGTGGTCTCTGATTGGCTGTCTGTGGTCAGGTGGTCTCTGATTGGCTGTGTGTGGTCAGGTGGTCTCTGATTGGCTATGTGTGGTCAGGTGGTCTCTGATTGGCTGTCTGTGGTCAGGTGGTCTCTGATTGGCTGTCTGTGGTCAGGTGGTCTCTGATTGGCTGTCTGTTGTCAGGTGGTTTACGGAGTCAGCCCGCTGGTTGGTTCTGAACCAGCGGTCGGAGAAGGCTCTGAAGAGCATCCAGCGAGTCGCCCACATCAACGGAAAGGACGCCAACATCACCCTGGAGGTACCTGCCTGTCTGTCTGTCTGTCTGTCTGCCTGTCTGTCTGTCTGTCTGTCTGTCTGTCTGTCTGAGAACATCACCCTGGAGGTACCTGCCTGTCTGTCTCTATGTCTGTCTGTCTGCCTGTCTGCCTGCCTGTCTGTCTGTCTGTCTGTCTGTCTGAGAACATCACCCGGGAGGTACACACGCAGGTGTGCGTGTGTGCGTGTGCTTATGTGGTGTGTGTGTGCATGTGTGTGTGTGTGTGTGTGTGTGTAGGTTCTCCACTCCCACATGAACAAGGAGATCGTGGCGAGTAAGAGCAGCTTCTCCGCCTACGACCTCCTGAGGACGGGAGGCATGAGGCGCATCTCCGTGTGTCTGCTGGTCGTCTGGTACGAATACCACTGTACATCATACTACTGCAATACTACTATGATACTACACTATAATACTACTGCAATACTACTATGATACTACACTATAATACTACTGCAATACTACTATGATACTACACTGTAATACTACTATAATAATAAACTTTAAAACAATATTATAAGACGCATCTCTGTGTGTCTGGTACGCACCTTGTACTGTACATAGATAGATAGATAGATAGATAGATAGATAGTCCTTTATTAATCCCCCTTAGGAGAAATTCTTCAAGTGACCAGCAGTACAGTGGGAAAAGAGCAAAGTGCGAAACAAGAGTATATATACAAATAAATTTACCAATTTGAAATAAAATATAATAAAAAACTATTAGAATAAGATAAACATACTATATACATGTAACTGTCCGTTTGTAGTTGACTTGTGAATTAAAAAATAAATATGACTATAAGTATAAATGTGCCATAAGTATAAACGTGCCAATGTGCAGGGTTCCTGAGGTAATGAAAAATTAAATAAATAACAAGGTTTAAACAACAATCAGTCCTGAGGTGTGGGGTTTATTCCTTAGAGTCATAATACTACTTTATACTATTTTACATATACTACTATGTGCACTGTGCACACACACACACACACACACGCATGCACGGTAGTTTGTAGTTATTCATTCATGACTGGTTTCTCTTCCTCAGGTTTTCCACCAGTTTTGCATATTATGGTCTGGCCATGGACCTCCAGAAGTTTGGAGTAAGACGTTCCATTCCTATTGGCTGGTATTCTACGACGTCTTCTGATGGCTGTCTATCTGTCTTATCTTCCTGTTGGCTGGCTATCCGTCCTTACTTTCTATTGGCTCGCTGTCAGTCCTGTCTTCCTATTGGCTGGTTCGTCTGGTGAATGTGTGTCCTGTCCTCCTATTGGCTGGTTCTCCAAGTGAACGTGTGTCCTGTCTTCCTATTGGCTGGTTCTCCAGCTGCATGTGTGTCCTGTCTTCCTATTGGCTGGTTCTCCAGGTGAACGTGTGTCCTGTCTTCCTATTGGCTGGTTCTCCAGGTGAACGTGTGTCCTGTCTTCCTATTGGCTGGTTCTCCAGCTGCATGTGTGTCCTGTCTTCCTATTGGCTGGTTCTCCAGGTGAACGTGTGTCCTGTCTTCCTATTGGCTGGTTCTCCAGCTGCATGTGTGTCCTGTCTTCCTATTGGCTGGTTCTCCAGGTGAACGTGTGTTCTGTCTTCCTATTGGCTGGTTCTCCAGGTGAACGTGTGTTCTGTCTTCCTATTGGCTGGTTCTCCAGGTGAACGTGTACCTGATGCAGATCATCTTTGGTGCCGTTGATGTTCCGGCCAAACTGTTCGCCCTCTTCATGCTGACGTACCTGGGCCGGCGTGTTACCCAGGCAACCTGCCTCTTCCTCTCCGCCCTCGTCATCTTCATTAACATCTTCGTCCCCACAGGTTAAATACACACACACACTCACCTACTCACACTGTGTGTGTGTGTCTCTCTCTCTCTCCCTCTCTCTCTCTCTCTCTCTCTCTCTCTCTCTCTCTCTCTCTCTCTCTCTCTCTCTCTCTCAGACACAGACCCTCACACACACTCTGCTCTTTGTGTCTCCTCAGACATGCAGACCATGAGAACCACCATGGCCTGTCTGGGAAAAGCTTTCACCTCTTCCTCCTTCACCTGCGTCTACCTCTACACCGGAGAACTGTACCCCACGGTCATCAGGTAGGCCCCTCCCACTGTCATCATGTAGGCCCCTCCCACGGTCATCAGGTAGGCCCCTCCCACTGTCATCATGTAGGCCCCTCCCACGGTCATCAGGTAGGCCCCTCCCACTGCCACCAGGTAGGCTCCTCACACTGAATCTTGACCCATTGTCTGTTAGTACACCAAGTTTGATGATGATTGGCTTAAGTTAGCCCCGCCTTTTGGCGCCATATATTCCTCCCTCTACCAGACATGTTGTCTGGTCAATACATTTTATTGTATCTCAGCAATTCAACCTTTACCCCCAACCATCCCACCATGCCCCGATTGACCAAAACTTAATCCTGAGCAACATTCATATTGAACTCAAAGTGGTAGAAGTCCATCTTAATGTCCATTAGGCAAACATGCATACGTTATTGAGGCCAATATGTGTAAAGCAGAGGGCGATTGTGGCTGGGTAGGTGTGTTCTAATAATAAAACTAACAGTTACAATAGGGTGCCTCGCACTTGGTGCTTGGCCACCTGATAGTAAACATAGTGCTCTACACCCAGCAACACTGCACATAACGGTGGGATCATGTCAACAACCACAAGGGGTTAATAAATCAATTTTGTATCAATAAATGAATAATAAAAAATAAAAACACAAATAATAAAAAGAATGACACATGTAACTTAAAAGTGGTTTTGTCATATAAGCTGGTTTAAACATTATATTACATTGCTATTAATTATTTAGCTGACGCTTTCGTCGGGAGGGACAATAAGTGTATTCACCCATGAAGATACCGTCAATAAGAGCAAGAATCACACGTGTAATACAATTAATATAATGAGCAAACTGCTTAAAGTGCTACATTATAGAATCAAGTGATGTGGTGTTATATTATGTTATATTATCACAGACAGACTGGAATGGGCTTTGTCTCCACCTTGTTATATTAAACATTATATTTAACAGACTAACGTGTGATGTTATGTTATATGATGTATTATATTTAACAGACTGTGATGCTATGTTATCACAGACAGACTGGGATGGGCTTTGTCTCCACCATGGCCCGTATTGGCAGCATGGCCGCCCCTGCTGTACTGATACTGGACGAGGTACCAACTTTATAACCAACCAATTTACTAATAACCTGACCCACAACCAAATAACTAACAACCTAACTCACTAACTAAAAGCCTAACTAACTAACAACCTGACTCAATAACTAATACCTTAGTATCTACAAACCTAACAAGTGAATAACCCAGCAAGCCTGAGTGACTATCTAACAACCAAATTAACTAATAACCTAACTTATTAGCTAACCACCTAATTAACTAATAAACACACTTACTAATAACCTAACTAACTACTTACCTAATAACCGTCATAACTAATAACCAAGTTAACTCAAAACCAACAAAAACCGATCAACAAACTTATGAATCGTACTGACTACCAACCATACTAAATATGAACCTTACTAACTAATAACTATGGGCCTTAATAACCTCAATAATAACTTACCAACCACCACCCGCACACCAACCAGCTAAAACTATCGGCTATAAAAGGAGCGGCTAAAAAAGCAGCAGCTATAAAAGGAGCAGCGGTACTATGAGCAGCTATACTAGGAGCAGGAGGAGCAGCTCTAAAAGGAGCAACTATAAAGGGGAGCAACAATATTAGGAGCAGCTATATAATGAGCAATTATAATAGGAGCAGCCCTACACAAATCCTGCTTTGTGCACCGCCATCTTGTGGCAGCCGCCATTCCTGTGGTGGAGAGTCACGTGACTCCTATAGCTATAGTGTGAATAGCATGAAGCCCCTATAACAGGTGCAGCTATAGTGTTAATAACATGAAGCCGCTACAACAGGTGCAGCTATAGTGTTAATAACATGAAGCCGCTATAACAGGTGCAGCTATAGTGTTAATAACATGAAGCCGCTATAACAGGTGCAGCTATAGTGTTAATAACACGAAGGAGCTATAACAGGTGCAGCTATAGTGTTAATAACATGAAGGAGATACAACAGGTGCAGCTATAGTGTTAATAACACGAAGGAGCTATAACAGGTGCAGCTATAGTGTTAATAACATGAAGGAGATACAACAGGTGCAGCTATAGTGTTAATAACATGAAGGAGATACAACAGGTGCAGCTATAGTGTTAATAACATGAAGGAGATATAACAATAGCAGCTATAACTGGAGCAGCTAATGTGACAATAACATAAAACTGCTATAATAACAGAATCTGTGTGTGTGCAGGTGATCCCTGCCCTCCCTAGCATCGTGTACGGAGGAGCAGCCGTGATCGCAGGAGTGTTCGCCTGCTTCCTGCCGGAGACACGGGATACCCCGCTGCCCGACACCATCGAAGACGTGGAGGAGAAATGGTACGCAGGCGCGAGCTCATTGTTAGCAGAATGGCAATTAAATGGTAAACGGGAGCTAGCTAATTTTTTTAGCAGCATAGCAGTTAAATGGTAGGCAGGTGCTAGCTCATTGCTAGCAGCTTAGCAATTAGCCCCCTATTTTCAAATAGAACCAGATTTCCTTACACTATTACACTATTTTTATGTTTACTCTATTTTGTAACTTGACTATCTCTACCTTCTGTATGTCTGTCTGCTTGTCTTTTTGTCTGTCTGTCTCCCTGTCCATCTATCTGATTGTGTGTCTGTCTGTCTCTCTATCTGCGTGTGTGTGTGTGTGTGTGTGTGTGTGTGTGTGTGTGTGTCTATCCGACTATCTACCTATCTGCCTGTGTGTCTGTCTGGGTATCTGTCTGCCTGTGTGTGTGTGTCTATCTGTCCGTCTGTCTGTCTGTCTGCAGGCCTGGAAATCTGTGGCCCAAAAAGCAGCAGGTCCAGGCAGAAGAAATGCCCATGAAGGAAGGCGTGGTCTCTAAAGAGGAAATAGCTTTGAAAGAGATGAAGGAGGGGGAAAGCACAGGGTTAAACGCCCTTTGATCTATCGATGAAACTAGATCTATATATACATATATGATCTATGAATGCAGATCTATATATAAATATAGAATCTATCCCTGAATCCAGATCTATATATAAAATATATATATTATCCATCAATGAATCTAGATCTGTATATAAATATATGATATCTATCTTTGAATATACATCTATATATAAATATATGATCTATCTACTATATATATATATATGTATGTATGTATGTATGTATGTATGTATGTATGCATGTATGTATATAGATCTCTCTCTGTAGAGAGAGAGAGAGATGATATGTAAAATCGTATGCCCAAATACAGGCAACAATGTTTTCAAACTTAAAATAACATTTATGTTCCTTAGGGATAGCGACAATGTTATAATAAATGAGTTAATGATGAGTTAATGAATTTATCCCAATCTTGTCATTAGGACATAGAGCATGGGGCTCAACATGTTTATCTTTCACCTCCTTATGTTAATTAGGAGGTGATTATGGGTCGTACCATGCCGCGGTCCACATGGTATCAGTTCACTTTTATAATGAAGATGTACATTAAAAACAACTGGAGTCAAAACTCGAATCATTTTATTTGTCCCATTTTCTTTTCTTGATAACAAATTTTAAGTTTGTTATGTTAGCCCTAACCCTTAGCCTAACATGGTACATGTTAGGGATGATCTTTAACATACAAAATGTTAGGGTTAGCCTTAACCCTGGAGATATGCTTGCTCTACTCTCTCTTGATGATAACAGTTCCTGTTTGGCCAGGAAGTACATCACAGTACAAACGGTCAGATCTGTTTCTGTTAGCTAGCGTGACATCCAGCCTGCTCACAACACATCAAATCATTCTTCATGCTGAGATTCTGTGGAGTTTGAAGCACAACGTGCGTCTCATTAACTGAGTGGTGGGTGAATCACTCGTCATAAAATTACTTGGAGGAGGAGGAGGTTGATGTCACTGCTCTAGGATCGGTCGCGGGCGACAGGAAGTGATGTCACTTCTGGCAGGCGGGAGCGCCTGGTGCGGGCGACCCAGGGGGTGAAGGCTGAGACCCGGGCATAGACCCCAGGGAGCCCGGGCCGTCCACAGCCCACACCGAACGACGTCACGCCTGAACCACAGAGGAAGAAATAGCTTGTTAAGACTGTAACCACCTGAGACTCACTTAGCAGTGTGTGTGTGCCCATAGTGATACTGCGTGTCAGTGTATTGATACTGTGTATGAATGTGTTTGTGTGTATCTGTACCCGTGAGAGGCTAGGTGTGTATCTGTACCTGTGAGGAGCTAGGCTAGGTGGTTATCTGTGAGGAGCTGGGCTAGGTGAGTATCTGTGAGGAGCTAGGCTAGGTGTGTATCTGTGAGGAGCTAGGCTAGGTGTGTATCTGTGAGGAGCTGGGCTAGGTGTGTATCTGTGAGGAGCTGGGCTAGGTGAGTGTGAGGAGCTAGGCTAGGTGTGTATCTGTACCTGTGAGGAGCTAGGATAGGTGTGTATCTGTGAGGAGCTAGGCTAGGTGGTTATCTGTACCTGTTAGGACCCAGTGATTATTTTCTTCACATATGAGCGGCCCTCCAGAGTCGCCCTGGGAACAGAACAAATGAAATAACAAAATAACTTCAAACATCTTGTCGGTAGCTTAATAATATCTTGCCTAGTAGAGTTTAATCTAGCGTAGTTCAACTTAGTTAGCATACTCAAACCTAGTGTAACCTAGGGCAGTTTAACGTAGCCTAGTTTAAGTCAACTTTATTTAACCTAGCCTAGCATAGCCTAACCTAGATTAACGTACCCTAGCTGAGGTTAACCTAGCCTAGCCTAGCATAACCTATTTCAACCAAACATAGTTTTGATTGAGGGAAGCGAGTTACCTGACAGGAGTCCACCCCCCCTTCAGGAAACCCAGCGCACAGCATGGAGGAAGTGATGTTATACTGAGGAAGTTTCTGCTGGCACTGCTTCCTGTCCACCAGCGGAACCTGGGCCTCCTGGAGAACATTCACAGGGGAACCTGTAGAACCAGGATCAGGTTTGGTTGGTTTAGACCAATCGGGAAAATAAGTAATTATCGGGAAAATAAGCGGAGCGTAGCGGAGGTGTCTTTCTTCGCCGTGAAGGGGCTTATTTCCAATAATGACCGGCGGCGTTCTATACATTATCCCGCTTATTACATGGATACTTGCTAATACGAATAAATACCTTCACACGGTGTGTCTTTTTACAATTTATTTGTTACCAGCATTCGTAGTGTTGAGAAATAGTCTGCCAAAGACGTTGACGTCGCTTAGCAACCGAATACGCTGGGGTTGATAAGTTACCGGACTACGTGCGGAGTGATACGAAAGACGTGAAAAAATCCACTTTCCTTGACAGCGGTCATTATATGCTTAGCAACGGTCAATTATCAAAAAATTATTCACAGCCGGAAGTCGGGAAGGCCCATGCAAGTGAACGGAGCGTTCCACAGCATTGAGAAGAGCCGTGTAATAAATATATATGTATGCGTGCGGGTCATAATGAATAATGATTAGTGTGTGTCATCACCTTGCTCAGCATCGTGTCCCCATCCAGCGATGAAACACTTCCTCCCTGCTGGGGGGTCGTCCCCCGCTTCTGGGAGACATGCTGGCTGCACCACATCTACACAATAAATACACAACTTACAACACAACAACACACTTAATGATACACAATGGTTACTAGTTGTGTGAACTACTAGGTTCACTACGAGTTCGGCTTAACTGGTGACGTACTAGTTAGGTTGACTGGAGTCTCTAGGTGCATCATGGCGATGTCGGCCTGCTTGGTGAGTCTGTTGTACTGGTTACTGATGATGATCTGGTCCACTCCTCTGGGCTGGACCTCAGGGGAGCTCTGATCTCCCTGGCTATGCAGGCCCAGCACGGCGCTCCACAGCTTCACATGGATGTTCTTCCTGGAATTGAAAATGAAGGGCAGCTCATGTACTATGATGATGGTTACTATTATATTCATGATCATTTGGATGTATGCATGGTTTAGCACTGCAATGCTCTGCATGGTTTTGGTCCGGTTGGAACCAGAATGAGTCCTAGTCTAGAACTAGGGGCGGCCTCCTAAAGACTGCCGATAGCAATTTGACTCTTGCTCTGGCAGATGAGTCTGGCCCGCCGCCCGTTAAGACAGATTTCCAGCAGACCTGTCCCAGACCAACCGTTAATCTAATATTGGGCGGGTTCAATATGATGACTGTAGAGGAGCGCCCTATGGGAGCATCCAAGTTAGCATCTTACGTGTCACATGTTTCGCTGCTCTGATTGGTTGTAGGTCTTGTAGGTTCAATTGCATCCAGCGGCATTTTGGTCTGCACCTGCTGTTGTTAGCCATTGGCTGAGACAAGATAGGATCTATGATAAGCGAGGGCCTAAGATGAGCTAGTTAGTAGGCTGGTTAGTTACCCGTAGACGCAGTGGGCTGCAGTAACCAGCCAATGGGGGTCGATCAACGTGGCTCCACAGACATGCCGGTGCCGCCAATGAAGAGAGACGATCCATGGCCACGCCCCCTTCTCCGCATCTACCCCTCCCACCACTCTGACACTTGCTAGGGGAGGAACCAAGGAAAGGACACTAGGACAGGACACAAGGAGAAGACACTAGCAGAGGATACAAGGAGAGGATAGAGGGAGAGGACTCTATGAAAGGATATGACCACAATGATAGGACACTATGAGTGGACAGAGCATTAAGCAGAGGACACAAGGAGAGGACACTAGGAGCGGAGACTAGGAGAGGACACTAGGAGGGGAGACTAGGAAAGGACACTAGGAGAAGGCACTAGGAGGGGACAGTAGGAAAAGACACTAGGAGAAGGCACTAGGAAGGGAGACTAGCTGAGGACTCAAGATGAGGCCACTAGGAAAGAAGACAAGGAGAGGAAACCAGGAGAAGAGACAACTAGAGGTCACTAGGAGAGGAGACAAGGAGGGGACACTAGGAGAGGAGACAAGAAGAGGAGATGAGACAAGAAGAGGAAACTAAGAGAGGACAGAACAACCTGGGTTGCTGATAAATAATAATAATAATAGGAATAATGGACTGTTACCTTGATCGATCTGTTGCTCTGCTGCGTGCTGTGTCTCAGACGGTCTGAGAGGGGCTGTGGTCGGTACCAGACGAACACCACACGCTGAAGACATGAGTTCTGTTCAGTTTCATACCACTGAAGAGCGATTCATGTGAGCAACTATGAAATGTAAAAGATAACAGTTCACTTACGTTGGTTTCCACATCTCAGTGAAATTACCTCTTCTCCAACACAGGTTTCACTACATCGCAACCAGAAAAGTATGTTATAAATTATGTTTATACATTAGTTATGGTTAATTTCCTGATGGTTGTGGTCCTGGTGTGAATGGAGGTTGATGTTACGGTTAACGTTATTATGTTATGTGATGGTTCCTGTTTTTTTTATGTTAAGTTATGGTTGATGTTATGTTTAAGATTATGGTGATGGTTATGGTTTATATCATGTTGTGGTGATGTTATTGTTCATGTGAACCTCATGTTAAGCTCCAGTGTTTTGTTGGGCTTGATGTTGATGCTGACAAACGGGGAGTCCTCCCTCACTGCTGGTACAGAGGCGGCTTCACCCGACCTGCAAACAGAAACAGTCTGTTATTAACTCCTCTATCCCTTCATTTGTGCTGGTGAGTGAGTGATCCTACCTGTTGTCCAGGTGAGTGATCCTACCTGTTGTCCAGGTGAGTGTTCCTACCTGTTGTCCAGGTGAGTGTTCCTACCTGTTGTCCAGGTGAGTGTTCCTACCTGTTGTCCAGGTGAGTGTTCCTACTTGTTGTACATCTGAGGGAGGGATTCCTACCAGTGGTATAGGCAAGGGGCTCCTACCTGTGTCCCAAGTAGGAGCAGGTGAAGTCTGACAAGTGTTTGCTCCAGTCCCGAGAGCAGACGGTGTAGTTGATGTCCTGGTCCTGGATTTGAAGACGCCTTGTTGTGTTAAACACTGGCATGTGCACTAGAAAAGTACAAGTACAACCAGGATGAATAATAATAATCCAAATATATTGGATGTCTAGCTACTGATGTTTTAGCTACTATGTTTGTACACATTGGTTCTTGTACTTATATAATGTAAAATCTTCATCAAATCTAGAATATATTCTAATCTAGAATCATATTTTATGTAGAAATTGTTCTCACCACAGTCTGCTTCATCAGAGGCGTCAGGGCAGTCGACTGCACCGTCACAAAGAGCATTACCATGGATACAGTCTCCTAGGAGACACTGGTACTGGCCTTCTTCACATGGCTCTGAGAACAAAGAACCAGGTAAGACAGATGGACGACTTGTTCAACTAGTTGCGTAACTAGTTATTATTAACTAGTTGTTAACTAGAGGAACGTCTAACCCGGAGAGCCGATGTTCAGCCCAGAGGTGAAGTTGGCTTGGAACCCTCGAGCCGCTCCAGTGCTGTCCGTCAAGAACCTCACTGTCACCTGATTGGCTGTGGAGACCAGGTCGGGGGAGGGTCTGTCGGTGCCTGTAAAGACTCCTGGAAGGAGAACCACTGCTGCTCTTAATGCCTTTGGATGTGCTTTTTCATTTGTTTGTTAAGAAATTCTGAAGCACTTTCAGGCATTAATAAAATAGTAGTAAATAGTGATTAAAGCAACACAAAAATGTATTATTAAGCAATTCATAATCATATGAATCATCGTTATACATTGTTGTAAGCCTGACCTAGGAGCCTAGAGTCTGGCCCCGACCCATCTCGGACCTCTACCACGTCATAGGTGGCCTCCACATCAAAGTACAGGAAATGGAGTTGGATGTTCCATCCTTCTCTGGCATGGAGCGTCCACAGGCCTGCAGAGCAAAGCAACATGGAAATGAGTGCTTAATATGACCATTTTTTCCACTTCACTTTGACATAAATAAGCTTTGTTCCCATGTACTTTAAATGCAATTATCTATGTTTCTGTAGTTTTAACATACAGTAAGTGATGTTGCTGTATTTTTAACATACAGTTAGCTAAGTTTCCGTAACCCTGAGGGAAGTTTGGAGAGCTGAAGGTGGAGTCGGGCTCCCAGAGGTCAAAGGGTCCCCCGCAGTCGGCTGAGGAAAACAAACAAAGGGTTAAGGTCAGTTACTACTAACCAGGGGTAAGTTAGGGTTAGTGAGTACCAGGGATGACGGGTGGTTTAGTCGGTGGAGGGACAGGGGTTGGTTCAGGCGGGGCCTCTCCACAGGGGGCGCTGGTCAGGATGATGTCATCTAGAGCAATGTCATTCTTCATACCGCCTCGCTTCAGTGCCTCGAACACAACCTGACAGACAGGAAGTAGTACCAGAGGTCATTTTGTCAGACAGGAAGTCGTTCTGTAAGACAGGTAGTAGAGGTAGTAGTTCTGTGAGACCGGAAGTCATAATGTCAGACAGGAAGTCATTCTGTAATCATTAATTAGTTTATTATGAAAGATTATAAAAGTGTCAAAGTGAAATGAATACTGAGCCTTTCTAGTACTAACCATGGTTTCCGTTGTTAGGTTAAGGGTCACCTGACCCAAGTTCCAGTTGTCTCCATAGTTACCGTCTCTTTGGAACACGATAGTGGAGGATGCCGTCATGTTTGGTTGAGATGATTGCAGCTCACTGAGTCGCACCCTCAACCTATATACATGTTCACCAAACATGTGGTACCTAAACAAATATGGTAACTAGATTAAACATTAATGTATATTTGTATATTTATTTAGAAATTTCGAAATCAAGGATTTTACATTTATAGAATAATTTACCAGAATTTGAGACAGATGGGTTGAGGGGGCGGAGTCAGGGGAAGACTGTACATGTAATAACTGCTCTCTAATTGGCTGGGGCTCCTTGGCGTCACAAGGTAATAACCTGTAATTGGTCAAAACGCAGACTCAGTCATGTGGTTATGGTTAAATCAGTCCAACCCAAAAACAACCAAAGGTGTGCCCTAGCACGACCCTCCCATAATAACCTCCCCTTAGCACCCTCCATGGTAACCTGGGCTGTTGCCAAAATAACCTGAGTTGTTGCCAAGGGTGTGGTCGGAGCTGGGCCCAGTGAAGGGGGGGAAGGTTTGGCCGCTGGTTCGAATCCAGGTGTTGCTTTCCTCTGGGTTCTGCCTCCAGAAACACATGCCTTGCTCAAAGGAACAGGTGAGTTTCTGCTCATCTGAAAGAAAGCCAAAACACTGGTCATTACATCAGGACGTTTACTGTAGCTCTACTAACCGTACCGCTACATGGCGTCCTCCCAACGACACACGGTCCACAATGACACACTAGTAATATGGGCTCGCACCATTATTATATTATATTATATTCAGTTACAGAAGATGAAGTTCTTACATTATATTTAAGTATATTCTATAATATTGTTATTTCATATTCTATTATGTTCTATTATATTTAGTTGTGTTATGTTATATCATATGATGTTCTATATTATATTATTAGGTCCTCTGAACACAGAATATATTATATTATAGCATATGATATTAGATGATTATAGTTGCTCTGAAGACAGATGAGATTAGAGTAGTGTGATGAAGTGTGACGATGTTACCGCTGAGCTTGGAGGTGTTGGCAGCCCTGTATGTGGCTCTGAACCCCGGCAGGTTGTTGAACTCATCAGAAATAAACAGAACAGTTGATTGGTCCTGAAGAAGCCACACATTTCCTGGAGGGGCGGAGCCTGACAGCACAGCTGGGAGTGACAATGTAAATGTAAATGTAATGTTATATATATAGATATATATATAGATATCTATATCTATATAGATACATAGATATCTTTAATAGTTAAATAAACAGTAACAATTTCATATTTAACATAACAGCATTTATAGTGAAGATAACTTTTAGCATATTTAATAGTTAGCACTGATAGTAGAGACTGAGTTGACGAGCGAGTCTGGATGGAAAACGCTGATGGAAAAAATTAATTCAATGCATTTGTGAAACTACTTCCATACCTGTGTGAAAGTACTTACACACAAGACGCCTTTCTGTCCCGACGCCCTCATACAGACTGAGTGCGTCGGTTTCCTCCTCAGTCTCAAACCCCTGGAAGCTGATCTCTACGGACAAGCCCTTCTCCACCCTAAACACAGCAGCAGGAGAACCAATGATGAAGGACATTCTCCTGCTATTAACACCAACGCACAGTAGATACGGACAGAGAGACCCAGAAGTAAAACAGTGGCTAGTACTAGAGAGACACTGGAGACAGTAGAGGGTGGAGGTTCAGTGGAGATGGTTGATGCAGTGGAAACGTTAGAGCAGGGGTGTCAAACTCAAACTGTACAGTGGGCCAAAATTGAAGTCTTGGACAAGTCGCGGGCCGGAGTTGTTGACCGGGGGGGGGGGGGGGGGGGGGGGTTGCGATCTGTCGGAGTTGACGCGCCAGAGTTACCGCTCCAAGACGAGTGTCAACGCGTTAGCGCTGGAATGCAATATGCCGGCCCCCCCCCCCCGGCCAGTACTATGCCGGCGGGCCAGTTCTGATAGACATTAGATATTATCTGGCGGGCCGGATTAAATTACACTCCGGGCCGGATTAGGCCCGCGGGCCGTACGTTTGACACCCCTGCGTTAGAGACAGTAGAGAGAAAGTAGAGAGCCAATAGAGAGTCAGTAGAGAGACAGTAGAGGCAGAGAGCCTGTAGAGCAGTTGAGAGCCAATAGAGAACAGTAGGTAGCAGTAGAGGGCCAATATAGAGACAGTAGATAGCAGTATAGAGCCAATATAGAGTCAGTAGAGATACAGTAGAGAGCCAGTAGGTACCGTATAACCCAGCGGCACTGAGCATTGCTATCGTACGACTCTGCGTGGAAGGATCCAGTTGGTCCCATCAGGAGAAACTGTCCATCACATGCTGTTGCTGTGGAGACAAGCAACTATCCTGTGATTTCTTCTTTATGTTTGAAATTCTGCTTATCCCTAAATCTAAAGTAGTGATGTCCTGCAGTGTTGTGCATGAACTAGTTCAAAAGAACTAGTTCAAAATAACTAGTTCATTGAACAAGTTAATTTTTCTATGAACTTTGAACTGATCGTAACATATTTTTAACTAAAGAACTTGAACTTGAACTAGTTCAGATTTTGTGACATTCTGATTTGATGCTTAGGTCCAGATTACATGTTTATTAAATAGAGTTACTGCCTTAGTTGTGATGAATGAAACAGGTGTACAAATAATATCCACAACAATTTGAGATTGTAGTGATGGGCAGCAGGTGATGGAGAGGATTCATTTTAAAAGATCAGCACAGAATACTCACTCCAACAGTTTTTCTTCGGTTTCTAAATAAACTGTTAATGAACTGAACATGAACTAGTTCAAAACTGAACTGGTGAACTATGAACGTGAATTTATTCATTTTCTTTTGTATGAACTGAACTTTGAACTAGTTCATGTGAAGTGTGAACTTGCACAACACTGATGTCCTGATCAGCTCTCAGTCCCCATTTTATTAATGATTTCCGATGGAGTTGAGCATTGAAGCTAAACTAGCGTCATTCTAACCTAACCCAAACCCAATATTGGCTATACTAACCTAACCCTATATTGGCTATATAACCCTAACCATAACCCAACCCTAACACAACCCCCTAACCCTAACCCTGCTTTACCACAGACTTCTTGTTCTTCATCAAAGCCGTTTGGGCAGTTCTGCAGTCCATCGCAGAATAAGACGTCTGGGACACAGAGGGCCAGATCTCCACAGGCCCGCTGGGCTGGGGGGCACCCCCACACTGAGGAAACATCGCCCCCATCAGGTACTACATGCACATTACATGGCTATATATATGTTATGCTTATGTACCTCCGCATTGTTTTATAGATTTTATATGTTCCTTCATGTGGAGGTACATATAGTTATATGTTATAGATTTATGCCATTTCATGAGGTAATGATATATTACAGGCTATAAAGCTGCTCACCAGCCGTCGTAGAACTGCTTCCTGCTGTAGGCAGAGCTGTGGTCTCCTCTTCTCTCTCTGAGGACAACAGGTGTCTCATCAGCAGCAGCCCTAAAGTAACCCTAACCCTTAACCTTAACCCCTCTGTTATCAGCAGCACCCTAAACTATGGTTCATATGGAGTAAAAACATTTGCATTGAACTGCCACCCCCATAGTTTGGTTGGACGTTCTAGCCTCCACCACAACATAATACACATGTTAAATGTAGACACTCTAATAGATAATAGATAATATCATGGCAAACTCATATCATTTAATTTAATGTAATAAAACATCAATCACACTTCATCCAGAACACTGTGATGTCGATTGACGTGTTCGGTTGGCTGCTGGTTTGGATAATGTGTCTACCTGTAATCTGGATACTGCTGCTGTCAATCACCATGGGGCCAGAGCTCTGAAGCCCCGCCCTCAGCTCCTGCTGCACCTGCTGGGCTGCGACAGGTCCATGGAACCATAGGTCAAAGGTCACCAAGACACCCCCCCTGCTGGACACCCATGACATCACACACCCTTCTGAGACCCTTCATACTGAGACTCTATTGATACTCTATTGACACCCTATTGATACCCTATTGATACTCTATTGATACTCTATTGATACCCTATTGATACTCTATTGATACTCTATTGATACCTTACTGATACCCTACATATTGATATGTTTATATACGATCTTAAAATAATGATATTGTTCTAATTACATTATAATGATGATATTATATCAGGTGTAAACATGAAGCTGACCTGAAGGCCGTGACCTGGCAGGAGTCGTAGTCCCCGTTGCTCCACAAGGCGTCTGACACCTGCGGGTTCACAGGTCACTGGGGTCAGAGGTCTGGTGTTATATGAACTGTATTTTGCATAAGAGAGAAAACTGCTCTAACAGAGCTGATACTTTATTCCTAGTATTGTGGACCTTGAGGCTAGAGTCTGAGACAGCAGAACTGCTATGGGTACGAGGTGTTGGAGATTGTGTGTTTTTGGAGTGTATGTCTTGTAGTGCAGGTGCATTTTCACCCTTGGGACCCAAAACATAATCTCAGTGTTTCCTTGGCACACAACCACCACCGAGGATAATTGATCCTTCTGGTAGCTACAGATAAACTACAGAAGAAGCGGAGCTGCATTGAGGCTTGTGTGTGGCGTGGTGGAGTGTTGTTACCAGGAGCTGGATGTCGAAGGCCAGCGCTTTAAACCGAAGACTAGAGGAGTTCTTCAAGTCGTCAGTGAAGGTGACTCCTTCTGTGATCGTCAAGCGACCCTCCAACGGCGATCTATCTGACGACCACCAGGGAGAAACCTTCATCATCACCATCATCATCATCACCAGGGCCCAGTTCCATTTTGTTTAGGTTAGGTTTATTTACTGGTATCATATGAGTAATATTTACTTGTATTATATCAGATATATATTATATTTGCTTGTTTCATAAACGAGTTATACTTATTTATATTGATCGTTATATTTAGCTGTATTATGAGTTATATTTAGTTAATTATATGAGTTATTTTTGGTTCTGAGTTACATTTCATTGTTTTAGGGGTCATTTGCTCCTACCATCGGGTCGCAGGCTGAGCCAGGACACAACCAGGAGTCCCACACACACGAGGAGGAGGAGAAAACACAAGACGAACAGGAGAACCTCTGACCAAGATCTCCTCATGGTGCTGCCCTAAGCCCAGGACACAACGTTACCATACCATCCAACCCCAGCACTACCATGACTATAACCACCTAACCCCAGGACACAACGTTACCATACCATCTCACCCCAGCACTACCATGACTTTAACCACCTAACCCCAGGACACAACGTTACCATACCATCTCACCCCAGCACTACCATGACTATAACCACCCAACCCCAGCATTAACATGACTATAACCACCTAACCCCAGCATTAACATGACTATAACCACTTAACCCCAGGACAGAACGTTACCATACCATCTAACCCCAGCATTAACATGACTATAACCACTTAACCCCAGGACACAACGTTACCATACCATCTAACCCCAGCACTACCATGACTATAACCACCTAACCCCAGGACAGAATGTTACCATACCATCTAACCCCAGCATTAACATGACTTTAACCACCTAACCCCAGCATTAACATGACTATAACCACCTAACCCCAGCATTAACATGACTTTAACCACCTAACCCCAGGACAGAATGTTACCATACCATCTAACCCCAGCATTAACATGACTTTAACCATCTAACCCCAGCATGAACATGACTATAACCATCTAACCCCAGCATGAACATGACTTTAACCCCCTGACCCCAGAGTAGAACATTTCTATAACCTTCTAACCCAAGAGTAGAACATTACTCTAACCATGATATCTGATTTATTACATTTCTCACAATATTTAATATTTAAGAGTTCAAGTTTAATTAATGTAAAGTCTTTAATTACTCACAGAGGAACCTATAAAGTATGATCCCTTCAGCTGAATGTTTCCTCAGACCTTTCTGTTTAGCGTCCTCTGTGGTCTCCAGGACATTCAGGTGTATCAGTGGAACGCTTCCTTCAGAGTTAGAGATAAAACGGCTAATGACCCAAACTCATGTGACTAATGGGCTTTAATCAGCGTCTCAAGTCCAAAACACAAGAGATATGTCTTTCACTCTATAGCTCAAAGGTAACTGCCCTCCGCTAGAACCAGTACACCCATACTGGCACCCAGTACTGATACTGCCCTACACCCAGGACACACACCATTATATACCTGCCTCATCTAATCTAATGAACACAGATACTGCACGACCATCATTAAGAATATAAACAGTTTTATTAATAGACAGTAACAGTATAACAACACGACTGTGATACACTGTGTAAGCATCAAGTCAATAAAAAATTTAAAATGAGCTTGCTCATCATCTGTTAACAGTATGAATCAGCATATATAAAAAATAAAGCTTGATTTCTAAGTCTCTGTGGCCCGGTGGCCAATGCTTAGCGGCCCGGTAGTGGTCCATGGTGGTTGAGAACCCCTGCCATAGACCCAGTCCTGATAGTGTACCCTAGACACAGTAAAGAAACTGTACCCTAGGTCCAGTTCTGACACTGTGCCCTGTATCCTAGACCCAACATGTCTAGTGCTGATTTTAAATGTTTAATGATTACTTTTTTTTTTAATTTCAATGAAAATACAGTTTTTTATTAGTATTAATATTTAAAATGCCCTGTCCACAACCCTACACAGTAAGAGTTAGGCCCCGCCCACATCTCTACACATTAAGAGTTAGGCCCCGCCTACAACCCTAAACTGTAAGAGTTTGGTCCCGCCCTCATCTCTACACTGTAAGAGTTAGGTCCCGCCCACATCCCTTCAGTTACAGTAAGGCCCCGCCCACATCGTAATCGTTAAACACAAAACATGAGATTATTTCTTTTTATCTCACATTTCCTATTCTTTCAAATCAATTAAGTAAATACAATTATCAGTTAATTGAAGAAATTGACAATTTAAAATAAAAAAAAATTCAAATTCAAATTCAAACATCCATATAAAAAAACATATAAAAATAATCAAGCAGAATAATGTTATCAACATAATAAAAAAGTTGTTACTATATACTATATAATAAAGAGTACATTATAGTAGTAGTATAATAATATATTGCACCAAATAAAAACTACATTATATGCAATATATAACATGGCTTATTCTGTAGTTTATACTTTTATACTTTATACTGTCTACTATATTATATATAATGCTATATTATAAATATATAGTGTCTATATATAATGTCACTCTCAGTAGACATGGTAATATTGTATGTATAAAATAGTATTTATTATAGACTGTATCATGTATCATACATAATACATTATATTAACAGACATGGTAATATATAATATCTATTATAAAGTATACTATATCATGTACTATATATAATGTAATGTATAGTATATTAACAGATCTGTTAATATATATTGTCTATAATATGTGGCATATGAACACATTAATATATATAATATATTAATTTCATATTAGTGGTACACGTTCTTCATCATCTTCCTCATGAGAGGCTCCGCCTCCTCAAAGACGTCTAGGAGAGGAAACAAGGAGGGGTCACAAGGAGAGAAAACTAGAAAAGGAAACAAAGAGAGGTCACTAGGAGAGGACACTAGGAGATGACATTGGGAGAGGACTTTACAAGAGGACCATTTTTAGCAATATACTGTATATATATTATTATATATGCAATATATATATTATAATTTTGTTTTTAGGAGAGTAAGGGAGGAGGAGGGGGCGGTGGGGGGTAAGGAGGGAGGCTATGCAGAGACCAGGTCAACTCTGAACTAGTGAGTCTTGAGTCTCTTGCGGAAGCTGTCCGAGCCATTACCTTGTTGAGGGCCGTCTTCAGTCTCTGATTTGAGCCTTTGGTCTGCTGTCCCAACACTCTGCTGTCTGTCCAGGTCTGAACGCTAAGGGACGTTTCAGAGTTAAGTGTTAAGGTCTGAACACTAAGGGACGTATCAGAGTTAAGTGTTAAGGGACACAACATGAGGTAAGTGTTCAGGTCTGAACGTTAAGGGACACAACATATTTGAGGTAAATCAATGACATTTCTATACTTTGTCATCAGCATGACTAATCCTATTGGTTTTCTCTCTTACCGGGTCATTTTGATGCGTCACTGCCTCATTGGTGGGGAGGAGGTTCTTAATCAACTGGCCAATCTCAGTGAATGTTGGTCTGTGGGTGGGCTCTAAATTCCAACAGCCAATCATCAGCTGGTATCTGGAGAGTAAAGAGGAGGGGGAGAGGATGGGTGGCAGCTCACTGGTTAAATCCAGACACTCTCTGGGAAACCTCTCCAGAGGACGATATTGATTATTGGTTATTCTGTAGATTAACTGAACTCTAATTATTATTCACAGTTAATTTAACAATGTTAAAATAATAAGTTATTTACATCTCTGCAGTGGCGAAGTCAGGCTTGGACATGTGGCGGCCGGCCTTGATCATCTTGTAGAAGTAGGCGTCCACGACCACGTTGGGGTACGGACTTTGACCTGCACAGACGGAGACACAGTCGGGCCTTGACAAGAGGACTCCCATGGTGAGGAGACGGAGATATGAGGCTCTCCAGTTATGAGGTTCTCAAGAAAGATATGAGGTTCTCGAATCTTAGAGACATGAGGTTATGGATAAAGACATGACAGATAAAGAGAGATAAAAAGGGGGTTATGCTACAGTTCAAGTATATACAATATATCATTTTAACTATGTTACCAGTAGTACCCAGACTTTAGATATAGAAATGAGTTGGTTAGATAGATATTAACATGTTTACTGTAGCACCAGTATGTATATACTAGCACATACTACATACTATATAATGTACAGTACTAGTAGTAGAGTACCCAGAGAGAAGATCTCCCACAGCAGAACTCCGTAGGACCAGACGTCGCTCTGCGTGGTGTAAACACACTGGAAGATGCTCTCTGGAGACATCCACTTCACTGGCAGCCGGGCCTGTTCAGGTCACACCAAACATCCAGAGAGAAACACACTGTCAGAACTAACGGCTACTGTAGTTTGTTGAAAGAGCTGATTAAACTATGTGTAGTCCCTGCAGCCAGCAGCACTCTCCAGATTAGATTGGATGACATTAGACAGTAGATGAGATGGGATTACATTAGACAGTAGATTAGATGGGATTACATTAGACAATATATTAGATACAATGCAATTAGATTAGAGATTAGACCAAATGCAATACAATTTGAGATTTGATGGAATGGGATTCTTTTATAGATTAGATGGGATTAGATCAGAGATACATTGAGATAGAATACAATTTGAGATTAGATACTAAATTAGGATTAGTTGGATTAGATGGTATTAGATTAGAGATTATATGAGAGATTAGAGTACAGGTGAAATTGGAATGAGACGAGAGTGGACGTGAATGTAACGCACATTCCCCTTGATGATGTAGTTGTCATCGTCCGTTATGTCGCGAGCCAGACCAAAGTCACAGATCTTGGCCACGCGGAACTCAGTCAGCAACACGTTCCTGGCAGCAACGTCCCTGTGGATACACTTTACACAGACCGGGAGAGAGATGGTCAGATGGAGAGAAAGGTGTGTGTGTGTGTGTGTGTGTGTGTGTGTGTGTGTGTGTGTGTGTGTGTGTGTGTGTGCATGTGCGTGTGTGTGTCTTACATTCCTCGATGACAGGAAGTCCATCCCTTGGGCCACCTGGTGGGAGAACTGGAAGAGATCCAGGAGGCTGAATCTACCGTTCTCCTCACCTGACAGGTAAGAGGTACATGTTCTTCAATGTTGGTTCCTTACACCAACTTGCGTTACTACACTGTTAACATACAAACCTTTGCAACTCAATGTAACAATATCCACAATTTAGTTTACTTTGAATGAAATGCTTTTTAATTGCTTATTAGTGCTTTAACTAATGCTAATGAATGGTTAATTAACGTCTCCTTATTGTAATGCCTTATCCTACACTGTAGCAGTACTTACTTGTGTAACTACACCGTGAAAGTACGTATTGTGTGTGTGTGTGTGTGTGTGTGTGTGTGTGTGTGTGTGTGTGTGTGTGTGTGTGTGTGTGTGTGTGTGCTTGTTATACCTTGGAGTGTGTGTGGGTTGTGAGGATGGTTAACTTGCTGCATTTCCTGGTATTCAGAACAGGAGATTCCACTGTCACTGTTAAACACACACACACACACACACACACACATTTACATTTAGGGCATTTAGCAGACACTTTTATCCAAAGCGACTTACAATAAGTACATTTGTCATAAGAAGTGAAACAATATATCGCCGTTGGTACAGTAAAGATGTTCATAGAACGAAGTGCAAGTACTAACAATCGCCAGGCTAACCCCATTCCCCGTATACAGCAGTGATAGCTAGCTACTGCAGATGCTACACAATTAAGTACATGCTACACAACATGCATGCACAACGCAATTAAGTACATGCTACACAATTAAGTAAAATGAATGAATACAACCTGCATTAAGTGTGATCATTAAGTGCCAGGACATACAACAAACAATAGTGCAACAGGCAAATAAGGGACTGAATGGCTATGTAGAGTCTAGGTGAACTCTGAACAGGTGGGTTTTGAGTCGTTTGCGGAAGCTGGTGAGTGACTCTGTGGTCCTGACATCAGCAGGGAGCTCGTTCCACCACTGTGGTCCCAAGATAGAGAATTGTGATTTAGCTTTGGTTGCTCTTAGTGATGCCGGTACCAGACGTCCAGCTGAGGTAGTTGAGCGGAGGGATCGAGCTGGGGTGTGTGGTTTGACCAAGGCTTGGAGGTAGGTAGGAGCGGTAGGGGCTACTACAGGGAGCCAGTGGAGGTGGCGGAAGAGGGGAATTACATGGGAGAATTTAGGTAGGTTGAAAATGAGGCGCGCTGCCGCGTTCTGGATACGCTGCAAAGGTTTAATCGCAGAGATACAGAGTCCAGCTAGGAGCGAGTTGCAGTAGTCCAGGCGGGAGATGACCAGCGCTTGGACTAGAAGCTGAGCTGCTTCCCTTGTGAGGAAGGGCCGTATCCTGCGGATGTTGTAAAGTCTGCAGTCAAATCTGCAGGATCGGGCCACTGTGGTGATGTTGGCAGTGCAACATAACTGGTTGTCTACTACCACACCAAGGTTTCTGGCAGTTGGAGACAGTGATGTTCTCGACAGTGACCAGTAAGTCCAAGTGTGGGCAATCTTTCCCCGGTATTAGGAGGAGCTCAGTCTCTCAATGCGCATTCAGATATGCGCGTTGCAATCAAGGCTTTGTCAGAGGAGGGGAAAGAGAGGAATAGCTGAGTGTCGTTGGCATAGCAGTGATATGAAAAACCGTGTGATGTAATTACAGAGCCTAGAGATCTGGTATAGAGGGAGAACAGAAGGGGCCCCAGTACAGAGCCTTGAGGGACACCAGTATCAAGTGTGCAAGGTTTGGACAAGGAGCCATTCCATGTGACCTGATAGGTGCGAGTCGACTGGTAAGATGTGAACCAGGATAGGGCCAATTTAGCAATGCCAAGTTCAGCGAAAGTGGCAAGGAGGATCTGGTGGTTCACCGTGTCAAATTCTGCAGACAGGTCGAGGAGAATGAGAACCGATGAGAGGGACGAGGCTCTGGCAGCACGGAGGGACTCAGTCACCATGAGGAGAGCCGTCTCAGTGGAGTGTGCCTTCTTGAAGCCTGACTGGTGAGGGTCAAGCAATGTGTTTGAGTGAGAGATAGGAGAACAGTTGGTTAGAGATGGCACGTTCAAGTACACACACACACACACACACACACACACACACACACACACATACACACGTTAGGGTGCCGAGTTAGGAGTTGGGGGTTTGAGTAAAAGGGTAGGGTGTAGAATAAGACGGTAGAGTTAGCGGGTAGGGGCTGGAGTTACCTGCGACTGCTTTCCTCCATGTTTTTATACCCCTCTTCTACATCTGAGATGGACGCCCTCCCACGCAAAAAGTTGAGGAGGTCACCGTTGTAACAGTACTCTGTGATCATCAGCATGGGACCTACAGGAGGTAGGAAGCAGGAGGTAGGATACAGGAGCTAGGATTCAAGAGGTATATAAAGAATACTACACACACACACACAAACGTATACATATATGTTTATTCTGTATGTATAATGTTTGTAGTAGTATAATAGGTAGTAATATATCTATGTATCTATCTCAAACATATATATGACATCATCAGCGCTTGGCATTTGTTTCTTTGAACATCCTTACTGTAACAATGGTGATATATTGTTGTTTCTCTGCCAAATGTACTTTTTGTAAATCGCTTTGGATAAAAGTGTCTGCTAAATGCCCAAAATGTAAATGTAAACATGCGTATGATGTCATATATATACATATGTATGGTGTTATATATATACATACATATGTATGATGTCATATATGTATGATGTCATATGTACATATGTATGATGTCATATATGTATGATGTCATATAGATGTATATTGGGATGTTACCTCCGCGGGTGCAGGCGCCCAGCAGGTTGACGATGTTGTCATGGTAACCGAGGTGGCTCAGAATCTTCAATTCTGACATCAGAGCCTCACTTTCCTCTGAATGAGCACTGGCTGTTACACACACAGCCAGACACACACACACACACACACACACACACACACACACATTTAACACATTAGATATTTACACTATTACACAGACACTCACACATAGATAGAGAGAGAGAGAGAGAGAGAGAGAGAGAGAGAGACTCACGTTTCAGCATCTTGACCGCTACTTTCTTGATGCTGTCCTCCTCTCCCAGTCCGTAGGCTGTGGCCTCCACCACCTTCCCAAAGGCCCCAGCCCCCACCACCAGGCCTACACACACACACACACACACACACACACACACATACACACACATATCTACATTTATACATGTAACAAAATATATATATATATATATAAAATATATGTAGAGATATATATGTTTATATGTTGTGTATTGCATGTAGCTCTATAGATGTGAAGTGTTACCAGGTGTTGTATGTAGCGGTACCAGGTGTTGTCTAAAGCTCTAGAGATGTGAAGCGGTACCAGGTGTTGCATGTAGCGGTACCAGGTGTCGTATGTAGTGGTACCAGGTGTTGTATGTAGCGTTACCAGGTGTCGTATAAAGCTCTAGAGGTGTGAAGCGGTACCAGGTGTTGTATGTAGCGGTACCAGGTGTTGTATGTAGCGGTACCAGGTGTTGTATGTAGCGGTACCAGGTGTTGTATGTAGCGGTACCAGGTGTTGTATGTAGCGGTACCAGGTGTTGTATGTAGCGGTACCAGGTGTTGTATGTAGCGGTACCAGGTGTTGTATAAAGCTCTAGAGGTGTGAAGCGGTACCCAGCTGAAGCTGCTCTCTGGGGAACTCCCACTTCATGTCGTTGTAGGGCAGCTGGGTGGGGTCGATGAAGCTGTACTGGTTGCCCTGGTTAGCGTGAATGATCTTCCAGCGGGTCTCATAGCGGGGTTTCTGGGCAGGAGAACCATCAGGGGTCAAAGGGTTAGTAGGGTCATGGGGGAGGGAGAGGTCAGGGGGCGTAACGCTGCAGGTGGTCCTTCACCTGTTTGTACTTGTAGAGGAGAGCCAATAGGAGGAGGAGGAGGACCAGAGCAGTGCTGGACGACCAAATCAGAAGAGAGGGGAAGTAGACATGTCTTTCTGGCCTGGTTGAAGGGAGGGTCAAATCTGTGGGGTAGGAAACACTTTTTCTATATCTCTTTATATCTCTAAATGTCTCTCATATCTTATATATATGCAACGTCTGTTATTGTGTACAGTAGTATTAAAGAGTTACTTTATACAGTAGTATTATAGTTACTGTGTACAGTAGTATTATAGAATAACTGTATATACAGTATTAGTATAGATACTGTATACAGTAGTATTATAGTAACTGTTTAAGTTGGTATTATAGTATTAGAGTATAGAGTAGTATCATAGTTACTGTGTACAGTAGTATTTTAGTTACTGTTTGAAGAAGCATTATATAGTTACTGTTTACAGTAGTATTATATAGTTACTGTTTACAGTAGTATTATATAGTTACTGTATACAGTAGTTTTATAGTGACTGTTTAAAGTAGCATTATATAGTTACTGTTTACAGTAGTATTATAGAGTTACTGTATACAGTATTTTTCTAGAGCCTTACAAGAGACGTAGACGTCACGAGACACGCCCATTTGGCTTCTGGCAACGCACTCCACTGTGACATCATCACTGTTGGACGTCAAGGCCAGCTCCCTGTGAACTTCCTCATTCAGCACCTTGGTCTCTCCTGATTGGTCAGCCTCTGGCAGCTGATAGGTGGCATTATCCCCACAGCTGCCATGCAACAAGATCAGATCATTATTATCATTCATTCAAATGACATGATTGTCAAACGCTAGCATAAATTAATATGAAGTATGAATAAACAAACAATGAGATCTTCACTTTATTATACGTTTATAATATTATTATTATTCATTCAAATGAAATGATTATCAACAGGTACCATAAAACATGTCTGTTAGACTAAATATGGGAAGTGTGGTAAGCTAGTCACTGTGTAATTAGTGGTAATTGTACATACGTGTCAGAGCTCCAAGGACACCTGTACCAGTGGAGTGAGGGCAGAGGGTACCCTGAGCTGGAGCAGGTGAGAGTCTGATTCCCAGTCAGTCTGATAATCACGGACGGAGATCCTGAAACAAACCATCCAATAAGAATCATGATGTCATTTTTCAAGCCTCATCATCGGGGTGTGGCCAGCAGGGGGCGGTCTTACTGTAAACCCGGAGATCGATGGTATGGGAGCCACTGGAAACCAGAGAAGAGAAGAAGAATCTGTAGTTCCCCCGGTCCTCAAACCTGACGCGTCTCAGAAGCAGCCACGATTCCAACCTACACGAAACACATCATCAAATATGATCTTAAATTCATTTTGACTTGAATTCACTTTTGACTTTTCAACCTGGAACCTTCTGTTATGACAGCAGTACAGGAGATGTACTGTTGCTGTGTTCTGGTTGGGAGGCTGACCAGGTCAACACTGGTGGGTGGGTGGGGGGGGGGGGGATAGATAATGCGGGGCCGCCGTTGCGACGGTGGGGCCGCGCGATCCCAACAAGCATGCCGCTCCGTGATTGGCCGGCCCAAAACGGCCCACGAGAAGCCAAACGGCCCACGAGAAGCCAAACGGCCCACGAGAAGCCGCGGTTCTTCTGGCATCTGCCCAAATGCCAGACGGTCCAGTCCGTCACTGGTTAGTGGCTCTCACCTGTCGGGCTGGCTGATGGCGCTCTCCTGATGCGAGGTGTTATTCAGCCACGGTGTGTCCCACTGGTGGTGCCGCAGTGGAGGGTACGCCTCCGTCAGGAAGGACAGCTTCACGTCCCGCCCCTCCCACACCTCCACCACGCTAGCCTCCGCCCCGGCGCTACCGTTAGCCCCGCCAGAGCTAAAGGTTGTGTTAGCGCTAGCATCCACCACTAGCCTCTCAGTCATCTGCACGGTGCTAACGTTAGCCTGCCGGACAGGCTGGAGGTAGACCCGTAGGTAAGGAGCATCTGGGGGGGGGAACAATAGATCACATATATATCAAAGGTGACATACCAAATATAATATATATTAATATATATAAAGTGATGATTATCTCACCGACTACGGTCAGGTTGGCGGTTGCCGTGGCGATGCCAGCCTGGTTGGTGGCTGTGCAGATGAAACGACCGCTGTGCCGCCTCTGGACCGAGTCGAGGGTGACCGTGAGGTTCTTGTGGAACGTCTTGTCATTATTCTCCTGCCCGTCCGTCACGTTCAGCCCCTGCACACAATACCAGCTCATCACCTCATTCAGTAGGTGGAGGTGTGCGTAAGTGTGAACCTGTAGGTGTCTGTGTGTGTGTGTGTGTGTGTGTGTGTGTGTGTGTTTCCAGGTGTGTGGGTACCTTTAGGTGTGTGTGTGTCCAGGTAACAATGACTCTGTGATTGGGGTTGGTTGCGAGACAGGTTATCTCCAAACTCTCTCCCACGACACGAATATAAGAACCCTGACCTATGGAGACGACAGGAGGACCAAGCAACCCTAGGGGAGACAGACAGACAGACAGACAGACAGACAGACAGACAGACAGACAGAAGATAGTAGGGTTAGGGTTAGGGTTAGGGTACGGGGAATGGGTTAACCCCCTGTTGTTAGTACTTGGCACTTGTTTCTATGAACATCCTTACTGTACCGACTATTATTGTAAGTTGCCTTGGATAAAAGCATCTGCTAAATGCCCTCTACGTTAATATAAATGTTCCTGTAGTGGATAATGGCATTATTAAGTAGAGGTATGAGTTGGCATTAATACGGAGGACTGCTTACTGGCGTCCACCAGCAGGAGTAAAGGCGTCGAGGTGAACTCTCTGCCCTCCTTCCGAGCAGAGCAGACGTAGCTCCCCCTGAAGGCCAGGCTCACGTTCCGGATCAGAGCCCCTCGCCGGGGGTCAAAGGTCACGGCCATGCCCGGGGGCAGCCCCCCCGGCTCCCGCTCCCGCCGGAGCACCAGCTGGCTGACGGACGGGTCGGTCACCAAGCACTCCAACAGGAAGTCCCGCCCCTCCTCCAGGGTAGGAATTCGTTTGGGAACCACGAACACAGTGGCAGAGTCTGAGGGAAACAGACAGGTTACAGGTTGGTAGACAGACAGGTAGGTAGGCAGGCAGGCAGACAGGCAGGTTTAGGGTTAGCAGGTTTAGGGTTAGTAGGTTTAGGGTTAGGTTTAGGGTTAGTAGGGTTAGGGTCAGGGTTAGGAGGTTCAGGGTAAGTAGGGTTAGAAGGTTAGGGTCATTAGCAGGTTCAGGGTTAGTAGGTCTAGGGTTGGTAGGTTCAGGGTTAGTAGGTCTAGGGTTGGTAGGTTCAGGGTTGGTAGGTTCAGGGTTGGCAGGTTCAGGTTAAGGTCTGACCTCTGACGTAGAGGTGGATCCAGGCGTCCCCACAGCGGTAGGTCCCCGTGTGTCGGGGTACTGAGCGTCCCACCTTCAGGGTGCGACCCAAGGAGTCTTCCAGACGCAGCGAGAAGGCGGAGCTGGACCAGCCAGCGGAGGAACCGTTACCGTGACAATGCAGGGTGAAGGCAGAACCCGCAGCCAACTCGACCTCCGACCCATTGGGGTACAACCTGGTGTTCAGAGTCATGGAGGGGGTTTCTGTGGAGAAAACAAGACTTTACTATAACTTTAACTAACTTTTAATGTAACCATAACTAATTGGTTAATATCCCTACTTATTACACGGCTCTTCTCAATGCTGTGGAACGCTCCGTTCACTTGCATGGGCCTTCCCGACTTCCGGTGGTGAATTATTTTTCAATAATGCATATAATAAAGCATATAATGACCGCTGTCAAGGAAAGTGGATTTTTTCACGTCTTTCGTATCACTCCACAAGTAGTCTGGTAACTTATTAACTACAGCGGATTCAGTTTCTAAGAGACGTCAACGTCTTTGGCGGACTATTTCTCTGCTGATCAACACTATGAATGCAACACTATGAATTGTAAATTCATTTGTTATAAGTTATTTTTTCATTTTTGCAAATAGCCATGTAATAAGCGGGAAAATGTATAGAATATCGCCGGTCATTATTGAAAATAAACCCAGACAGGGCGACGCTTCGCGTCGGTGTCCGGTTCACCCTGTTGGGGCTTATTTCCCGATAATATTAGTGTATTAGTGTTCTATACATTATCCCTTACATATTAACTATAACTGACTATAACAATAACTATACTTTAGCTATAACCATAACAGAGATAGGGATGCAGTTGTTTTTAAGATATCCCAATAGGCTTGCAGTACTAGATTACATATTCCAGCTCTAGCATCGTGGAGACGTACTCTATTTACTTTGGGTATGTTATTCTCAGAAAAAAAACCTCAAGCAGGCAAAGTGATGATATGAGTAACCGATTTGGCTTGCAGTACTTTTTTAAAGTAACCTATTATTAGTATTGATAGACCTTATAAAGACCTTCAATCTCTCCTGAAAACATGAATTGAAAACTGTTGTGAGATTGTGATGAAAGGGGAGATGTTTTCAGCCTGAACAGAACGGTTGTCCAAGAGATGTTTTCTGTCTAAACAGGCGGGAACCGTTATGCAAGAGACGAATGAAGGAAAACCCTTTCTGGGCACATGAACTGAAACCATGTGATGGCTCGGCTCATGACGAGGGTGTTGTTCAACCCACTCGCCGCCTGAGACTCCCGTTCACAAACCTACCGACTCCGCCCATTAGGCTCACAACGTAAATGCCCAACTGTCAATCAATCAATAACAACAACAAGCTGTCAGTGCTGATGTCTCTAGAGATCACTAATCAGAATTAAGCACACAAAGCAGGGCTCTTCTTAAAGTCCTTCATCAGATGTCACCTGCTTCTTCTTCATTTGTGCAACATATTCGATTTAGGCTGGATGAGCATTTTATACATGATGTAAATATATTGACCCACTACCATGGAATAACTCTGAGATAAGGTGCCGGCTCTGTTCAGTTTACCTGGGCATGCCCTCGGTGCTTTCTGTTGTAACGCGTACTCTCCAATGTTGAGACAGTACTACTACTACAACTTTTCTTTCACCATGCTATGGTTCTATTCTGGTGCGTGGTTGTTTGTGTATTTCACCAGACACTTCTCAGGACAGGGAACAAGGATCCTCTCGAAAGGCTGAATCAGACTTTCTGTAAACTCTGTGAAGTAATCCTGGCGTTCTTCCTCTTTCACTGTTCTCTGGGTTTCTATTGTGTTCCTATTGGGTTGGTTGTATTGGGTTGGTTCTGTTGTGTTCCTATTGGGTTTGTTTTATGGGATTTCTATTGGGTTGGTTATATTGGGTTAGGTCTATTGTTTTCCTACTGGGTTGGTTATATTGGGTTGGGTCTATTGTTTTCCTACTGGGTTGGTTATATTGGGTTGGGTCTATTGTTTTCCTACTGGGTTGGTTCTAATGGGTTGGTTCTATTATGTTCAAGACCTCTTGAGTTCTAGAATATATAATATATAATAATGTTATATAATACAATATATAATAATATAGTTCAGATTGTCCAGAAGTCAACGCTTACTAACTTCAGCTCAGAAAGGCAGAAAGATAAAGACATTGGATGATCTATCATCAGTAGAAACCAGCACCATCGTCTCCATCCTTAAATGAGCACAAGATGATAATGAAATATATCCTCATGTGACACATTCATACATCAATCAAAATAGGTAGGCAAAAAATAGGCAAAAACAGGTAAATAAAAATATAAAAATGGCTGATCCTCACCTTTTGCGAAGGTGTAAACCACCGTGAAGAACAGCACATACTGAAGGACCGGAGGCATCTGTCCCAGTGGAGATTTCTTTGTGACGATGTTCTCTCTTCTAAACTCCACAAACTCTGTGGCTCAGTGCTTCTCTCTCCTTGCCACTATCTGCTTCTCCTCACGACTTCCTCTATGTAAAAACTTCTCTTTTTCCTTATTTTTTCTCTTTCTCCCTTTCTGTATATATATATATATATATATATGTATACAAGTACATACATTTGCATATGTTTACATACAGTATATGTGTGTATGCATATGGTATGTATATATACATATATGTATGTAGATCTATATATATATATATATATATATGCGTATATATATGTGTGTTTGTGTGTGTGTGTGTTGATAAGACAGTATTTTGATTTAATGTTTATTTTAATTTTAAGTAAAAAAGAAAAAAAAAAAACAGCATGTTAACATAATTATCATTAACCCTAACCTTATATTACCAATTATAGATAGATAGATATCAGTTAACCCTAACATATATTATCATATGTAGATAGATGTATCATATCATGTAACCATAACTCATGTTATTATTCTTAAGCTCAGAACAAAATACTATACAGCTCGTACAATTATTATAAAACTCAAAGCATTGTTATAAAGCACATTTCTTTATAACATAACATGTTATACATAACAATGGTGATGATAATTATCATAATAATAATAAAAATGATAACAATGATGGACATTTATGAGGACTCTTATCTTGTAGTATATGTTCTTTATTCTGGTTTAGCAGAACTCTTGAAGTATATGAGTTATTAATTAGGGGGACTCTTATCTTGAAGTATATGAGTTATCAATTAGGGGGACTGTTATCTTGAAGTCGATGAGTTATGTACTAGGGGGACTCTTATCTTGAAGTAGATGAGTTATGTACAACGACTAGGACTCTTATCTTGAAGTATATTAGTTATTAATTAGGGGGCTCTTATCTTGAAGTAGATGAGATATGTACTAGGGGGACTCTTATCTTGCATCCATCAGGTCTGATGTTTGTTCCACCATTGAGGCATCATGGGATTCTGGAGCGGCCTCCATAACAGCCAAGCTGAGGATGAATACATGACATCAGATGAACACATGATCTCAGATTTAACCATGACCTCAGGTGAACACTTGAACATCGAACCTCAGGTGAACACATGATGGAATGACTATTGCGCCAAACTTCTATATGTGATTGCTGTACGATCTGAGTGAATTAATTCATGAGAATGTGAATGTTTCTAATCTGCTGTGTTGCAGGTACCGACAGTACCAGCTCGACTCGACTCGACTCGCCTCGCCTTTTTTTGCGTTTCCATTGGCAAAAAAAGTACCCGGTACATAGTACCGGATACTTTTTTTAGTACTACCTCCGTCGAGGTTCCAAGCGAGCGGAGTAGGTACTTTTGTGTGACGTAAACAGGCTGCTGGCAACTGATTGGCTAGCGGCTGTAAATGGGAATAATCACTCAAAGTTAAGTCCGGCATGGTTGGAGTCCACAAACCCGCTCCCAAGAGGGACACTGATCAGCGTTTCGCCGTGTGTGTCGCTCCTTTCCCGGGGCTAGAGTTAGGCTGTGCGTGGGTGTGTGTGTCCGGCAATGGTTGTGTGTGTCCGGTGTGGCTGGAGTCCACGGACCGGCTCCCGAGGAAAAAATGTTTATTTTTAGTGTCGTTCCTTTCCCAGGGCTCGAGTTTCGCCTCCATCAACGTTACCGTATGACAACAATAGATGCGCAGTCATTGCGCTTTTTATTTTATTTTATTTCCCATCATAACCTTTCCCGGGAATCAGGAAATAGTCTTAATCAGATTCAGATTTCCCGGGAATCACGTCTCCCGTGATTAAAACCTAATGACGACCCGCCCATGTTGGAGAGGTTCTTTTCTACGACCCGCGCACATTGAAGAGGTACTTTTTTAGATGGAAATGCGACGTGCCTGGAACCAAACCGAGTCGAGTCGAGTTGAGTCGAGTCGAGTTGAGCTGGTACTGTCGGTGGAAAAGCGGCACTAGACTCTACATAGCCATTCAGTCCCTTATTTGTCTGTTGCACTATTGTTTGTTGTATGTCCTGGCACTTGATGAATGCACTTAATGCAGGTTGTATTCATTCATTGTACTTAATTGTGTAGCATGTACTTAATTGTGTTGTGTATGCATGTTGTGTAGCATGTACTTAGTTGTGTAGCATCTGCAGTAGCTAGCTATCACTGCTGTACACGGGGAATGGGGTTAGCCTGGCGATTGTCAGTACTTGCACTTGGTTCTATGAACGTCTTTACTGTACCGACTGCGATATATTGTTTCACTTCTTATGACAAATGTACTTATTGTAAGTCTCTTTGGATAAAAGCGTGCCCTAAATGTAAATGTTCTCAGTAGAGGTTGGGTTAAGGTTTAAAGTGCTGACAGCACTGGGGCTATTCTCTGTTCCTCCTTGGGTCAGGAAGCAGGAAGTGGAGAACAGAAGTAGAAAAGACCCCAACTCCTACTCATAACCAAATCTACTAACCCTATACTACCCTACTGTCTCTAAACTACCTCCACCAAAACCTACTAACCCTCTGACTCTCAACTACCTCCACCCAAACTTACTAACCCTATATTACCCCTAACCAACCCTACACTCAGCTACACCACCCAACCTTACACCACCCTAAACAGTATAATAAATATACTTAAGCAATAGATCACGACAGGCTGTGAAATGTTCTCATTATACTACAGTTAAGGGGTGTTGTCTGTCCCGACGTACGTAAGTATGACGTACGTAAGTACGGTTACGTAAGTATGGCGAAATGAAAGTCATAGACACTCAATTTAGAAGAAACAAGAAAGTCGGACAAGGATTTTTTTAACAAATACAAAAATGTTGTCCCTCCTGACTGCCTGCAAAGTGCGCGGAGGTTGCAATGCAACACACGGTAGCGTCCTTCAGAGAGAAGGCTAGAGACGGTAGCTCGGCAATTTAGCCTACTATCGAGCAGTTCACTAACCGTGTGCCTATTGCTTTACAACATTTCCACCCTCTCCATCAATCAACATATTTTTAGGCTTCAGTGAACTATGCTATTGCTTTTATATATAAATAAACAACTGTTCAAGTTAGGCGTGGAGTGATACAGAACTCCGTAAACTGAACAGTTATATATACTATCTAGTATAGTACTAGATACTAGATAATATATACGTATTCTGCCACTATACTTCTATAAAATACTGCACTATGATGCTGTATATACTCACGGGGCTTGGAGGTTTTCAGGTCCTGCCTGCACCTGGGCACTGGTATCCATGGTGACCAGGTAGCTGTGGGAGGAGCCAGCCTCCGGGAGCTCTGTATGTGTTTGGTCAACCAAAACCTCAGGGGCGTGGTCCACTGGAGGGAGAGAAGGACGGATGGAGGGTGAGAGTGTAACCTTGGTAACTGGGCTGTCTGAATGACAGGGTAAGTGCGTTACCTAGGTTACCAGGCTGTCTGAATGACAGGGTAAGTGCGTTACCTAGGTTACCAGGCTGTCTGAATGACAGGTTTAGCGTGTTACCTAGGTGGCTGATTGACAGGGTAAGTGTGTTACCTGGGTAACCAGGCTGTCTGAATGATAGGGTAAGCGCGTTACCTAGGTTACCAGGCTGTCTGAAGGACAGGGTAAGTGCGTTACCTAGGTTACCAGGCTGTTGGTCCGTCCTGGCGGCTCTTGATCGGATTATCGCTGTATTGTCTCCACTCACGAAGTTCTGCTTCAGCTGGGAGTACACCTACCCAAACAACAGAATACACCATAATATGATACACACCGTAGCACAACACATGATGCAACACAACAAAACACAACACCACACAACACACATCAGGAAACACCAAAACAGACACGGCTTGATGAACCAGTTAGAATCAACCGAAAGCATTTTAAACCAGTAAGAACCAACCAGAAGCTGTTTGAATGACCAATGTCAGTGCACTCTGTCTGCACTCTGAGATATGTAATATCATATGATCAGTTGTAAATACATATTGTCCTACAATCAATCATATTCAAGGACACGTAATCAGATTATGGAGACCTGTTTGTGGGCGTGGTCCAGCATGTTGCCAGTAGCAACGGCTAAAGAGGTAAAAGAGAGTCTGGAGGTTGGCTCTGTCTTCCAACAGCCAATCATCAGCTGGTATCTGTAGACACACCCAGAGCACACGTTACACAGCCCCCACACACACATAAATACACACACACACACATACGGACACACACACACACACACACACACACACACACACACACACACACACACACTTGCATTATCTCAGTAAAAATATAGGTTGTTGGGGGGGCCTAGTAACATGGTGGTTGTCATGGTGATGTGGGCCTAGTAACATGGTGGTTGTCATGGGGCTGTAGGCCTAGTCACATGGGTGTTGTCATGGTGATGGGGATGGTGCCTGTTAACACGGTGGTAGTCCTGGGGATGTGGGCTCAGTAACACGGGGACTAGGGTAAGGGTGTTTGGTCATGGATGTTGGGGTGATGGGGTTATAGGTAAGGGGGTTATGGGGTTTGCGGTCAGGGGTTGGAGGTTAGGGGTAATGGGGTTGGAGGTTAGGGGTAATGGGGTTGGAGGTTAGGGGTTATGGGGTTGGAGGTTAGGGGTTATGGGGTTTGAGGTCAGGGGTTGGAGGTTAGGGGTTATGGGGTTGGAGGTTAGGGGTAATGGGGTTGGAGGTTAGGGTAAGGGGGTTAGGGGTTATATGATAGTCCTAGGGTTCGGTGCTTACAGGTCCTGGGAAGCCTGTTGGGGTCTGGCCATGCGGTACCCGGTCTTCAGGGCCGAACACAGCCTGTTGGTGGAGCTGAGGTCTGCGTACGGAGCCTCCCCTTAGAAGGCGACGTTCATGCGGTTATACAGGATACACTGTAGACACATTCTATCTACCATAGATCTATTCACAGATCTATGCTGCCTAACAGACAATCTATACACTGGGATCCAATAATTCCTCTACGATGTACTTATCTAGATAACATTCGGTGAGGTTCCTTAAGTAGTTCTGTATATACTTTATACTATATATTATATAAACTATATTACTAGTAGTACCCAGAGTATACATGTCTACTAGTATGATTAGTATGTCTAGTACTAATATATACTACTGTATATTGTAGTACTGGTACAATATATTATTTGAACTGTGTTACCAGTAGTACCCAGACTTTAGATATAGAAATTAGTTGGTTAGATAGATAGATATTAACATGATTACTCTAGCACCAGTATGTATATACACTAGTACTAGCACATACTGCATACTATATAATGTACAGTACTAGTAGTAGAGTACCCAGAGAGAAGATCTCCCACAGCAGAACTCCGTAGGACCAGACGTCGCTCTGCGTGGTGTAAACACACTGGAAGATGCTCTCTGGAGACATCCACTTCACCGGCAGGTAGCACTGCACACACACACACACACACACACACACACACACACACACACACACACACACACACACATGCAATTACGAACACACAATTACACAATTACAAACACACAATTAAACAATTACACACACACATACACAATTACACACACGCACACGCACACACACACACACACACACAAACACAATTACACTCATGCACACACACACACACACACACACACACACACACACACACACACATACACACAATTACACACACACACACAATTACACACACACACACACACACACAGACTCCTCCCCTTAGAGGGGCTACAGATCAAGAGCTTCTGACTCACATTTCCGCGGGTGACGTAGCTCTGATCCTTGTGGAGGTCATGTGACAGACGCCAGTCTCCAACCTTCACCAGCCCCCCCCCACACACCAACACATTCCTGGCTGCTAGGTCCCTATGGACACACTACACACACACACACACACACACACACACACAGTTATCACTATGTGCTAGTACGGTGTATCGCCGTAAAATGAGAGCAAGAAAAAGCAGAGAGAACAAGTGGAGGAAGGGGACATGAAAAAGGTCATAGGATGCATGAGGAAGGAGACAGGAGAAGGATCCTAGGATGTGGGCGGTAGGAGACATGAGTAAGGTCCTAGGATGTGAGAGGAAGGAGACAGGAGAAGGATCCTAGGATGTGGGCGGTAGGAGACATGAGTAAGGTCCTAGGATGCTAGAGGAAGGAGACGTGAGAAAGGTCCTACGTTGTTGGAGGACAGGAAGGCCATGGCCTCGGCCACCTGGTGGCTGAAACTGACGAGGTCCTGAAGGCTGAGGCCAGAGGAGTCACCATGACGACCAGGGTCAGCATCACCTGGAGGGAGAGGAGAGAGCTCATCACCTACCATCTATTCCTCTATGCACCACTGTTAGGGTGTAGATAACATTAGGCTATGTGACATAGGTGAGATTCTATATATAATGGTATAGATGTGTTTTATCTGAATATATATTCTATATGTTACGGTACCACACAGGGGGTCCTCGGGGCTCGGGTTGAGTTCAGGGTGGGTTTGATCTCCAAGCGTCTCCATGGCAACACACTGAGCATCTCCCTTCATCATGTCCATATAAACTCCCTCTATGGCCTCACTAGAAAAACAGACAGACCGCCAGACAGACAGACAGACAGGTAGTCATCTCATCTTGATCATTGCATAATTTTGCTGTGGCGCTATTTACATCAGCTTACCCAGACCATGAGGTTAACTCATTAACTCTGACAATGAGGTTAACTAACCCTGACCATTAGGTTAACTAACCCTGACCTATAGGTGATGCTACCCGTTGTCTAGGTGATTCTACCTGTTGTCTAGGAGATTCTACCTGTTGTCTAGGTGATTCTACCCGTTGTCTAGGTGATTCTACCTGTTGTCTAGGAGATTCTACCTGTTGTCTAGGTGATTCTACCCGTTGTCTACCTGTTGTCCAGGTGTGGGACTTCATCGGTCAGTAAGCTGTGCTTGTGACGGTGCAGGTAGGCAAGCAGGTCCCCGTGACAACACAACTCAGTTATCAGGAAGAAAGAACCTAGACAGACAGATAGACAGACAGACAGACAGAAATGCCAGTAAGCATGTAAAGATACAATAGGTGCCAGGACGTACAAACATATGAGTCATACAGCTAATAACAATATATGTATTGATGTGTATATGTAATAATGTATTATATATAATAAATAACACTACTAATATGAATGTATAATGCATAATTACTAATACTACAAATAGTAATAAATTATATATATAACTGATGCTACTAATAGTAGTGTATGATATTTAGTAACTATATTTATACTATATTGCTAACAGTATTCAGTGTGGAACACATGTTCTATCTGGTATATAGAGGTACCTGGGGGGCCGCAGACTCCCAGCAGGTTGGTGATATTCAGGTGCGGCCCCAACACTCCGAGAACCTTGGCCTCCGACATCAGAGAGGACTCGGCGCTGCGCCCTGCTGGCCGGACAGTGTTATTACATATGACACGTATAACACAAAAAGTGTTATAATGCACATGTTACACGTATTACCTAGTGTCATGTTACACAAAGTGTTATATTTCACATGTTAGTGGTTGCACTCTGGCTAACAAACACTAACATCCAACTGACCTTCAACCAGCAGGTTTACACGGGAAAAAGACTGCAAAACAGACAGCTGGACAGACAGACTGCTAAGCCGACAGACAGACAGACAGACAGACAGACAGACAGACAGACAGACAGACAGGTAGACCAACAGACAGACCAATAGATGGGACAGCTAGACCAAAAGACAGACAGACAGACAGCTAGACAGACGGGTAGACAGACAGGTAGCCCCACAGATAGTCAGGCGTGCAGATCAACAGACATACAGACAGGCAGACAGACAGAGGGGTATTGCACGTACGTTTCAGTATCTTCACGGCCACCTTGGTGCTGCAGTCAGACCAACCGGTCACCGAGGCTTCAACGATCTGACCGAACCCCCCCGCACCCAGCGGAGAACCTGCAGACAGACAGGCAGACAGACAGACCGTCAGAACCCAGTGGAGAACCTGCAGACAGACAGGCAGACAGACAGACCGTCAGAACCCAGCGGAGAACCTGCAGACAGACAGGCAGACGTCAGAATCCCGGCTTAACCCTGGCTAGGTTTTAGGGTGAAAGAAAGCAGGGCTCACCACAACCATGTCTAGGGTTTAGGGTTAGGGTTTAGGGTTAGCTAGCATTCACCACAACCATGTCTAGGGTTTAGGGTCAGCAGGGTTTTACCAAGGATGACGCTGTCTCGTGGCACCTCCCAGGCTGAGGTGCTTGGCAGGAGGGCAGGGTCGACGTAGGAGTAAAGCTTTCCATCAGATCCGGCTGAATCCATGATCCTCCACATGCACTTATAGGGCGGTTTCTGCACAATGACAAGAAGGTTTCTGCACAATGACAAGAAGGTTTCTGCACAATAACCAGAAGGTTTCTGCACAATAACCAGAAGGTTTCTACACAATAACCAGAAGGTTTCTGCACAATAACCAGAAGGTTTCTACACAATAACCAGAAGGTTTCTACACAATAACCAGAAGGTTTCTACACAATAACCAGAAGGTTTCTGCACAATAACCAGAAGGTTTCTACACAATAACCAGAAGGTTTCTACACAATAACCAGAAGGTTTCTACACAATAACCAGAAGGTTTCTGCACAATAACCTGAATGAAAATAAAATGTAACAGAAATAAAAACTTGATATACCACTGTATTTAATACTGTATTATCAACAATATTACCTTCCTCCAGACGACGATGAGGATGATGAGGAAGATAAGAGTCAGGACAATCAGAACAGCGACGACCAATAACAGAATAAGAGGGATTCCAGCTAGACATGAAGAATAAGAAGGCTTACATTTAGTCACTAGTCTGAACAAGCAGGAGCACAAGTGGTCACTAGTCTGAACAAGCAGGCTTACATGTGGTCACTGGTCTAGACAAACAGGCTTACATTGTGGTCACTAGTCTAGACAAGCAGGCTTACATGTGGTCACTAGTGTACACAAGCAGGCTTACATGTGGTGACCAGGCGGAGGTCCCAGGCCCGACGGCCGAGCTGGTTCTTGGCCTCGCAGCGGACTGCGCTGACAGAGTGCAAGCTGGGCAGGACCAGCAGACTGTGGACCTGAGGGATCCAAACAGACATTCCTTCACCTAACCCTGACCCGAGCGAGCTCATGTAGCCATGACCCTCTATTAACCCCAGTATCATCAAACCCTAAACCTCTACTAACTCTAGGTTTCCTGTGTCTTCATTAGGTTTGCTGGGATCCTGTAGCTAAGTTACGTGTTGTTGTATGTTGAGATTACAGCAAGCTACTGTATTATATTATACAGTAATATAAGTACCTTACTGGCAAAACTGCTGCCAGTACTTAACTGTCATTTTACATTGAAAAGTTTTACAATGTAAATTTTTTACAAAGTTTTACTAGGTTATGGTTACATATTACGAGGTAACTTGTCGCTAAATTACGCGTTTGCTTGGTTATGCTAAATGCCCTGAATGTAAATGTTATGTGTTGCTGGGTTACGTGTCGCTAAGGTAAATGTTTTGTGTTTGTGTTGCTAGGTTACCTGTGTGAAATTTTGGTCTCCAGGATGAGAGACGTTGGTCTCAATCTCGACTCCATGGAAACCCGTAGAGAGATTCTGCCACAGGTCTGTCTTACCATCACACCTGTAGAGAGGAGGGGGGGGAGAGGGGGAGAGAGGAGGGGGAGGAGAGAGAGGAGGAGAGAGGAGGGGAGGGGGTGGAGAGGAGGTGGAGGATGAGAGAAGTCACTGAATACGAGTGTGCGTGTGTATGTGTGTATGTGTGGTTGTGTCTGTTCGTCTGTGTGTGTGTGTGTGTGTGTGTGTGTACCTTTCTTGTGATTGACAGCTGTACCATTGAAGAGAAGGGGCGGGATCTCCTTCAACAACACACAGCACGGCCTGACGACCGAGAGCAGCAGACTCCGATAGCTGATGTACCCTAGGGGGCGCTACACACACATATATACGTCCCCATTGCAGAAATGGCAATGCATAAAAGCAATTGGCCTCTGGGGTATTTTCCGGCTATGAGAAAATGTAACATATGTCATCAAATGTATGCCTTCAGATGACAGTCTGTAAGGTCTGGCTGCCTTAAAGGTGCAATGTTCATCTGATGACTGTAGCGCCCCCTATGGCCTGATGGACGGATGGACGCTTTCTGGACTGATTCATCCCTACATCAAGTTTGATGATGATTGTCTAGAGTTAACCCCCCCCTTTTGGCTCCTTGAAGCTCACACACACACACACACACACACACACACACACTCCTCACCTGTGACCTCTAGGTTGAAGGTGACCTCTCTGACCTCGTCCTTGTTGACCACTGTGGCGGTGTACGACCCGCTCTGTTTCCTCTGGACTCCCACCAACAGCAGCCTGCTCACGTATCTGAGATGCACCACATTAACCAATTAGTCAGATTATACAGTCATAATTACTACACTAACCAGATTAACCAGTCAGATTATCCAGACAGATTAGCCAGATTAGTCAGAATACCTGGATTAACCAGATAGACCAGAATAATCTAGTTATTTTGATTATCCAATCAGAATAACCAGATTAACCAGATGAATGGATATCACCTGGTGCCGCTGGTCTTGGTCGTGGAGACCAGGCCGGTTTCCGTGGGGATGGGGTTGTTGCCATGGCGCCAGGTGATGTTGGGGGAGGGAAAGGCCACCACGTCCACCTGCATCTCCAGGTCCCCGTCCAAAGAGCGGGAGACGTCTGGTCCTCCCCTGGCCTCAGCCCGCACAAAGCCTCGCTCTGTAGCAAATACAACCATAACCAGTGTTAACCAGTGTTAACCAGTGTTAACCAGTGTGACCCAGTGTTAACCAGTGTTAACCAGTGTGACCCAGTGTTAACCAGTGTTACCCAGTGTTAACCAGTGTTAACCAGTGTTAACCAGTGTCAACCAGTGTTAACTTACCTAGTACAGTGATATTCACAGTTTTGGAAGTCTGGCCTTGCACCCGGTCCCTGACCATACACACGTAGACGCCTACAAGAAACACAAAAACACTTGACTTTGATTCTCAATGTCGGCCGAGTGGGCGGAGTCTAGTCTGAGGAGTTGGCGGGAGTCAGTGAGACATGCGGTGAGGATGTGGTTGCTATGGTAGATACACACCTGAGTCATCCATTGTTGCCATGGAAATGTTGACAATTGATCGAATCTGATTGGGCAGGAATTCGGTCAGTGGCTCTATTACCTAAGAGGGAGAAATAGAGAAATGAATAGTTCTTAAGTTTCTTTAATTGTTTACATATAGTTGTGTTGTTGATATTTCTAAAGTTTCTATCACTTATATAGTTATGTCGTTTATAGTTATTGGAGTTTGTTTCTTTAATTTCTACAGACAGACAGGTAGACTGTCAGACAGCTAGCTGTCAGACAGAGAGGTAGAGGGTAAGACAGGTACCTGTCTGCGGGGGTACTGCCAGGTGAAGAAGACCACATCAGGGGCATCTACGGTGCAGTTAACCATCAGAGCATCACCAACCAGATGGACCTGTCCGGACCACTCCATCTGGACCTCAAACACCTGGGGGACTGACGGACAGACAGACAGGCAGGCAAGCAGACAGACAGACAGGTAGACAGACAGGGAGTTTCTCATCAGTATATCCATTGATTGGTCTAAAGAGATCAGTGTATTGATTGGTCTAAAGTGATCAGTGTATTGATTGGTCTAAAGTGATCAGTGTATTGATTGGCGGGTCTGGGAGCGGACCTATGATGCTGAACACATAGTAGGTCTGGGAAGTCTTCTCCTGGCCATCGCCCCGGGCAACACAGCGGTAGGACGAGTCGTTGAGCGGCCCGTTGAAGCCCTGCGAGGCCCGGTACCGGACGGCCCCGACCGGCACCCTGCTGTCCCTCTCGTACAGCGACACGTTGAGGCGCGGGTCGGTCACCGCGCACGGGATGGTGCCTTCCTCCCCGTCCTTCGTCACCAACCCGCCACCTCCTGGGACGAACCATTCCTCCGGTCCTACAGGGGGGGGGGGGGGAGAGCAGACCGCTTACACCCTGGGGGGAAGACAGGGGCACATCTGCTGTGACGGTGTCCGGGTTTTTACCGTGTCCTGGGATGAAGACGTCGAGACTCTTGGTTTGGCGGGACGAGGGCTCCTCACACGCGTACCGCCCCGCCTGCCTCCAGCTGGTGTTGTGGAGCTGCAGGGTGCTGGTGGAGCCCTGCTCCGCGGTGGACACCCCGTCGGGTACCACCGCCATGGGGAAACTCCAGACCACCGGACCCCACCCGGAACACACCTGTCCAACCACACCACCTCGTCTCAGGTAGGAAGGCTGTTTGCCCTACCTTTCTCGTCATTAGTTATGAAGCGTATCGTGTGTGGCTCGGGGGCGGGGCTCTGTGAGTACGACATTTCATGTTGGAAGGGATTTTACTCGTAACCATGGCAACCCCTCCGGGAGTCGCTACTGGTAACCAGGGGAACACCTCATGCTATTTCTTCCTTGTAACCATGGTGCCACCTCCGCTATTTCTTCCTGGTAACCATGGTAACACCTCCGCTGGTCCCTACTTCCAACTGTTGAAACACCTCAGCTGGTTCCTACTAGTAACCATGGAAAAACCTCAAGTTCCTACTGGTAAACACCTTCCTACTAGTAACCATAGCATCAACAAAATGATTGTACTAATCTGTAAAAAGTAACATGAAAGCAGATTACTTAAACGTTGACGTGGTTAGAGGTTAGTGGTTTGGATCAGTAGTAGTAGTAGTATGTCTTTTTCACCAACCACTGTAAAGGAGGAGTTTGGATCAAGCTGAACTTCAGGGAGTGAGAAGTTTAACTCCAAAGAAGCGCCCTCTTCTGGACACATCTGGAACAGCAGCACTGGAGATGGGATGGAGGGGGAGGTGGTTAGAAGCGGTCAGTAGGGTACTTGGTGTGGGCAGGTGGTGTGGGTAGGGTAGGTCGTGGTGGTAGGTGGTGTAGGTTGGCGGTGTGGGTGGGTGGTGGTGTGGGTAGAGGTGGTATGGGTAGGTAGGGAAGGTGGTGTGAGTAGATGGAGTGGGTAGGTGGTGGTGTGGGTAAGGGGGGTAGGGCGGTAGGTTTCTCTTACCCAGGAAAATTGCCTTCAGAGTGTTCACTTCCATGACGCTCTAGAGAGAGAGAGAGAGAGAGAGAGAGAGAGAGAGAGAGAGAGCGAGAGAGAGAGAGGATTTTCCACTCAAACATGTTTTCCTAACGCACTGATGATTTGACCAGAAACACATTCCTCTGTGTGTGTGTGTGTCTGTGTGTGTGTGTGTGTGTGTGTGTGTGTGTGTGTGTGTGTGTGTGTGTGTGTGTGTGTGTGTGTGGCAATGAGACAATTTGTTTGAGTTCCCAAAAGTTAATATGAAAAACGTTTTGCCTGCCTGAACTGCTGTCTGTCTGTCTGTCTTACATAACAGTCTGTAGGGAAGGAGACCGCAGTTGGTACCATAAATACAATAACATAACATACACATAGAGACCACAGTAGTATTGTTATAAGTACAATAAATGCTGTACAGATAAATACAAATATATAAAAGTAGAAGTAGTGGTAGTAGTGGTGGTAGTGGTAGTAGTAAAAGTAATTGTATACTGGTAACAGTATTGTAAGTAGAGTAACAGTACTAGTACTAGTAGTAGTACTAATGGTACAAATACTACTACTACTACTAGCACTAGTCGTAGTGGTACTACTACTACTAGTAGAGTAGCAGTATAGCTACTGCTGGTAGTGGTAGTGGTACTTCTAGTAGAAGTAGTATAGTAGCAGTAGTAGTAGTAGAGTAGAAGTAGTGGTACTACTGGTAGTGGTAGTGGTACTTCTAGTAGTAGTGCTACTCCTAATAGTAATTGTATTGTATTGAAAGTGCCAACAAAAAGGGGTCATATTTCCTGACCCCTTAAGCCTACCGTCATAAAACTTTGTTTACATTTGTCTCTCCTCACAATGAACAAATGTTTCCCATCACCTGCAACAACCTGGCCAACGGACGGCCAAATCAAACCCAATCACCTTTAGGTGCCTGAAGGAGGGGTTAACTTAGGGCGATCCTCACCACACTGTACTTAAAGAAACACCAAGATGAACTAGGCTAATGTATATCCCAAACAGGACCACAGGGGGCGCTATGTCAATGGATTGTAAACATTGAAGAAGCATAACTCCTCACCCTCTTGACATATGGGCATGACAGTTTTTACGCGCATCACCAGACCCAAGCAGAGCTTATTCCAATGTTATTAACCATACAGAAACCAAAACAGTTCCTAACGGTCTGTGTAGGACTTGGCCCATGATAAATGCTGCGTATAATGCTGCTTTAATTATGTTTGTAATAACACTACAATACAACACTATGTATTTCTATTTGTATGTTTTTATATATGTATGTGAATGCATTAGTATGTGTTCTCTTCTCACCAGAGAGTTGCGCTCTTCATGTATTCAATCTGTATCCCATAATAATCCAACACCAATCCATCTGTTGCTACGGTGACACCAGAAGTACTCAAAAGTTTTTAAGAGTCTCTTTAGTTTCTCTCTACTACACTTTGAGTTTAGTAGAGAGAGAGAGAGAGAGAGAGAGAGAGAGAGAGAGAGAGAGTGAGAGAGAGAGAGAGAGAGAGAGAGAGAGAGGGAGAGGGAGAGGGAGAAGGAGAAGGAGGGGGAGGGGAGAGAGAGAGAGAGAGAGGGAGAGGGAGAAGGAGAAGGAGAAGGAGGGGGAGGGGAGAGAGAGAGAGAGAGAGGGAGGTCTGTTTTTGGTTTTCTCCGCCCCCTGCCTCACATCTCCCACAGGATATGACCAGAGGGTAAGGGAATGTCCCAAACACACACACACACACACACACACACACACACACACACACACACACACACACACACACACACACACACACACACACACACACACACACACAAATGGTACCTCCAGATGATGGTTAACTAGCGTAGATTAATTTACCAGACGCTATGACTATTCAACCAGATCAAACTACATTTGAGAGTAAGTGATGTATAATATAAAAAATAAAAAAAATCCATATTCATACATTAAATTAACAAATTTTGTAACACTGTACGTGGGAACACACACACACACACACACGCACACACACACACACACACACACACACACACACACACGTACAGTGTTACAAATTTTGTAACACTGTACGTGGGAACACACACACACGCACGCGCACACACACACACACACACACACACACACACACACACACACACACAGACATTAGTGATGTAAGAGCACCCTCTGCTGGATACTATGGGTTGGTACTACATGCAATGGAATGTACTGTATTAGTTAGCACATGTATAGTACTGTGTAGTACTATGGTAGTACTGTTGTACTATGTTGGTACTATGGTGGTGCTTTATTAGCACTATGGTAGTACTGTAGTACTATGTTAGTAATGAGTGATACAGACACCGGGGTTAGCCCCCTACTCTAGTGATGAGTACAGACAGCGGGGTTAGCCCCCTACTCTAGTGATGAGTGGTACAGACACCGGGGTTAGCCCCCTACTCTAGTGATGAGTACAGACACCGGGGTTAGCCCCCTACTCTAGTGATGAGTACAGACACCGGGGTTAGCCCCCTACTCTAGTGATGAGTACAGACACCGGGGTTAGCCCCCTACTCTAGTGATGAGTGCAGACACCGGGGTTAGCCCCCTACTCTAGTGATGAGTGCAGACACCGGGGTTAGCCCTCTACTCTAGTGATGAGTACAGACACCGGGGTTAGCCCCCTACTCTAGTGATGAGTGCAGACACCGGGGTTAGCCCCCTACTCTAGTGATGAGTGGTACAGACACCGGGGTTAGCCCCCTACTCTAGTGATGAGTGGTACAGACACCGGGGTTAGCCCCCTACTCTAGTGATGAGTGGTACAGACACCGGGGTTAGCCCCCTACTCTAGTGATGAGTACAGACACCGGGGTTAGCCCCCTACTCTAGTGATGTACAGACACCGGGGTTAGCCCCCTACTCTAGAGACCAGAGGGGTCTCCAGGGACCCCAGGTGGTCGGGTCCTCAGTTCAAGGTCTCATCTGAGAGCCGGTGCTCAGGGAAGAGTCCAAGTCTCTGTCCTGGGGCCGTTCTACCATAGTACTACAATACTTATACAGTACTACCCAGTTCCACAGTACTACCATAGTACCGTATAGAACCTATAGAAACATGTGTACTTTGTACACATCACACATGGACACACACACATACACACACACACACACACACACACACACACACACACACACACACACACACACACACACACACATCACACATGGACACACACACACACACACACACACACACACACACACACACACACACACACACACACACACACACACACACACCATGTTAATACTGTGTTACTTTTGTAGTACCGTGTCTGTGCAGCAAGGTGTGACAGTAGACAAAACCCAAAGTCCACCTTTTATTACATAATTACCCGACAGTCTTTGACATAGTCTCCGTTGCCTGTTCTTTCTCTGTGCCGTTCCGGTTGAACAGGAGAAACCAGTGCTACCGTGTGACTCAATACCCTCATTATGCACGCTTCCAGCAACTCACGGTATGTTCCATAGATAAAATGCACAAAATATTTGCTACATTGAATACATAACTAGATAAAAGTAGCGAACTACAAAATCGATTTGATTAATAATTATAGTTATATTTATATAATTATATTATATATTGTATTTTTATTCTTTCATTTCTTTCAACAAATGGATGTATTGGCTGAATTTACAGAGGTTTAGTCTTTTTTGTTTATTTATATTTCACCTCTGCCTCAGAGGGGGCGGGGCTAGTTGGCTTTGAGGGGGCGGGCTAGTCGTCCAACAGGTTGAAAGACAGCCAGACGTACGACACAGACCTAAACATACTTAGAATGAAACAAATGGAGAGCAACCGATAGAACAATATTCAAGACTTAACTAATTGAAAGATATTTCAGAACTCGGAAAGGTAAGCCACATTTATACTCCTGTTAATGACTGTTGAATGAATCACTGTTGTACTATCTATCTATCTATACAACTATTTAGTACTGTTATACTTCTCCAGTACAGCCTTTAAAGAATGTGCAGCATTCCAGAACAAAGATGTTTTCAAAGGCTGATTTGGATCCTCTGTGGTTATGTTAAGGTTGGGGTTAGAGTTAGGCTAAAGTTACCCCTAACCTTTGCCTAGCCCTAACCCTAACCTTAGCCTAAGGGTTAAGGCTAAGGTTAGTGGTTAGGGTTAGGGCATAAAGGATGAGCAGTGACGCAGCGCTGCGCATCAAATAAGACATGGTGCCATTTTTACACTGAAAAGACCTCACAGACAACATCAGTAAATATTACTAAATTAAGCGTTGAGGTTTTGAGATTTTCTTTTTGAAAAGAATGGGTATGAATTGTTTTTGAGTGTTGGAGCTGATCTGATCTCTAACCCTTCCTCTTCCCCTTGGTCCAGATGACATCAGAAGCACCGGTTCCGAAGCCCAGAACTCGCTACAATCAAGATGGGCTGGGTTCTGAAAGTCAATGTCTACCAGTTCAGTCTGCAGCCAACAGGTACTAAAATGATTACTATTGCTGCCCTACAATAACCATCATTACTTATCATACTGTTACTCCTGGTTATATTACTAATACCATCACAATTTATCACTTATTTTTGACATTACAGCGCGCAGGATGACACAGCTCTACAGAATGCTTTTTCCAATGGAATCCCAGGTACACAGATACAGTGAACCACAGATAGACGCCCTAACCCTCACCCTTCTTACCTCAATCATACTAATCCCACCCATCTAACAGTACTACTAGAATACTACTGTTGTAACACTGTAATATACTACTATAATAACAATACAGTAATATACTACTGCAATAACAGTGCTGTACTACTAGAATACTACTGTTGTAACAACACTGTAATTTACTACTCTAAAAACAATATTGTATTATACCACTTTTATAACAATACTATACTTTTGGTTTCAGATATGGAGGCTTTGTCCCGGCTTGCGATGGCAGCAGCCATAGGCCCCTCCCCCAAGTCCCCCCCCATCCGGGCAGGAAGTCGTGAGTTCCCGTCTCAGGAGGAGCTTCAAGATGGAGGTACTGAAGAAGTTCACAGCAGAGCTCTGACTATGACCTCGCATACACCAGTGTTTGTAATCTCTCTTCAAGTCGTGCAAAGAGAGATGTTTTCTGCCTGAACAGGCGGGAACGACCGATGAGGAGGGCTGAGGTCTTCATGTATTCAATCTGTATCCCATAATAATCCACCACATCCATCTGTTGCTACGGTGACACCACCAGTAATACTCGAGAGGTTTTAAAGTCTCTTTAGTTTCTCTAGAGAGAGAGAGAGAGAGAGAGAGAGAGAGAGAGAGAGAGAGAGAGAGAGAGAGAGTGAGAGAGAGAGTGAGAAAGAGCGACAGAGAGACAGAGAGAGAGAGAGAGAGTGTGTGTTTTTGGTTTTCGCTGCCTAGCCCTGATCTCTCGTGTTGTCAGGTCATGTGTTTAGCTCATACATCACTTAGTCATCAGCCAATAGAAACCAAGGGATCGTTAAATCCAAATGTATCTGAAGAAAAGTTCTGGGTGAACTTGGATGTGATACCAGTCTGATGGCGGTGTGTGTGCTTACACCCTGCGTGTAAGCAGGCTGAGACGGTATGACAACTTTAATCTAGATACAATGGCTAGAATGTAGATATTTATCTCGTATAAACAGGTTCTTTAATTATACCTCCCTGCAATAGCATTCTTTCAGTATCACTGACTGACAACCCCTAACCATCTCACCCCCTAAGCATTTTTAACCCTCTAACCCCAACCACCTCATTCACTCATCAGACTTCAGCCCCCCCCCCTGTGCCACTTTGCTGGAAATGGGGTGGAGCCAAGAGGAACCAGAGACTGATTCGTCCAATGAGGATGAAGGCCTTGTCGCGGCTCCCGCCTTCCCTAGTGCCGAGGAGCCAATGGAAGAAGGGCTTGAGAAACCTCCAGCCGCCAGTCAGCAGTCCAACAGCAACATGTAGGATATCACTAACACTGTTAACACAATCTCATTGGATTATTGATTAAAACAGTATCTCATTATAAAATTATCTCATTATAACATTATCTCATTATATTATCTCACTATAACATTATCGCATTATGTTATCTCATTATATTGTCTCATTATAACACAACATGATCAAATTTTAACATTTCATTATGACATGTCTTGTACTGTGTGTGTGTGTGTGTGTGTGTGTGTGTGTGTGTGTGTTTTCAGCCAATCACCTGTTTTGAATTTGGCTCCGTGTCGACCCCCCCCACCCCCTCCAAGACAACCACAGCTACTCAAGAAACTGAAGACTCCTAGGTTCAAAGCACACGCACATATATAATATACGCTTTTACCATTTTGTGATACATTAATATTTGTATTCTTATATTTATTTGTATTTGTGTTCTCTCTCTCTCTCTCTCTCTCTCTCTCTCTCTCTCTCCATATATATATATATATATATATATATATTTAAGCAATAGATCACGACAGGCTGTGGTATATTCTCATTATACCACAGTTAAGGGGGTGTTGTCCCCCTTAACGACCCCCTTAACTGTGGGGTTACGGTTACGTTAGTATGGCGAAATGAAAGTCATAGACACTCAATTTTGAAAAAACGAGAAAGTCGGAAAAGCATTTTTTTAACAAATACAAAAATGTAGTCCCTCCTGGCTGCCTGCAAAGTGTGCGGCGGTTGCTATGCAACACACTGTACCGTCCTTCAGAGAGAAGGCTAGAGACGGTAGCTTGGTTCGCCGGCAATTTAGCCTACTATCGAGCAGTTCACTCACCGGGTGCCTATTGCTTTACAACATTTCCACCCTCTCCATCAATCATTGCTTTTATATTTAAATAAACAACAGTTCAAGTTAGGCGCAGAGTGATACGGAACTCTGTAAACTGAACGGGCTTCATAGCTGTGTGTATACGCTCATTATACAACAGTTAGGAACCAATCAGATCCCTTGATTTAAGCCGCCCGTTTTATAAATATATATATTTATCTACATATATGTGTGTATGTTTTCAGGGTTGCTACCATCAGAGTCTCCAGGAAGAAGAAGAAAGGTCATATTGAGAAGCGGACCTCTGTGGTCAAGATGTCCAGCTGGCTGGACCTCTGGAAGGGCTTCAGGTACACACACACCCACACACACTCACACACTCACATGCACACACACTCGCACGCACGCACACACGCACTCACTCACTCACTCACTCACTCACTCACTCACGCTCACATGCACGCACACACACACACACACACACACACACACACACACACACACACACACACACACACACACACACATACAAGCACACACAAGCACATGCACACACACACACACACACACACACACACACACACACACACACACACACACACACACACACACACACACACACTCGGGTTGATCTGTGTATGATTTAATAACATATTTATATGTATTTTAATTTAGTCTATAGACACAGTGTTGTCCTGTATGTAATAGATATTATAATAAATCAATATTTCATTATTTTTATAGACACAGTGTTGTCTGGGCGTCGCTGGATGGACCACTGATGTCTCTCTGGAAAAGACGCACAGTAAGGTTTCTGTCTGTCTGTGTCTCTGTCCTTCTGTCTGTCTGTCTGCCCGCCTGCCTGCCTGTCTGCCTGCCTGCCTGCCTATCTGCTTGTGTGACTGGCTGGCTGAATCTCCTCTCCTCGCTCCTATCTCCTCCACCTGTCTCTCCCCCCTCATCTCTCCCCCTCCTCTCTCTCCCTCCTGTCTCTCTGTCTCTCTCTCTCCTCTCCTCTGAGGTGTGTTTGTTTCGTTGTCAGGATAAGGCCAGTGAGGCGGTGTTCCACATGAGCAGTGTCACCAAGCTGAAACGTCAGGATAAGGGCCGGTTCTCCCTCTACTTTGGGAAGAAGCACTACGACTTCATGGCTCACAGCTCAGGTGACCCTGCGCGTTATTCAATACGAGTCATTATTATGCAATACACCTCACTAGGATTTATTTATTATACATTATAAATCACTAGGATTCATTATTAATTATTAATTATTCGCCCGTATGTGTTTGTTTGTGTGTTTGTGTGTGTGTGTGTGTGTGTGTGTGTGTGTGTGTGTGTGTGTGTGTAATGTGTGTGTGTCTAATGTGTTTGGATGTGTGTGTGTGTGTGTGTGTGTGTGTGTGTGTGTGTGTGTGTGTGTGTGTGTGTGTGTGTGTGTGTGTGTGCGTGTGTGTGTGTGTGTGTGTGTAGATGTACAGGAAGGATGGATTACTGCGGTGCAGTCGTCACGAGGACAGCCTAGCCCCTCCCCCCCGCAACACCACGGGCCAATCACAATCAAGGATCCCAGAAACCGCGTCTACGCCTCTGTGTTCAGCCAGGACCTCTGGGTGTACCACAACAAGGAGGTACACAACTATACTACACACACTATGCTATACTACAGCCTATACTACACTACACCCTATACTATACTACACCCTATACTACACACTATATCATACTAAACCCTATACTATACTACACCCTAGACTATACTACACCCTAAACTATACTACACCCTATACTACACAATATACTATACTACACACTATACTATACCCTATACTACACACTATATTATACTACACCCTATACTACACACTATACTATACTACACCCTATACTATACTACACACTATACTATACTACACCCTATACTACACAGTATACTATACTACACCCTATACTATACTACACACTATACTATACTACACCCTATACTACACAGTATACTATACTACACACTTGTGTGTGTTGTAGGACTACCAGGTAGGCGTGGCCTGGTTCTCGGTTCCGCTCAACGTGGCTAACGTCAAACCTGCCGGAAAACGAAGTTTCAGCCTGATAACGCCCTACAGAACATTCAGGTAGCCAACCTGTCTCTCCGCTTGTACCTGTCTGTCTATCTGTCTGCCTATCCGTCGGCCTGTCGGCCCCCAGCTCGCTCCTGACTCCTCTAAAGATCTCTACATACCTCTCTACATTCTCCTTCAGTGTGGCTGTTGACTCGACAGCAGACCTGTCTGTCTGGCAGGCCTGTCTGTCTGCGTCGATCCGCAGCGCTCTGAGCTGCAGCCAGGTGGTGCTGCGGCTGTGGGAGAACCCCGTCAACAAGCTGTGTGGAGACTGTGGCGACGCCAACCCGGAGTGGGCCTCCGTCAACCTGCTGCTGCTGCTGTGTGAAGCCTGCGCCAGTAAGAGCTAGCCTCACACGTTAGCATTAGGGGTTAGGCTCACGAGTTAGCATTAGGAGTTAGCCCCGTGAGTTAGCCTAACAAGTTAGCATTAGGGGTTAGCCTCACAAGTTAGCATTAGGGCATTAGCCCAATGAGTTAGCCTGACAAGTTAGCATTAGGGGTTAGCTTCACAAGTTACCATTAGTTGTTAGTCTCATGAGTTAGCATTAGGAGTTAGCCTCACAAGTTACCATTAGTTGTTAGTCTTATGAGTTAGCATCAGGAGTTAGCCTCACAAGTTAACATTTGGCGTTAGCCCGATGAATTAACCTCACAAGTTAGCATAAGGAATTAGCCTCATGAGCATTAGGCATTAAAGTCATGAGTTAGTAAGCCAGGAGTTAACTAGCCTTAGGAGTTAGTTTGTATGGTGATTGTTTACTCCTTTAATGTGAATGTGAATGTGAATGTGTGTTTCTCTGTGTTTAGTGCATACTGCCTTTAAATTCTATCTTGTTTGGAAGCTCTATTCTGATTGGTCCTCAGCCATTACCTACATATGTTTGGCTCCTCCCCTCAGGCCAGCACAGATCCCTGGGAACGTCTCTGTCTAAAGTACGAAGTCTGACGCTGGACAGCAAAGTATGGGTTGAACCATTAATACAGGTGTGTTAGTTAATGAGGTAATCTAACACTAACCATTCATACAGATGTGTTAGTTAATGTGTTAATTTAAAACAAACATGAATACAGGTGTGTTAGTTAATGAGTTAATCTAACACTAACCATTCATACAGGTGTGTTTGTTAATAAGTTAATTAAAACCAATTAACCATTGGTACAGGTGTGTGGTTAATGAATTATTAAAAAATGTACTATTGATACAGGTGTGTGTGTGTGTGTTAATGAGAGAATTAATAGCTAGCCATTGATATGGATGTGTTAGTTATTGAGTTAATTAAAATCGACCCATTGATAGGGGGCCTGTTGTTGTGGTACCTGGGACCTTGTTAAGTTGATTAGTTCTTTACTGGACTAATTCCCATGTTGGCTCTTCCAGCTCTTTGTTTCCTATGGTAACCGGGTAGCCAATCAGATCTGGAGTCCCGCCGTTCCTGCAGACGAGCAGCTGCTACCTGCAGCCTCAGATGAAGAAAGGTCAGAGTTCATCAGGAACAAGTACGCCAGGGGTCGCTACAGGAAGCCCCACCCCCTGGCCTACTCTCCTGCTCTCCTTTACCAGGTACACCTGACCCTAACCTGACCCCTAACCCTGAACCTTACCTGACCATAACCTGACCCCTAACCCTAACCCCTAACCCTGACCCTTACCTGATCCTAATTTGACCCCTAACCCTAACCCCTAACCCTGACCCTAATCTGACCCCTAACCCTAACCTGACCCCTAACCCCTAGCCCCTAACCCTGAACCTTACCTGACCCTAACCTGACCCCTAACCCTAACCTGACCCTAATTTTCCCCACACCCTTAACCTGAACACTTATGCCACTAAATCAACTAGTAAAGGGTGGTCTAGATAGGAATTCTAGTGCCAGTGATGGCGAAATACAACACTCAATTAACATCTTCACGTGTGTGTGTGTGTGTGTGTGTGTGTGTGTGTGTGTGGGGATGGGTGTCTGTCTGTGTGTGTGTGTGTGTGTGTGTGTGCATAGCGGTTGTGTAAGGTGGTGTGTGGAGAGGACATTGAGGAAACGATGTCTCTACTCTGTTCCGGTGCTAAGGTTAGTGTTCTTTGACCCCATATTCTGTTGTAATGCTCTTCTATTATTTTATCGCACTAACCACCTGTTCCCCTGTATCCAGTTGAGCTGTCAATCAGAACCCCAGAGCCAATCCCCGCTGACCCTGGCTGAGAGGGCGGGACAAAAACTGCAAGTCCTGCTGCTTCAACTCAACGAATACACAGGTATATTATATAGGCAGTGTGACTATCAAAGACAGTTGGGTTATTAAATAAAGTAATCAATATCAGTGTTTACACGTTGTTGTTTGTTAATATTATCTTGTTTTGTCTTTCTACAGACTTTCCGCCTTTCCTGCCCCAGTCAACCACTGACAGCGCCCCTCCAGGTGATTCTACTGGACCCTATATCCCTACCATAACCCCATTACCCCTAACCCAGTCTGTAACCCCTTAACCCTCAACCCTGACCCTTGACAGAGCAGTCCTACATGAGCTCACGGTGTGTTTCAGGGGAGGAGGAGGCGCTCCATGGTAAACTGGAGGACGACCGTTTCCTGTTCTCCCTGGAGAACGACTCGGCAGCGTGTGACGTTCTGGACCTAAGGGAGGTCCGCAGTATCGTAATGCGATCCAGGTACCACTGTGGTACTACTGTAGTACTACTGTAGTACTGCTGATACAACCACTGCTAGTACTGTAGTACTGCTGATACAACCACTGCTAGTACCATAGTACTACTGATACAACCACTGCTAGTACTGTAGTACTGCTGATACAACCACTGCTAGTACCATAGTACCACTGTGTTACTGCTGATACAACCACTGCTAGTACCATAGTACCACAGTGGTACTACTGCCACAACTACTGCTAGTACTGTAGTAATGCTGATACAACTACTGCTAGTACCGTAGTACTACTTATACAACCACTGCTAGTACCATAGTACCACTGTGTTACTACTGATACAACCACTGCTAGACTAGTACTAGTACCACCAATACATGTAACTTATTCTAGTGGAACAGTGCTAGTACTGCAGTACTACTGATAATATCTGTGTATCTTGGGTGTTTTCCAGCGTGGAGTTTGAGATGGTGACCCTTTCTGATCGACTCCTTTGTGCTTCAGACAACCAGCTGGAACGGGATACACACCTTGTACAGATCCTACAGGTACACACACACACACACACACACACACACACACACACACACACACTTCTTACAGGTACACACACACCTCCTACACCTCCTACAGGTACACACACACACACACCTCCTACACATGCCTATACTACCTCTACTGTCTCTCTTCTCTCTCTACTGCCTCTGTACCGTCTCTATTGTCAAACCTTCTCTCAACTGTCTCTACTGTGTCTCTACTGTCAAACTCTCTGCACTGTCTCTACTACCTCTACTGTCTGTACAGTCTCTCCTCTCTCTACTGTATCTGCTACCTCTACTGTCTGTACAGTCTCTCCTCTCTCTACTGTACCTGCTACCTCTAGTGTCTGTACAGTCTCTCCTCTCTCTACTGTCTCTCTACTGTCTCTACTGCCTCCACTGCAGTCCAGCCACATGTCCCCTGTGGTGCCTTGATAGTGGCTCTACCAACATGCATGTGGTCTGAGGAACCCCTACGGACATCCCACCGTGGTTGCGTTTACATGTGCGCAGGTCATCCTTCCAGTGGGCGTGTCTGAGGCTGAGCTGGGCGGGGTCCTGGCTGGGAGCAGGGTTTGTCTCCTGGAGGGGGCCGGATGCTCTGAAGGTTGGGCCATCCTCAATGCTGCCGGAGTTTCCATTTACCCCAGTCTGGTCCAAGATGACCAACGGCTCAGAATCAGAATGCCACTGGACTCCAAGACACACTATGGTAACTCACATAGTTAGTACTGTGAAACATGGTCATGTTCATACTGTTGAACATGTTAATACTGTTAAACATGGTCATTTTAACACTGTGGAACATGTTAATACTGTTAAACATGGTCATTTTAACACTTTTGAACATGTTAATACTGTTAAACATGGTCATTTTAACACTGTTGAACATGTTAATACTGTTAAACATGGTCATGTTAATACTGTTCAACATGTTAATAATGTTAAACATGCTTATACTGTTAGACATGGTCATGGTAATACTGTTAAACATGGTCATTAAACATGGTCATGGTAATACTGTTACACATGTTAATTATATTCCTGTCCTCATATTCCTGATGGTCTCCGAGTTGACAGAGCTGCTTTTTATTCCGTAGAAATCAACACAGCTGAAAACAGCATCAACCTCCAGACAGGAAAAAGGTTGGTCCCTGAGCACAGACATGCTACACACATGGTGGAGAACCAGCCTAGGACAGGGGTTAAGAAAGGGGGGGTCCTAGAACACAGACTTATTGATCGATCATGTATTGATGAACACACAGAGGGGAAACGGGCTAGGACAGTGGTTAAGGAGGTGTAGGTCCTAGTACACAGCAGTATTGATCGATCATGTATTAATCAAATGTCAGTTGGGCTAGCTGTCTCGTGTTTTTCACCTTTGGTTGGTAGTTTGGTAGCCAGCGTGCTTGTAAGGTTGGTTTGGACAGGGGCCTCTGAATATGTGTTTTCCTTGGATTTTGGCACAAGGGATTATAACATCTGATCCTGTGTATTAATGAAAAAAAATTGATCCATAATACATCTCTTCACTATTGACTGATGCTTGTCACTATTTTTAGTAGTAACCTTGATTGATAATAAAAATGACATGATGATTATGATTATGATAAGTTTGCCGTTGACCTTTGACCCGGTGTAGGAATGTTCATCTGAGATTTGAAGATGACTACAGCTGCGAGGCGTGGTTGGTCCATCTGAAGGATGTTCTGGCCAATCAGGAAAAAGCGCCTCAGCCACCTATAGCCAATCAGAACACGTCTCTGTACCACAAGTTGAAGAATGATGGAAAAGTTCCGCTGGCTGTGGAGCGATGCATCTCCCACATCACACAGCATGGTGACCTGCCTTTCTGTCTGCTTTCTGTCTGCCTTTAGTTCTGTCTATCCACCTGTCTGTCTGTCTGTCTGTCTGTCTGCCTTCTTACCTGACTGTCTGTCTGTCTTTCTGTCTTTCTGCCTACTTACCTGTATTCCTACTTACCTCTCCTTCTGTTCGAATGTCTGCCTACTTACCTGTCTGTCTGCCTGTTTTCCTACTTACCTGTCTGCCTTCCTACTTACCAGTTTGTCGGTTTCTCAGTCTGCCTTCTTACCTACCTGTCTGTAGGTCTACTCACCCATCTGTCTGTCTGTCTGTCTCTCTGTCTGTCTTCTTACCTACCTGTCTGTAGGTCTACTTACCCATCTGTCTGTCTGTCTGTCTCTCAGTCTGCCTTCTTACCTACCTGTCTGTAGGTCTACTCACCCATCTGTCTGTCTGTCTGTCTGTCCATCTACTAACCTGTCTGTCTCTCAGGTCTTCAGGTGGACGGGATATATCGCCGCTGTGGCCTCGCCCCCAAAGTGTCTCGATTGGTGGAAGCCCTGGAGAGCCGTCCAGACTCCGCCCTCATGGAGGATGATGAGCAGGGCATTCTGGACGTTGGCTCCGCCCTCAAAAGATATGTCCGCCAGCAGCCTCCCCTGTTACCGCCCAAACAGAGGGAACTCTGGGTAAAGGCAGCAGGTGAGCAGTTAACACTAAAACTGATGTTATTAGAATTATTAACCACATTATTATTGTTCTTCTTATTATTAATAGTATTATTATTAGTAGTACTAATGTAATTGTTATTATTACTATTAATGTTATTCTTATCAATATTCATGTTATTATCAATAATTATGAATAATGATTCATCTTAATATAATTGTACATGTTATTATTATGACTACTAATGTAATGTCTCTCCTAGCCCAACCTGAGGAGCCAGCCAGGGTGGCAAGCTACCGACGGTTGCTACGACAACTGCCTGTGGATAACCGAGCCACGCTCAGCGCCCTCATTGGACACTTCTACATGTATGTGTTTACACACTAACCCTAACCCTAACCCAAATGTTATATTGTCCTCTGAGATGTTATGTTTTCCTCTCAGATCCAGATGTTATATATTGTCCTCTGAGATGCAGATGTTATGTTTTGTCTAGGATCCAGATGTTTTATATTGTCCTCTGGTATCCAGATGTTATATATTGTCCACTGAGATGCAGATGTTATGTTTCCTCCAGGATCCAGATGTTCAGCTCTCAGAACCAGATGACGGCTCAGAACCTGGCTCTGGTCCTGGTTCCAACGCTGTTCCAGGATCACCATGGAGACCTGGTCCGCCTGACCCGAGACATCATCATCCACCACACTCTGCTGTTCCTGGTACGCACGCACACACACACACACACACACACACACACACACACACACACACACACACACACACACACACACACGCACACACACATGTCCACACACACAGATGCAGACTGTGTGTGTATGATATTTTAAATTATTATTTCCAGACTCCTGAGGAGGATGAGGAAGAGGAGGAGATCACAGCATTTTAAAGCAATCAGCTCATCTCAATGAGATGATGAGGAGGAGACGCCAATCAGGTGCCAACCAATGGGAGTGGCTACATGGATTTTTGAATTCTGTGACAATTATCTTGGGTATCCTTGTGGATTCATCATTATTTACATTTTATCTAGTTCTTCATTTATAAATCCACATATAGGGTTTTGTAAAAGTATACATAATGAATAATAAATATATGAAATGTTCACAGATATCCTGTTCAATTCCTGCAATTGTTGACAAATATGTCTTGGGTTAGTTTAATTCCCACTACAGGACTTTTGAGGACAAAGACTTCTTCTAGACCCATTCTCCAGCCCTAGTAACATTTGTGAAATATCTGAAAATAAATCCTGGTTCCGATGACGTGAAGTGGCGGTTATTTCTGTCCTGAACCAGTCTGGACCTCTCAGTGGAGCCCGGGTCACTTCAAAAGGATCTGTTTATGTCCGGGGTCCTAGAAGAATCAGTGCATATAATCATATACATTGGCAGCTACTTCATGCTTTAAATCTGAGGGGCTATTGGTTTGGTTGAAGACAATCTCAAAACCCCTTTGTTTGTATCTGAAAAATATTTTAGAACCAAAAATGTACGTGCATCAGAAATATGTTGCACCTGGAATATGTTTCTGATCAGATTAGATCAGATTATGCTTTACTCAAAACAAAACTATTGTTATTGAAAATGGACAATAAATGATATTCTGGTAATTTTTTATTACATTTGTCTTGTTGACCATGAAAAATATATTGGATAGATTACCCGTAAACTACACAGCTATCCTACACCATGCTATGGGTTACAGTTTGTATATCCTACAAGTGTTCTTCTTAGAATCAAGTTTTCTTGCAAGAACCATGTTTACCACTGTTACCAAGTGGTAAACCTCCAACAACCAGCCATACTTCATACAACACAAAGATAAATCTTTATTCAATGTAGCTGTGCTTGGTTTATTGTATGTAGTCAACATTAGAGCAACCAATATACATGATAACAGCGTTTCATGTGGTTTAAACGTCAAAAATAACAATGTAGATAACATGCTTAATATTGTATAGAAGCCTGCTTGTCTATGGTGTTGTTGACATACTCAATCAACTGCTGTCTGATATATGTATATATATATATATATATATAAATATATTTATTTATTTATATTGATGATTGTCGGTCAGGATAGTGTAATGGTTAGCATGTTTGACTCACAGCCTAAAGGTACTGAGTATTGAAGATTACTAAACCATAATCCTGCATACAAGGAGCTACAAATACAACGGAAATCATCCTAAAAATAATCTGCTACAATGACTCAATAGTGTAATAGTATAACAATATAGCATACTATTGAGTCATTAGTATAGCATAGTATAATAGTATAGTATAATCACAGCATAATCTCCTGATAGGAGCACTACAAACCAGAGTCATCATTAAGCGTTAACTAGAAGAGTTAACTAACTGCATTCATTGACTTAGTTTGATTGCAATGTGTGTGTGGGTGTGTGTGTGTGTGTGTGTGTGTTTAAAGTGGCATTATTTAGGGGTAACATTAGGATTATATACGACGTAAGGATTAGGAACACATTAGGATTAGGGATGACTTTAGGATTAGGGACACATTAGGATTAGGGAAACATTAGGGACGACAATAGTAGTTAGGATTATGGACAGCATTAGGGATTATGGACAGCATTAGGGATTAGGGACAGCATAAGGGATTATGGACATCTTTAGGGATTATGGACAGCATAAGGGATTAGAGACAGCATAAGGGATTAGGGACATCTTTAGGGATTAGCGACATCATAAGGGATTATGGACCATTTCAGGGATTAGGGACAGTTAAAGGGATTAGGGACAGTATAAGGGATTAGCGGAGGTATAAGAGGTTAGGGACAGCATTAGGGATTAGGGACAGTATAAGGGATTAGGGACATCATTATTATTTGGGACAACATAAGGAATAATGGATAGCAGTAGGGACTAGGCACACCCTTAGGGATTAGGGACAGCATAAGAGATCAGAGACATCTTTAGGGATAAGGGACAGAATAAGGGATTAAGGGAATTTTCAGGGATTAGTGACAGCATAAGGGATCAGGCACAGAATTAGATGTCAGGGGCAACATTCCGATTAGGGACAACATTCGGGATTAGAGACAACATTAATTTTAGGGACAACATTCAGGTCAGCATTCAGGATTAGGGACAACATTCAGGATTAGGGACAACATTTGGGATTAGGGCCAACATTCAGGATTAGGGACATCATTCAGGATTAGGGACAACATTCAGGATTAGGGCCAACATTCAGGATTAGGGACAACATTCAGGATTAGGGACATCATTCAGGATTAGGGCCAACATTCAGGATTAGGGACAACATTCAGGATTAGGGACAACATTCAGGATTAGGGCCAACATTCAGGATTAGGGACAACATTCGGGTCATGATTTGTTGCGGTCAATTTTACTTTAATTGATTGTTATAACAATAGCTGCAGTTCATCTAATACAATAGATTGGTTATGTATCGCTACTAACCTCAACAAGTCAAATCACCAGTGGGTAGTGGCCTGTTTATTACGAAATGTCTCAAAGAAAGCTAGCATTCCCTTCTTTGCACTGGTGTTGCTGCAGTTGCTGCTGCTGCCCTTGCTCCCAGCGCTGCTGTGGTAATAGGAGGGCGGCGGGAGGAAGGCAGAGCTGTCCATGGAGTTGGCCCTCTGGACCCGGCCGGGCCCAGCATGCCGCTGCTTGGTCCTCACCGGAGGAGTCTGGGCCACGAGACACCGCTGGTACTGGAGCTGTGGAGATAGAACATTCAAACGCATTGAGTGTAATAGTAGAATATTCATATTATAATAATGTAATGTATAATCGAAAACATGTAATAGAACATTAAAATATATAATCTAATATATTTAATAGAATAATATGATATGTATATTATAATAATATAATATATAATGGAATACATTTAATAGAATAATAATAATAAATATTTTAGAATATATAGAATAGAATAATAATAATAATATATCATAAAATACATTTGTGTAATTAAAAAAAGATACCAGATAGCATATCTTAGAATACATTTCATAGAATAATCTAATATATAGAATATTACAACATGATTCATAATAAAAACACATTGAGCATAATAATAGAACACATATACTACAATAACTGAACACGGTGCAGGCAGACAGGTTCTCCTCATGCAGACAGACAGGTGCAGGCAGACAGGTCCCCACCATGCAGGCGGCCTGCAGTGCCTCAGAGACGTGTCCGGCGTGCGGCTCGCACCAGAACACGTGGCACTGGAACCCCGCCGCCCCTCCGTCAGCGATCACAGCGAAGGTGTGGCTGTCCTGGCCGACGCCCAGGAAGGTCAGGTGACTCACCTGACACTCCCACAAGGACTCCTCCTCTTCCTGGAGCGCACCGGGATCACATGACATCACATCCTTTCACAGGACATCGTGTTGGGTTCAATTACATTACATAAATTCGATTACATTATGCCATTAGATCATATTAGCTCACCCAATATTAGATTGCATTACATCATATTGGATTACATTGGACAATGTAATCCACAAGGACAACACCCTGACATTATTATTATATTAGTATTATATATGATTATTATTATATTATAATCATATAACTATATTATAATATTATTATTATTATCATTATTATTATTATATTATTATTATATTATCATTATTCTATAGTTAGATGGGTGCAGTACCTGCGCCCGCCTCAGGGACAGCAGGGCGTCAGAGACGTGGAGGGTGACGGGCTCCCAGTCCTCTTTGTCCGTCGTGTTCATGATGCTCTCGATGGCACTGTTCAGGACCTCCATACCTACACACACACACACACACGCACACACGCACGCACACACACACACACACACACACACACACACGCACGCACGCACGCACGCACACACACACACACACACACACATGCACGCACGCACGCACGCACGCACGCACACACACACACACACACGACAAACAGACACACAGACAGACAGACACACAGACACACAGACACACACGCAGACAGACAAACAGACAGAAATATGCAAGCAGACACACACACACACACACACACACACACAGACAGACAGACAGACAGACAGACAGACAGACAGACAGACAGACATTTGATGTTTGATGTTTAGGGTTAGGATTAGGGTTATATGCTAATAATAAGAATATGAATATTAATACTAGTATTCATGTTAATAGAAACTGTCACCTACCCATAGCCCGGGACACCGGAAGGTTCCCGATGTACTGCACATCAAAGTGTGGAGCGTGCTGTCTTACTGCGTCCAACAGATCCACTAGGGAGGACATGACATCGTCAGCATACATACAGGTGACTCATCTAGATGAGTGAATAACATGAATAATAGATCATGAATGACCATTGCAGGCTTGGTTTAACGGTTTCATCTCTTTAGGGTACCTTGCCTGGGCAGGTCTGGCGAGGAGATGTCCTCTAGTGCCAGAGAGTCGGGAGGTTTGACCAATTTATCGGACAAAATCTAGAAAGGAGGCAATTTGGATTATTGGATGAGCGTCTACATTTTTTTAACCTTCACCCTAACACGTAAACCTAACCCTCACACATAACCCTATCACCCTAAACCCCTAACCTTAACCCTAACCAAATCAACCCAAAGCACATCAGATAACATCTAAAGGCTCCAAGGAGTCGAAAAGAACGAAAGAACCTAATTCAGTATGGGTTCTGAATTGAGTTTTTATCCCTCATTCTAGTCCAACCCTAACCCTAACACTAATAAAATGATCAGGGCTGAAATCAAACACTGCATGTTCAGTTGCGATACACTTCACCCTCACCCCTTCACCCCTTCACCCTTAACCCTCACCCCTTCACTCTAACCCCTTCATCCTTCACTCACCCCTAACCCTTTAACCCTCACCCCTTCACACTCACCCCTTCACCCTAACCCTTTCACCCTCACCCCTTCCCCCTTCACCCTCACCCTTTCACACCTTTATCCTCACCCCTTCCCCCTAACCCCTTCACCCTCACCCCTTCACCCGACCCACCTTGCCACACATGTCCTGCAGCACGGTGGCGATGGCTCTGGCCGGGGCGTTGCAGCGGAACACGTGACCCTTGAGCACGCAGCTGTCCTTCTCCCCGGTGACGAACGCAAAGTCCCTGGTGGAGACACAACCCTCTGCCAGCTCCATCATGTGTTCATCTGAATCATCACCACAGCACTGATCACACAGGGACGCCACAGAGTGTGTTCGTCTCGCTTTTACATCAAGAGCATAGAGCACAGAATGTAGATGCAGTAGATCTAGGTGATGACGCTGTGTTCTGGTCAGGTTCAGTTAGTTGGTGAGTTGGTGAGTCGGTGAGTTAGTGAGTCAGCTGGTGAGTCAGTGAGTTGGCTGGTGAGCTAGTGAGTTAGTGAGATGGTGAGTCAGTTAGTATGAAGATGTCTCAGAGTAGATCAAACTGTTGCTGAAGGGCTCTAGGTGAAGTGTGGGAGGGCTTTGTTACCTGTCTCTGTGAGGGTGGGGGGGGAGACACAAAGGTGAGTGTTAGTGCTGAATAAACCAACAATCCAATACATACATTAGGGTAAGGAGGGTAAGAGTAAGGGGATTAAGAGGGATAGGAGGGTTAGGGTTCATCCTTAATATTACCAGGACTCCGGTTTTGTGCCTTTATCTTATATAACTGAGCTTTGGAAACCTACTTTGATATGACATTAAATAAGACTCACCTTCCATTGCTGCAGCCGACACCCCACACACGGATGTTACTGATTGGCTGGGAGTGGAGGAGGGTGTGGTCTAAAGGATCCATTAGACTTAATGTATCTTTCTTCAAAACCAAGAGCATGTCCTGGCCCTGGGGAAGTCAGGCTCAGGGTTAGCAGAGCAGGGTTGTAACGTAGAGCAGGGATGTAAAGTAAGGCAGGGTTGTAAAGTAGAGCAGGGTTGTAAAGTAGAGCAGGGTTGTAAAGTAGAGCAGGGTTGTAAAGCAGAGCAGGGTTGTAAAGTAGAGAAGGGTTGTAAAGTAGAGAAGGGTTGTAAAGTAGAGAAGGGTTGTAAAGTAAGGCAGAGTTGTAAATCAAGTACAGTTGTAAAGTAGAAAAGAGTTATAAAGTAAAGTAGAGTGTAGAGTTGTAAAGGTGGGTAAGGGTTAGGGTACCTCTCCCCAGAGTTAAGGTCAGGGTACCTCTCCCCACGGTTATGGTCAGGGTACCCCTCCCCAGGTTGGGTTCTGGGTATCTCTCCCCAGGGTTAGGGTTGGGGTTAGGGCTGGGATCAGGGTACCTCTCCCCAGGGTTAGGGTTAGGGCTGGGATCAGGGTACCTCCCCCAGGGTTAGGGTTAGGGCTGGGATCAGGGTACCTCTCCCCAGGGTTAGGGTTAGGGTTATGGCTGGGATCAGGGTACCTCTCCCCAGGGTCCTTGGCAGTGTGTCTGCTCTGAGCTCCTGGGGTGAGACAGCTGCTGGATGATGTTGTTAACAGTCAGGCTGCTCCGCCCAGGAAACAGGCCCTCCTCCGGCACCTCCACCCAACCCATAGACCGCACAGAGAACACCTGCACAGAGAGACACCAGCACAGAGAGACACCAGCACACCATGAGGGAGAGAGAGACACCAGCAAAGAGAGACAACAGCACACCATGAGGGGGAGAGAGACACCTGCACAGAGGGACACCAACACACCATGAGGGGGAGAGAGACACCTGCACAGAGGGACACCAACACACCACGAGGGAGAGAGAGATACATGCAGAGACGGACAGACATACACCTGCTTGGTACCTTGGTGTCTGATGTGGCTGAGTCGTCCCCAGACCTTTTGGAGATAGAAACAATGTTATCATATTATGATATGATATTCTGTTATTAGATGATGGTATGCATTATAATGATAAATGATGGTTATGTTATGATATTCTGTTATTAGATGATGATATATAAGTATAATATATTAGTATTATGATAGGATAATATTTTATTATATTATGATATAATATTGATTGCTGGTTACCTTTCCTCTATGTCTTGTTCGGTGGGAGGGATCTCCTGGAAAAGAGTATTTGATTTGGATGGATGGTGCCAGAGGGAGTATTGTATAGATTGGACTCTATAGTGTAGAGTCTACACTGTAGACCATCATTAAGAGGGTGGTCTATAGACTATGTAACTTACCTGGTTTGTGCTTTTTGCCTTCCTACTGCCATCGAAGGGGTGATGCCACTGCGTGGCGCCAGAAGCAACATGCCAGTAGTAAGTACCAGAGGAGTCTGTGATCATCCGCCAGTCTGAGGGCAGATCGGGATCCGACCTGTTCTGGTCTGACCAGATATTTTCTACAGACAGAAAAGACAGAAGCACAAATAGCTAGATAGACATGCCTAGTTATTTGTGACGCACATGTTGTTGGTTTTAACAATCAATTCTAGTATAAAGCTAGCAGCGTGGTAGAGCTGTCATCACTGATAGTACAAAACTAGAATAACTGCCTGTATACAGCTAGGATCATAGTAAAGAGCTATCAACTCTGCTAGAATAAAGGTAGCATGACTGCTAATATGCAGCAAGCATCACTGTTAGTATACACAGCTACCATCATAGTATGGCGCTACTATCACAGATAGTGTACAACCAGCATAGCTGCTACTATAGGCCTACAGCTAGCATCAGAGTAAAGAGCTACCATCACTGCCAGCACAGAGCTAGCATCATTGCTAGTATACAGCTTGCATCAGAGTATGTGTGTGTGTGTGTGTGTGTGTGTGTGTGTGTGTGTGTGTGTGTGTGTGTGTGTACATACCATTACAGTTGACCATAATGATGGCCAACATGTAGTCCTTCCCCACCAGTGCATCGCCACCTGGTGTATTTCGTCCAATCATCTGTCTTCCCACACACAAACTCTCACATCTATCTATCTATCTATCTAACTATCTATCTATCTATCTATCTATCTATCTATCTATCTATCTATCTATCTATCTATCTATCTATCTATCTATCTATCTATCTACCTGCTTATCTATCTATCTATCTGTCTGTCGTCTATCTCTCTCTCTCTCTCTCTCTCTCTCCCTCTCTCTCTATCTTTCTATCTTTCTATCTAGCTGTAAATATATCTCTATCTAGCTCCCTATATATCTAAATCTCTATGTATCTCTATATAGATAGCATGTCTATATCTATATAGCTCTATATCTCTCTAGATAACTATATGTCTATCTCTATGTATCTCTATCTCTCTGTCTTTCTGTCGGTGCTAATGTCCTTTCTCTCTCTTCCTCTGTTGTCTCCTCCCCTCCATGACGTCGCTCTCTCCCTTCTCTCCCCCCTCCCTCCCTCACCTATTCCCTCACATCACCGCTCTCTCTCTCGCCCTTTCCCGTCCTTCCACTCTCTCCCATCTCCTCTCTCTCCACTCCTCTCTCTGCCTCTTTTCTCTCTCCCTCCCTCTCTCTCTCCACTGATGTCTCTCTCTCTCCTCCCTCTCTCTCTCTGTCGACTCCTGTGCCTCCCTCGTCCCACTCTCCCTTCCCTCTCTAATGATGTGACTTTCCTCCATGTCCTTTTCTCCTCTTGCTAGTGCTAAGCTAACTATTATAGCTTACTATTCAAGTGCAATCAAAGTGTTATTTTTTACAATTATAATTCAATTAAATGTTTCCTGCACCCCATTTATTACAGGATAGTGCAGTGTTCCTAACAAAACAATGTATTGTTACAGGATAGTGCAGTGTTTTACACTTAACAATGTATTATTACAGGATAGTGCAGTGTTTTACACTTAACAATGTATGATTACAGGATAGTGCAGTGTTTCACACTGTTCAATGTGTTATTACAGGAGCCTCAGTGACCACTTGCTCATGTATCTCAAATAAATAAACTAGAATATAATTATTATATATATATAATTATATTCTATATTATATTCTATATAATTGATAGTATAAAACTGCTGGTCGCCGCTAGAGGGGGCCGTGGGGTTAAAGCTTATGACGTCACGGAGGAGACACGTGTACCGGAAAAACAAGTCTTCGATGGGATTGGTTTCCCGTGTGAAGCGATTTAGTAAATATCTAATAGCCGTCGATATTATAGTAACACTAACCAGTACTATCTCCGCTGGCTGTGTAGGTAGACAGGGGTTTTTGGTTAGTTAGTTACTGACGTTACTGGTGAGGTGGCTAACGTTAGTTACTTATTTAGTTTGTTACCATGGACGACTTGTTTGTCAAACCAGGTGAGATATGGAGTAAATCTAAGATTGTATCATTAAAATATCACCGCAACTACTGGAATTAATAAGTGTATAAAGTGTATCTGTGTAAAATATGCACGTATCTATACCATATATATATGTATGTAGATATGATGGATTACTAGTATGATTATTACTCGTTCCGCTCTGAGGTAATAACCCTCTTCCATCCCGGTGTTTTTCCAATTAATCTGCCTTTCTAGAATAATAATAATAATAATATTTATTATTATAATTATAATGTAATAACCAAATGTGTCGTGTCTGTTTATGTGTAGTTACATGTTGCTTGTTTCTATACTAAGCCGAAAACTAAACTGAAACTGCAAATCATTATCATTATTACTATTACTGGTCTTATTATCATCCTTATCATGAAGGTGTCAAGCACCCAAAGGGTTCTTTGTATTAGTATTATTCGCAATATTGCATATCAATATATGTTCATAACAAAATGAACCTGTATTTCTGATCATCGGTTGAATGTCTCTGGTCGTCTAGGTAACCAGGAGCGAGGATGGAACGACCCTCCTCAGTTCTCCTACGGCCTTCAGGTGGCTGGCTCCACAAAGAGCCCCCTGAGCAAGAGAGGACCTCCCCCCCCAGCAGCCGGTGAGAGACTAACCCTGACACTAACCCTAACCCTGCTCTGATACTAACCCTAACCCTGACACTAACCCTAACCCTAACCCTGACACTAACACTAACCCTAACCCTGACACTAACCCTAACCCTAACCCTGACACTAACCCTAACCCTGCTCTGACACACTAACCCAACAGTCCCAATAGAACCACATGGCAGTGGGCTTGGTACATTGTTAGTTATTTGTAAATTGACGTATATTTATATTGATGTATATTTATATAAAGTATATTGATGTATATATATTTTTTAATTGATGTATAGTTATATTGATGTATATTTATATAAAGTATATTGATGTATATATATTTTTAAATTGATGTATATTTATATTGATGTATATTTATATAAAGTATATTGATGTATATATATTTTTAAATTGATGTATAGTTATATTGATGTATATTCATATAAAGTATATTGATGTATATTTATATTTTTAAATTTATGTATATTATTATTGACAGCAACTTTTAATTGGTTGCCAGGTCTTCAGGCTCCTCCCCCATGTGGACACCCCCCACCTAACCAACAGACCACCCCCCCACGCACACACGAGATAACCCCGCCCCCACACACGATGACCACGCCCACACACGGGATAACTCCACCCCCGCCCGGTGTAACTCCGCCACCAAGTCAAGCTACCTCCTCCCCGTGTGGGAGTCGACCTCCACCTCCACCCAAAGGTACCAGCGCTTCACTAGACAACGTGATGTCATGTTCTGTAGGTCACCAGACAACGTGATGTCATGTTCTGTAGGTCACCAGACAACATGATGTCATGTTCTGTAGGTCACCAGACAACATGATGTTCTGTAGGTCACCAGACAACATGATGTCATGTTCTGTAGTTCACCAGACAACATGATGTCATGTTCTGTAGGTCACCAGACAACATGATGTCATGTTCTGTAGGTCACCAGACAACATGATGTTCTGTAGGTCACCAGACAACATGATGTCATGTTCTGTAGTTCACCAGACAACATGATGTCATGTTCTGTAGGTCACCAGACAACATGATGTCATGTTCTGTAGTTCACCAGACAACATGATGTCATGTTCTGTAGGTCACCAGACAACATGATGTCATGTTCTGTAGGTCACCAGACAACATGATGTCATGTTCTGTAGTTCACCAGACAACATGATGTCATGTTCTGTAGGTCACCAGACAACATGATGTCATGTTCTGTAGTTCACCAGACAACATGATGTTCTGTAGGTCACCAGACAACGTGATGTCATGTTCTGTAGTTCACCAGACAACATGATGTCATGTTCTGTAGTTCACCAGACAACATGATGTCATGTTCTGTAGGTCACCAGACAACATGATGTTCTGTAGGTCACCAGACAACATGATGTCATGTTCTGTAGTTCACCAGACAACATGATGTCATGTTCTGTAGTTCACCAGACAACATGATGTCATGTTCTGTAGTTCACCAGACAACATGATGTCATGTTCTGTAGTTCACCAGACAACATGATGTCATGTTCTGTAGGTCACCAGACAACATGATGTTCTGTAGGTCACCAGACAACATGATGTCATGTTCTGTAGTTCACCAGACAACATGATGTTCTGTAGTTCACCAGACAACATGTCATGTTCTGTAGGTCACCAGACAACATGATGTTCTGTAGGTCACCAGACAACATGATGTCATGTTCTGTAGTTCACCAGACAACATGATGTCATGTTCTGTAGTTCACCAGACAACATGATGTCATGTTCTGTAGTTCACCAGACAACATGATGTTCTGTAGTTCACCAGACAACATGATGTCATGTTCTGTAGTTCACCAGACAACATGATGTTCTGTAGTTCACCAGACAACATGATGTCATGTTCTGTAGTTCACCAGACAACATGATGTCATGTTCTGTAGTTCACCAGACAACATGATGTCATGTTCTGTAGTTCACCAGACAACATGATGTCATGTTCTGTAGTTCACCAGACAACATGATGTTCTGTAGTTCACCAGACGACATGATGTTCTGTAGTTCACCAGACAACGTGATGTTCTGTAGTTCACCAGACAACATGATGTTCTGTAGGTCACCAGACAACATGATGTTCTGTAGGTCACCAGATGACATGATGTTCTGTAGTTACTTAAGCAGATCACATGATGTCATGTTCGGTCATCATGAGTCATTTTTTTTACACACCTGTTGTGCAGGTTGGGATTTGACAGCAGGGGGCACTGTTTTCCTCCAGCAAGTCACATGATACAGGTTGAATAATAACTGCGAAGAGGTCTGTGGTAGATGCCGATGTGATGTAATATATGCAGATGTTATATCCGATAACCTACGACACACTTGAATGTAGAATGTAGGAAATAGGGGCATCCGTGGCCTACTGGTTAAAGAGTTGGACCATTAACCGGATGGTGGCCGGTTCGAATCCTGACTGGTAGGCAAAAATGTGGACGGGGGGAGTGGTTATGCAGCACTCTCCTACGTCCTCATCCAAGGATGAGGTGCCCTTGAGCAAGGCACCTTAAACCCCCACCTGCTCCCCGGGCGCTGCGCTGCGGCCGTCCACTGCTCCGGGTGTGCCGCTGAGCCCCCTGTGTTCACCGGCTGCCTGATGGGGCAAAAGCACAGAAAGAATTTCCCCCAAAAAGGGACAATAAAGGAAAACTTAACTTAACTTAATGTTTTGGAGCACAAATGATATAAGTGGGGGGCCAGTCTGTGTCGTTGAGTAACGATGTCAACACATCTACCTCCGGCCGCAAGACAGTGGAGACACTGTGTCCTGAGCCTAATGTCACTTTATCACTTTTACCATCATATCACTACATCACTTTTCTTTGTGTGTACTATGCCGATACATCTTGTCACTTTATCACTTTAAGCAATTGATCACTATATTTAGTTGTACTTATTTTATTTCAACGTATGCAGCGAACTTGCCTATTGTTGTATATTATATATACCTACGTAAAATGTCATTTTTGTGGCATTGTTGCATTTAGTTGCTGTTGTACTTTATTTTATGTTAGTCTTTATGCTACTGTGCTTTTTATCCTATTGTGCTTTGCACTTTGTTGTATTTTGTTACTTGTTTTATTTTCTTGTATTACTTCTCCACTTTATATCGCAACTGTTGCACAGCAATTTCCCTCGGGATAAATAAAGCTTCTTGAATCTTGAATGTCCTCACTGCAGTCGTCCCTCTGATGGTGTTGTCTGACTCCAGGTGGTCCGTGTCCGATGTCCCGGCCCCCCTCAGGCCCCGACGGCAAGGCCCCGTGTGGCCCCCGGGTGGAGCCCGACCCCCAGCCGGAGCCCGACCTCAGGGCAGTGAGCTCCGTGCTGGCTCAGGCCCTGGAGGCGTGTCGTCAGAACGTCTCCGTAAGTCCGGACGTCCTCCCGCTGGACTCATCAGTGAAGTCACACCTTGCCTCGACCCTAGTGGTGTCAGACCCTAACCCTGACCTTTGACCTCAGAGACAGGTGTGTGAAGACATCGCCAAGCGTCTACGGCTCCTGGAGGACAGCTGGAGGGCTGGACGACTGTCCTCTACCGTCAAGAGACGCATGAACGCACTGACGCTAGGTAGGTTGACGACGTCTGAAGCAGAGTGGGACCACGGAGGCTGTTGATCTCACCACCATGACGAAGAAAATCGATCTGACATGACTCATGTTCAGAAACGAGTCTATGTATTACAGTTGTATTCACGGTACCTTGAGTCACGGTTATTTATATTTCATTCAAATTAAATAGCCGCAAGTAACAAAGATAAACTGCTATGGACGGGTGGGGGGTCTGTAGGGGTAGGGTGGGGTCTACAGAGGTAGGATGGGGTCTACAGAGGTAGGGTGGGGTCTATAGGGGTAGGGTGGGGTCTATTGAGGTAGGGTGGGTTCTATAGGGGTTGGGTGGGTTCTATAGGGGTAGGGTGGGGTCTATTGAGGTAGGGTGGGGTCTATAGGGGTAGGGTGGGTTCTATAGGGGTAGGGTGGGGTCTATAGAGGTAGGGTGGGTTCTATAGGGGTAGGGTGGGGTCTATAGAGGTATTGTACCGACAGCGATATATTGTTTCACTTTCTTACGACAAATGTACTTATTGTAAGTCGCTTTGGATAAAAGCGCCCATAAATGTAAATGTTATCACCTGTCTGTCTCTTATCACCTGTCTGTCTCTTATCACCGGTCTGTCTCTTTCTCTAGAAATGAAGAGTGGTCATTGGAGCGCGGCTGACGATATCCACCGCTCTCTCATGGTCGACCATGTGACTGAAGTCAGCCAATGGATGGTCGGCATCAAGCGACTCATCGCTGAGGCCCGGAACCTGAGCCCAGAGCTGCTGGCCTTCAGCCCAACGGATCCAGTCCAGCCTGAACCTGTTGGGAACTGACCCTTCAACCATCTGGTCCACGCTAGTCCAGTCGTATCCAGTCTAGACTAGGTTGGTCCAGAATAGTCCAGACTAATCGAGTTTAGTCTAGTCTACCAACGGTCGAGTTCAGTCTAAGCTAGATAAAAGACCAGTAAAGACCAGTCTAGTTCAGACTCCAGACAGTCTAGACCACTCTAGTCTAGACTGGTCCACTCTAGTCCAGATTAGTCTAGAGTGGACCAGTCTAGTCCAGTCCAGTTTAGATTGGACCAGTCCAGATTCTAGACAGACTGCTCCACTCTGGTCTTCGTTTAGTGACAGGCACCTCTCTAGACTGGTCCAGTCAAGTTTTAGACTGGATTAGACTGGACTGGTCCAGTCTAATCCGGTCTGCTCCGGTCTGGTCCGGTCTGCTCCAGTCTGGTCCGGTCTGCTCCAGTCTAGTCCGGAAGGCTCCAGTTTGGTTTATTTAGGCAAGTGTAACCTGATTGACTAATTGCTGGAGATATATTTTAATTAAATAAAGCACTATCAATTCAAAACAATGTTTAGTATTTTTTACCCCCCGCCCCTCCCCCCTCCCCCTCCCATAACCAACTGATTTCATGGGGTTGTTGTTATTTGTAGCTATCAGCATGTACTCCAGCTAGAGATGGATCATTTTGCTTTAAAACAATTATCAATATATGAATAAATCATCCACATTGTAATTTTAATTGCACTGAATTATCATGTGAATTTGTCAGCCCTAGTGTGTGTGTGTGTGTGTGTGTGTGGGTAGTTATTATATATTTGTGTGTGTGGGGGGAGTTATATATTTGTGTATTTATATATATATATACATGAATCAATATAGATGAATATGTATGTCTTCTATATTTCTGTAGGCACTTGTCTATTTGATTATATATTTAAATGTTGTATATTTTAGGTTTCTGTGTTCCAGCTCTCCGTCTGTCTTCTCTGGGAGAAAGAGGAGGCAGTTGCTATGGCGACAGTTGGACTGTGTATGTGTGCATGGGAGAGAGGCACAGAGAAAGTCTGTGTTGCGATTGGTTGATAAGGAAGTTGATTGGGAGGGCTCAAATGACAGAAACCCTTTCTCTCTTTCACTCTTCTTCTTTTCTTGCTCCATCCATCTTTCATCCCTCTCTCCTGCTTGACACAAGGACCAAGAGGCACCAGGATTGCTGCCTTTTCCAGGCTGTTCTTTTAGCTCATTCTGACTGGGGGATGGTGGTAGGTAGGTAGGCAGGGAGGTAGATGGACATCTGAACATTTAGACAGTGATAGAAAGGCAGGCAGTGAAAGAGTGACATCGGATTCCATCGGAGGGGAAGCATCTGACACAACCCATCACCATGACGACCGTAATCTGTACCCGCTTCACAGAGGAGTTCCAGATGTTTGAGGAACTGGGGAAGTAAGTATTATACATTATCTATCCATTTTATCACCATGGAAACTCAATAATGTTCTTGTTCTTGGAAGGACACACCGTCCCTGTCCAACTGTCATGGATTTAGAAGTCGACATGGTTTATATCTACAATGAGAGCTTTGTGCCGGAACAATCTAGAAAGTGCGTTCTAGGATTGAGAATTAAAATGAGCATAACTCGCGGATCAGGTCGAGAAGGTAGGAGGAGAGAGGGAGAAAGCAAAGTGAAAGACCCTTCTGACCCCATCCCACTCTCCACCTACACACACACACACGCACGCACGCACACACACACACACACACACACACTCCACCTACACACACGCACGCACACACACACATACAGACACTCCACCTACACACACGCATGCACGCACACACACACACACAATCCACCTACACACCCACACACACACACACAATCCACCTACACATGCATAAATACACACACACAGACACACACAGTCCACCTACACACATACACGCGCGCGCGCACACACAATCCACCTACACACACACATACACAAACACACACACACACACAATCCACAATCCACCTACATGCACGCATGCACAAACACACACACACACACACACAATCCACATGCACACACACACACGCACACACACAGACTTGTGCGCGCGCAGGCAGCTCAGAGTTACATAAGGTGTAGGTGGGTGGAGGATAGGGAGGATTCAACAGCCCCAGCAAGTTGTAATCAAGTCATAGTATAAAGCAGGAAATGCGTTCTGCTGCTTCTCTATATAGGTTTTATGTTATTTTATTGATAACATTTTATTTATTTTATCCTATCTATTTTTTAAATTGTATCTATATAATGAATAAATGCATTGTTTTCCCAGCTGTGTGTGTGTGCCTGTGTATGTATATAGATATATGGATATATAGAGAGGTAGATAAATATGATATATATTTATTGTATGTATATTATATATTATATTTATTATTTTTTAAGTTGTTTTCTTAAATGAAAGTGTTAACAATGAACTAAAGTCTTTCATTTTCATAAATAGAGGACCAAAGGGCCACCGCTATGCTACACCCGCTATATAGCACAGCTAGCACCACCCCTAGGGTGTAGCTATCAAGCACCAACCATAGGGTGTAGCTAGCTACAACCGCTATATAGCATAGCTAGCTTTAACCACTATATAGCAAAGCTAGCTACACCCAATATATAGCATAGCTAGCACCACCCACTATGTAGCCTAGCAAGCACCACCCCTAAGGGGTAGCATGGTGGTGGCTCTAGCTAAAAAAAAAAAACTACGGTGTAGCATGATGGTCCTTGCAGCTAACACCACCCCTGGGGTGTAGCATACTGATCCAAGCTGCTAACACCAACCATAGGGGGTAGCATGGTGGTCCAAGCAGCTAACACCAACCATAGGGGGTAGCATGGTGGTCCAAGCAGCTAACACCAACCATAGGGGGTAGCATGGTGGTGTTCCTAGCAGGTCAGACTATTGACCTGTAGAGGAGGTCAGCCTCTATTAACCTGTAGATAGGGTCAGCCTCTATTAACCTGTAGATAGGGTCAGCCTCTATTGACCTGTAGAGAGAGTCAGACTCTATTGACCTGTAGAGGAGGTCAGCCTCTATTGACCTGTAGAGAGGGTCAGCCTCTATTGACCTGTAGAGAGAGTCAGACTCTATTGACCTGTAGAGAGGGTCAGCCTCTATTGACCTGTAGAGGAGGTCAGACTATATTGACCTGTAGAGAGTCAGACTCTATTGACCTGTAGAGGAGGTCAGCCTCTATTGACCTGTAGAGGAGGTCAGACTCTATTGACCTGTAGAGAGGGTCAGACTCTATTGACCTGTAGAGGAGGTCAGACTCTATTGACCTATAGAGGAGGTCAGCCTCTATTGACCTGTAGAGAGTGTCAGCCTCTATTGACCTGTAGAGGAGGTCAGACTATATTGACCTGTAGAGGAGGTCAGACTATATTGACCTGTAGAGAGGGTCAGACTCTATTGACCTGTAGAGAGGGTCAGACTCTATTGACCTGTTGAGCTCACTTTCTTCGGTATATGCTTTCTCCTCCTTCCTTTCCTCATCCATCTCATCAACAGCTCTTTGAAAGATGGACTTCACACAGCTAGAACAGCCCCACTCTCCTCATTAGTCAATGTGTTGGACCTTTCAGCAGCCTTCGAACACAGTGAACCACCAGATCATTCTACCACACGGATCTCACCTACAGAGGAACCTGGAAAGAATTGTGTCTGAAACTTGGAGTCCCACCACTGGGGTCCCTCAGGGTTCCGTTCTGGGTCCCATCCTCGTCTCTCTGTACACCAAGTCACTGGGTTCTGGTAGCCTCGGTAGCCTGAGCTGCTCTTCCCTAGGGAAGCCATCGCCCATCAATGACCTCTCCATCAATATCGACCACTCTGTGGTGCCTGCTACTCGGCCAGAGTGTGACCCTGGATGGCCAGCTGTCCTTCGCTGCCTACATCGCTGATTGGCTTTTTGAGTGTAGATTGCTGGCCAAAAATGTCAATGAAATAATTTTGGTATAAAATGTACAACACAATAAATTGTGCAAAAAATGTACTCTGACTACTGTCCGAAGCCTATGAATATGATATATATCTCAGGCTATATGTATTTGTATATATATATATACATTGCTGAGTAATGCTACGCTGTGTTCCTGCCAGAGGAGCGTTCTCCATCGTCCGCCGCTGCGTGAAGGTGCTGTCAGGCCAGGAGTACGCTGCCAAAATCATCAACACCAAGAAACTCACCAGTAGAGGTCAGTAGAGCCATATAGTACTCTTATAATACCGTATAATACTTATATTTTACAATTGAATGCTATTATAATACCGTATAATACCGTATATGGCTCATACAATTTTACAAAAATTGTAATTTTCCAACATCAGGCTACCATATAATAATCCTGTCATACTCCTTTAATACCTTAATACTCTTATAATACTATACGATACTCATATAATACTCAAATGCAAGACACGATATATGAAATCTACAACCTGCTCTCTAGATGCACTTCATCTAAGATGTTCCTGACTCTAGCATTCTGTCCATTATAAGCTCTTCATTCACCAGGGGTCATTTGTCCTCTTAAAGCCTGCTTCTGTACATCAACATCACCCTGTTGGTTGTAGAGTTTAGCTCAGCAGCCTTTTGCTGCCAGGCTGCTGAGCTATATAAAACCAACTCTACAACATTAGCCCACTAGCATCACTTCAGTGGTTTCCCATAGCGGTGGGGTTAATCACAAAATGTACTCATCACTGTTAAGGCACACCTAGGACTAGCCCCAGTTAGCCCCCCTAACCCTAACCCTAGATATATTATTATATTATATTATACGAACTTTATGGTTCAGTATCTATATAATACAGAGCGTTATATGTATTATTATATAATATCATCCTAACTTTATGGTTTGTTATATATATATTATTATATAATATTATCCTATCTTTATAGGTCAGTATCTATATAGAACAGAGCATTAGATATTTTATTATATGATTTTATTATCTTAACTTATCTGTGTTCATTTTCTTAGACCACCAGAAGTTGGACAGAGAGGCTCGAATTTGTCGCTTACTGAAACACCCAAACATTGGTGAGTTGGACTGGATTCGTGCTACTGCTACTATATATATATCTAACTACTGCTAGCATATATATCTAACTACCTGTAGTATTCTCTTTGAATACTGAATACTGCCCTGCATTGTTTGACTTGATGATGTGGCTGAGCACCTAAATACACGGGCAGTGTCTCAATCACAAGGATGCTTCCTAGATAGGATGCTTCCTGAATAGGATGCTTCCTGAATAGGATGCATCCTAAATATGATGCAAATATAGGTAATATGGCGGTGTAGGGCTGTCCTAAAGTACTTGAAGGCATAGGAAACATCCTAACTAGGTATAGCTTTGTGTCGGATGGTGCCTTGGTCTGGGTGGGATATCCCAGAAGGCTTTGCGGTAAGTTGATCACATTTTTTATTAACAGGCTTAATTACATCCATTTGTCAATGTATTATTGTTTATTACATATTTCTAGAGTTTATTTCATTACATTTGTCAATGTAACATTGTTTATTTGACTGCTGCTATGTTTCTTTTCTTTCACTTCACAAGAGAACTGATTATTTAATCGTTTATAATGAAAAATTAGCCTTCCTTCATGAATCACATTCACAAAGTTGGAACTTAACAAGGAAGCTCACGAAATATATATATATATATATATATATATATATATATATATATATATATATATACATATATACATATGTACATATACATATATATATATACTACTATACTATTTCGTGAGCTTCCTTAATAAAGTTCCTTATTAAGTTATATATATATATATATATATATATATATATATATATGGTTATATATTAGTGAAAAACTGTTCAAATGAGAAGAGGGGAGTGCTTGTTTCAGCTTCACCCTCCTACACACTATAGCCTAAGAGCCTGTGGGGGTGTGTGTGTGTGTGTGTGTGTGTGTGTGTGTGTGTGTGTGTGCGTGTGTGCGTGTGTCTGTGTGTCTGTGTGCGTGTGCGTGTGTCTGTGTGCGTGTGCGCGGTGTGTGTGTGTGTGTGTGTGTGTGTGTGTGTGTCTGTTTGTGTGTGCATGTACCTGCATGTGTGTACATATTCGTGAAAGGTGGACTCTTCAGGATTGATAGGTGATGGGAGAGAGACTGTTCTGTGTTTCCATGGCGATGAGTAGAGAACTGTTCTTTGTTTCCATGGCAATGAGGAGAGAATGTATTTCATTTTGTGTTTGCTCATATCAACAATATCAAGCGTGCACAGACTGGCATAATCAGGGTGAGGGTTGAATCAAGTCACTGGTTCTTGCCTACCGTGCTGCTATTGGCTCTAGCCCGTCCTGTCCTACTCCCAGGACCCGGTCAGACCCGACCCCCCAGCCCGTCCTACACCCAGGACCCGGTCAGACCAGACCCCCCAGCCCGTCCTACACCCAGGACCCGGTCAGACCAGACCCCCCAGCCCGTCCTACACCCAGGACCCGGTCAGACCAGACCCCCCAGACCCCCCAGACCCCCCCTACACCCAGGACCCGGTCAGACCAGACCCCCCAGACCCCCCAGACCCCCCCTACACCCAGGACACGGTCAGACCAGACCCCCCAGACCCCCCCTACACCCAGGACCCGGTCAGACCAGACCCCCCAGACCCCCCAGACCCCCCCTACACCCAGGACACGGTCAGACCAGACCCCCCAGACCCCCCAGACCCCCCAGCCCGTCCTACACCCAGGACACGGTCAGACCAGACCCCCCAGACCCCCAGACCCCCCAGACCCCCCCTACATCCAGAACATGGTCAGACCAGACCCCCCAGCCCGTCCTACACACAGAACACAGTCAGGGGTCAACGGGTCGATCCTCAGGGCATGGAAGATGCACTGACCATGCAGCAGCACTTAGGATCCCACCACGCTCTGGCCTGGGGGTTCTTATGATCCATGTAACGTCGCCCTTGATTGAGCAGTAGAACATTTACATACACATAATGACTCAGAAGTAATGTCCGGTTCCTTTGTCCACGCGTTACAGTGAGGACACCGTGTTCAGATATCGTTGTTGTTGATGATCAACAGCCTGGCTCTTCCTCCCACCTAGCCTCTGTGGATCATCGTGTAGCCATCGGGTTCTTCAGCCCAGACTCTGTCCACCCTACGCAGACTAACATCTTTTATAAGACTACCTGATCGACTCCAGATTACCACCTGATAGACTAAAACCTACGTCAGCGACATCCAGTGACTAACGTTTGCCGCTTATGTGCATAACAGTGGAAAATTTTGATTAGTGGGAGAGTTGGAGTTATATTCGAGTGGGCCTTGGAGTTGGCGTTTCTAGGCAACAGTTCTTTATGTTGAGGCCTACGTCTCCGTTGTCAACGGGTCTGTAGACTAACCTTAACCAATTAACCAGTCAGGGTCACGGCGTCATGCACTCAAAAAGGTGCTGATCGTTATGTAAGTTTTGTGGATTTTGTTTCCTTTCAGTCCGTCTACATGACAGTATCTCAGAGGAAGGACACCATTATCTGATATTTGACCTGTGAGTTTCTACGCATTCTCTCTCTCTCTCTCCGTCCATCTCTCTTTCTGTCTCCGTCTTTCTCTCTGTGTATCTCTCTCTCTGTAGCTCTCTCTATTTGTCTCTCTGTCTTTCTCTCTCGCTCTCTCTTTTTCTCTCTCATATTCTCTCTTTCTCACCATATCATTTTCTCTCTCTCAGCATAGCATTCTGTTTTCTCTCTCTCCCTCTCTATCTCCCACACAATATGATTATGTTTTCTCCCTCCCTCTCACCATATGACATAGCTATCTCTCTCTCTCCCTCTCACCATATAACATAGCTATCTCTCTCTTTCTCTCACCATATGATCCTGTCGTCTCTCTCCCTTTCTAAGTGTAACTGGTGGAGAGTTATTTGAAGATATCGTAGCGAGAGAATACTACAGTGAAGCCGATGCCAGGTGAGCAAACATACTTCCTCCTTGCCCCTAAGCCTGACCCCTGACCCTAACCCATAGACTGTATGACCCTTAATGAAAACACACCCCCTAAGCCTGACCCCTGACCCTAACCCATAGACTGTATGACCCTTAATGAAAACACCCCCCCTAAGCCTGACCCCTGACCCTAACCCATAGACTGTATGACCCTTAATGAAAACACGCCTCCTAAGCCTGACCCCTGACCCTAACCCATAGACTGTATGACCCTTAATGAAAACACGCCTCCTAACCCTAACCCCTGACCCTAAAGTCGTCTTTGTATTTTCGCAGCCACTGTATTCAGCAGATATTGGAGGCGGTGCTTCACTGTCACCAGAGTGGTGTGGTTCACCGTGACCTCAAGGTACAACCTGATCTTTTATGATGGGTTCATCTATTCATATTCAGTGTTTCTACCCTATACCACGGTTTGGCCTATAGAAGGCCTCTTTAAGACACGTTATCAAACGTTGCCGCTCAAGAGGGCACGTCGTTATAAGTACGGCATTAAGCAGCATGCCAGAGGGCACTCCATCAGTGCCTTCCCATGTGGCGGGCAGCCAATTAGGAGACTCCGTTTGTTTAGCTCTAGGGTCCCCATGGCCCCGAGGCTGATCGTGATTATTGTCATCTTCTTTGCTGCTCTCTCGTTACAACTCTAGTATCTTACATACAGCAGCTTTAGACATACTTGTATGCTACATGTTAGTATAGTACTGAAGATGATCATAACATGTTATTTCTATTGTAGCCAGAGAATCTGCTGCTGGCCTCCAAGTCAAAGGGAGCCGCCGTGAAGCTGGCTGACTTCGGCCTGGCCATCGAGGTGGAAGGGGAGCAGCAGGCCTGGTTTGGTAACTACTGCTTGTTATAAATACTCAATACTCAAATAAGTACTCTATATACACGTTTTTACCTCATAAATACCCTATTTATAAATTTACAAAAACTAATTTTAATACATACTCTATATACATAATTTTAATTAACTGCATTCAGAATCATTAATAATTATTGATTAAAGATATATCCATAATTGTAACAATTGTATTGTTAAACACTGTGTGTGTGTGTGTGTGTGTGTGTGTGTGTGTGTGTGTGTGTGTGTGTGTGTGTGTGTGTTACAGGCTTTGCTGGGACCCCAGGGTATCTTTCACCTGAGGTTTTGAGGAAGGATCCGTACGGCAAAGCTGTGGACCTCTGGGCCTGCGGTAAGTTCTACTGGCTCCATTCTATTTCTATACATGTTGTTTCTATAGGGTGTAACTCTATACATGTTGTTTCTATAGGGTGTAACTCTATACATGTTGTTTCTATAGGGTGTAACTCTATACATGTTGTTTCTATAGGGTGTAACTCTATACATGTTGTTTCTATCAGGTGTGATTCTATACATCTTGTTGGTGGGGTACCCACCCTTCTGGGATGAAGATCAACATCGACTCTACCAGCAGATCAAGGCTGGAGCATACGATGTAATGATGTCAAAGACCACATGACCTTAACGATGTAATGATGTCGTAGACCACATGACCTTAATGATGTAATGATGTCATAGACCACATTACCTTAATGATGTAATGATGTCATAGACCACATGACCTTAATGATGTTATGATGTCACAGACCACATGACCTCATTGATGTCGTAGATGACCTTAATTATGTAATGTGATAGATCTCATGACCTTAATTATGTAATGTTATAGATCACATGACCTAGATGTTCACATGTTGATGATGATGTAATGCAGGTTTGCAAACCTCTGGGTAAGTAAGTACAGAGCAAATCATCTTGATTTACTACGTTCTTTCCCCACACAATAATTAATGAGTGTTGTCAACATGCAAGTTGCTCTTTAAATGTCACAAAATGCATTCAAAGCCCACAGTAGACACTTTGAAATGCATCTTATATTCAGTTCCCCTCACCGGAGTGGGACACAGTGACTCCAGAGGCCAAAGATCTCATCAACAAGATGCTGACGATCAACCCAGGAAAACGCATTACTGCTGCAGAAGCCCTGAAACATCCCTGGATCTCAGTAAGACTAACCCTCCCCCTAACTCTCACCCTAACCCTCACCCTAACCCTCACCCTAACCCTGGATCTCAGTAAGACTAACCCTCCCCCTAACCCTCACCCTAACCCTGGATCTCAGTAAGACTAACCCTCACCCTAACCAATCAAACTGCACATTATACTTTTTCTCTCTTCAAATTTGGTTCGACCAATCAGCGGCTGGTGGCAGCTTTCTCTAACAAGGAACAGAGTTTGGGCACTATAGTGCACTAGGTGGGAAGAGAAGATAAAACGTCCTGTCCTGTCTGTCACCGACTTTTCTAAAACAAAGTGCCTCTAAGCCTCCTACGCCGTCTAGACTTGCCACTGTAGAAATACACATATTAAAATACATTATTCAAATCCCCTTCTGAAAGACACTCACAAACCAGGCAAGAAGGCGTGCCATCGCATAATTCAGCTCTCCATTGTTCAGGATCTGTCCCCTTTCCCACCAGAAGTTATTATATAACAGAGTAGGAGAACATAACAGGAAATAACAGTAACCCCAACCATCACCCCTTCAACCTAATCCTACTCTAACCTTGATCCTCCCCCTAACCCTAACTCTTCTCCTAACCCTAACTCTTCCCCTATCCCTCACTCTTCTCCTTAACCTCACACCCCAGGATCCTAACCTTCACCCTAACTCTTCTCCTAACCCTTCCACCCCAGAATCCTAACCTTCACCCTAACTCTTTTCCTAACCCTCACACCCCAGGATCCTAACTCTGTTTCACTGTCTCCTCCAGCACCGCTCCACCGTGGCTTCCTGCATGCACAGACAAGAGACTGTTGAGTGTTTGAAGAAATTCAACGCCAGGAGAAAGCTCAAGGTAAGCTTGAACGTTGTTGTAAGGGTAGAACGCCACCCTACCATTAGCTGGGTGGCTGGTGGCCTGAGCCAGCCACCCAGCTAGATGAATAATTAAAACATCAATAAATAAAGACATGACTACTGGATTACTGTTTCCTGTGTTTCCCTGGAAGGTGAAGGGGATATGATGCCATTAACAGGCAATCAAAGGAAACATACTGTTCCTTTGAATAAAACGAAGGATTTCTCTGGGTTTGAACAATGCTGGAACCATTTGTGTCAATGTTAGTACACAACTAAATATGTAACATAGACGGCGTTGTCATTAGATATTTTAATGTGGAAATGTTGCATTTAATACCTTTAACCTATCAACTAACCCATTATTATTTACCCTACTTGGCTAAATAGCCAAGCAGGTGACTTATGACTGTTGGACACTTAATAGCATGTTCCCATGTGCATGGCTATGTGTGACAGACACAGCCAAACCACTTGCAGCCTGGCTCATGATGCCACAGATAGACTATGATTGTAAACAATGTGCCGTTGATGGTGTTACATTTCAGCGTATCACTCTGTTATACCAACATCATTGCTAGGAATAAAGTTAAGGAAAATAGTATATTAAGATGAACATGTCCAAAGCAAAGGGGATTCAAACCCTCCAGAACCCGGGACAAAACCCTGTAAGCTGACTTTCACATGTGATGTTGGTACGTAGTGAATGCATCCCTCTGTGATGTGTAATGAGTTCTGCTTTAGATCCTCCGCTCCATCCCTTTAATACTTATATGTACTTACATTTTGATCAGTAGTGTAAAGTTATGTTGCAGGAATGATACCTGGTTGCCTTTGTTTTTCTGTCTTTAGGGAGCCATACTCACCACAATGTTGGCCACCAGGAATTTCTCAGGTAAGGTGACCCCTTTGACCACTAACCCCAACACTAACCACCTTATGACCCCTACACTAATCGCCTTATGATCCCTACACTTATCCCCCTATGACCCCAAGACTCACCACCTCATGACCTCAACAATCATCACCTTATGACCTCGACACGTATCACGTCATGACAAACCACAGCCCTCCATAGTGTAGGGTTATAGTCTGCACGGTCAATAGTTGACTAATGTGTTTTCAATGTGTCTGTAGTAGAATAGTTCCCTAGCCCCAGTTAGTTTAGCTAGTTATTAACTCAACTAGGGAGTTAGCGTATGTTTGTGTGTGTGTGTGTGTGTGTGTGTGTGTGTGTGTGTGTGTGTGTGTGTGTGTGTATGTGTGTGTGTGTGTGTGTGTGTGTGTGTGTGTGTGTGTGTGTGTGTGTGTGTGTGTGTGTGTGTGTGTGTGTTACACACAAACAAGTGGGGGTCAGTCCCCTTAATGGAAACTTAATACCGGACACACACACACACACACAGACACAGACACACACCGTATCTATTGATAGCTCTAGCTAGGAGGAACCACTTGGGAGGGGAGGGTAGAGAGAGAAAGGGATTGACAGAGAGACAGAGAGAGAGGGCAGAAGAGAGGGCAGGAATGTGCTCTCTCTTTTTCCAGATCTCTGACCAGTGGGCCAGACCTTCTCTGGTCGCCAAGTCTGGAGACACGAGCGGGAAGAAAATAAGGAAAAAACGGCCTCCAAAACCAAATCCAGAATTTAAGGACATTTAGAATTACCCCCCCACCCCACCCGCCCTGCTCTTATTGGGCTTGTCGATGGGGAATAGAACCACCGCACACACAGGCTCCTTCTGAGAGGTGCCTTGCTAAAGAGCTATGGTATCTCATCTCTTCTCCTCTCTTCTCCTCCCTTCTGTACCCTTTTCTCTCACTCTTCTGCTCCTCTTCCTCCTCGTTCTCATCCCTCGCTCAGGAGGCAAGAGTGGAGCCAACAAGAAAACTGACGGCGTCAAGGTAAGAGTCTTCTATATTCTATATTTTATTTGATGTTAGATTCGATATTATATTCAATATTATTTTCTGTATTCTTTTCTATATTATATTCTGCATTCTTTGAAACAAAGTAAGAGGACAAAGATATATAAGACATTATGAGATAAATTATACATATATCTATAAAATAAAAAAAATAAAATTATACATTACATATTAGCTATTATATATTACATATAAGGTATATATATAACATCAGATATAGATATATTATATATTATATATATTACATATGTATATATATATATATATTAGATATAAATATACATTTGAAATAGATATACAGTATATTGTATATATATATATATATATATATATATATATATATATATATATATATATTAGATATAGGAATATATTAGATATAAATGTGTATAAGATTGAATATAAGATATGTATTATGAACTATAATTGATCCTAGTTGTTGTCTTCCATGGTCTCAGGAATCATCAGAGAGCACCAACACAACCATAGAAGATGAAGACACAAGAGGTGTACACACACACACACACACACACACACACACACACACATGCACTTATGTCTGATACTAATGGTTGATGCTACAGGGATTTGAAGACAGACTCTCCTATTAAAACCCATTGTAAATAGTGTCTAGTGTCTACAGAAATGTAATTTAGCCGCTGTTAAGTGAATTAGCATTAGCATCACAACTAGCAATCTTTTCTATGCTACCTCCTTTAATTAAAAGTAACATAAAGGGGAGATAGTTATGATTGTTCTTATAATATAGGCCTACAACAAACCAGACACGTTTTCTATTCAAAAGGCTGCACCTGCCGTGACCATGAGCTAAACTGAGCAAAACTGAGGTTCATTGAAAGGTATTTTAGTAAATAAGGCATGGAATAAAACCAATACAAAGGCCTTTGATGAAATAATCCTTAAACTAACTACATAGATCCACCTATCACTTATATTAACCTGGTTTGTGTATCAAACTGTACTGGAGAATCATAGAATCACATTAATCATATTACAATTGACTCATGCTGTCTTTGTCTGCTCCTGCAGTGAGGAAACAAGATATAATCAAAGTGACTGAACAACTCATCGAGGCAATAAGCAACGGAGACTTTGAGGGCTACACGTAAGGCTCTTACATTACCATTATCTCCCCCTTACCCATCTCTCACCCTAACCCATCTCTAACCCTAACCCATCTTTCACCTCTAACCCTAACCCATCTCTAACCCTTACCACACAACCATTATCACTAACCCCTACCCTGCTGTCTGTCGCTCTATTCCTGTCCATCTCTCAGGAAAATGTGTGATCCAGCGGTGACAGCGTTTGAGCCTGAAGCTCTGGGGAACCTGGTGGAAGGCCTAGACTTTCATCGCTTCTACTTTGAGAACCGTGAGTGCAAAAATAAATTATATATACTGTATACATCAATTCAGGTAATTTCTTAACCCTAGTCAATCATGTATACGTACATAGCCTCATGTCCATGATGAGCTCCAAAAGAGCTTAGTGTTGACATTGCCATTAATTCCCTATGAGACAAGGGTCAGCCAACACATTGTATTCAGTCTGTCTTTGTGTCTTTGTGTCTTTGTATCTGTCTACCTTTGAGTCTGTCTGCCTCCCTGCCTTTCTGTCCGTCTGTCTGCCTGTCTGTGTGTCTGTGTGTCTGTCTGTAAGCAGTGTGGTCCAGGAACAGTAAGCCGGTCCACACCACTATCCTCAACCCCCACATCCACCTGCTGGGGGAGGAGGCGGCCTGCATCGCCTACATCAGGGTCACTCAGTACATCGACCCCAACGGAACCCCCAGGACTGCCCAATCAGAGGAGAGCAGGGTGTGGCATCGTAGGGATGGGAAGTGGCAGATCGTCCATTTTCACCGCTCAGGGTCGGCCTCCACGCTCAGCAAGTACGAGAGTAACCTACTTAACACTTTAAACCCTAACCTACTGAGACTTTAAACCATAACCTACTAGCACTTTAAACCATAACCTACTAAGACTATAACCCCTAACCTACTGAGACTTTAAACCCTAACCGACTGAGACTTTAAACCCTAACCTACTGAGACTTTACACCCTAACCTACTGAGACTTTAAAGTTTAAAGTCTCAGTCAGTTAGGGTTTAAAGTTTAAACCCTAACCGACTGAGACTTTAAACCCTAACCTACTGAGACTTTAAACCCTAACCTACTGAGACTTTATACCCTAACCGACTGAGACTTTAAACCCTGACCTACTGAGACTTTAAACCCTGACCTACTGAGACTTTAAACCCTGACCTACTGAGACTTTAAACCATGACCTACTGAGACTTTAAACCCTGACCTACTGAGACTTTAAACCCTCACCTACTGAGACTATAAACCATAACCTACTGAGACTTTAAACCATGACCTACTGAGACTTTAAACCCTCACCTACTAAGACTATAAACCATAACCTACTATGACTTTAAACTATAACATACTACGACTTGAAACCATCTCCTGCTGAGAGTTTAAACCCTAACATGCTAAGAGTTTAACCATGTTGTTCTTGTACCTCCTCCTCCAGTTAGCTGATCTTCACAAGGAGCTTCGACAGATCTGATTGAGACTGACAGCATGTTGATGAAGCCAGTTGTCTTTGGGAAGAAGTACCAAAACTAACCAATCAAATGATGAGGCTGCCCCTCTCCACCTGCTCTATGGCCTCTGGTTGGACGGTTGCTGGGAGTTAGCTTCAGTATCGACCAACCAATCATGCCAGTACAAGACAGAAGATTACATCATCTGTACAACAAATGTGTCACCTGTAGACCACAACATACTACACATGTAGACCGCAACATAGTAGACATGTTCACCACAGAATGTTACACATGTACACCGCAGAATATAAAGGTTTGAAAATGGTTCATTTTGCGGTAAATGTGTTTACCGTCAGGTTTGTTCCAGAGTAATCTAACTTCTAATGGCTGCTTTCATTTAGTCCTTCCTCTCACTGTTCTTCCACTCATCCCAGGTCTTCCCATTTTATCAACACCTCCAAACCAAGCAGTACTAGGCACCACTCTCCCAAGTACTACTACTTCTACTAATAAGTACTACCAGGGCACCCCTCTACCAAGTACTACTGCTAAGTCTATCTAAGTCTATCTATCTCTATATAGTCTATCTAGCTATCAATCTATAACTTGATCTATCACTCAAGTTATCTATCTATCTATCTATCTATCTATCAACCTCTCTCTCTCCCTCTGTCTCTCTTTCTTTATCTATTTATCTAGCTGTTTATCTCTCTCTATCCTCTGTCTCTCTCACTTCCTCTTTATCTATCTTTACATCAATCTTTCTCTCTCTGTCTTTCTTTCGCTCTCTCTCTGTCTCTCTTTATCTCACTCTCTGTCTCTCTATCTCTGTCTCTCTCTCCTTATCTATCTATCTTTCCATTTATCTATCTATCTAACGATGGCTCATATCAGATGAACCAAACGTTATGAGCATTTCAAGCTCATTAACGTAGTGTGTGTGTTTGCGTGTCTAGTTGAAGTGTGACTGTGTGTTTGCGTGTCTAGTTGAAATGCAAGTGTGTTTTGGATTTTGCGTATTGAGATAGTTTGATGTGTTTTAGTGAATCCAGGATTAATTTATTGTGAAACTGGTTTGTGAGGTCCGCCTTGTGGCTCCATATCTATTTACTAGGGTTAGGGTTAGATATAGGGTTCGATTTGGGGTATCTCTAACCCTAACCCATATCTATTTACTCTTCTTCTGGAAATGTACTTGTTTTGTATCAAGTGACTTGACCTTATCCTTTGATTTAATGCATGCTTGAATGGGAATTTGTGTTTTGATATGGTTGCTGTGACCATTTAAAGTTTACACTGCTTTTGTTGCTGACGAGTTAGCATGTTTCAATCAAAACAAGTGTTTTAGTCACAAAGTAGAACATTTTGAAGGTGCACTAGGTGATTTAGAGCTATAGTACCTGTAGGTTTATAAAAATGTTTTGGTTTTCTACCTTTGCCAGAATATTTTCCAAGATGATGAATGTATATCTACATCTAAATGCGATATTAATTAATTTGATCTATATTGCTTTTCTATATGAACACTTTTAATGTTCAGTAAAAAGCTCTAGGGCGGGTGTTACCTCAAATAAACATGACATTGATTGTATTAAGCCACTAGGGTAAATACACGTTTACTCTAACCTATAGGTCAAGGTTATACCTAAATCCAGGTTATGGGAATATGGTCATCGTTTTTTAGGGAAATATATTTAATCTACAAACTGTGTTAAATCATGGATTACCGTTTAAAGATACATTTATCTGGATCAGGGTTTAAACCTGTTTTCCAACTCCTACTCTAACATAACCATATCTTAATCTTGTTTATCTGGATCGGGTTTATACCCGTTTGCCAACTCCTCCCCTAACAGAACCATATATTTATTTAATACTTTAGTTAATATATTAAATTCAGATAAATAAACGTATACTTCTCACTCACAGGCAATAATTGTACACTTTAACAATATTTTTTTGAATAGAGGATCCTTTTAAAATATTAAACTTGCATAAATTACAACAATTTGATATTATATAGTATAGTATAATGATGTCAATCATAGAAAGAATTATTTAGAGGCTTTTTTTTCAATCATCTGTTATAATCTGTAACTTTATAGATTAGATTATAGATTCATTAGTTTATAACATGTTTAAGGGTTATCTACAGCTGTCTATCTGTTACCTACAAAGGTTAAATATATGGTATCCTTCTAAATGACTGAGGCATTTTACTCTGGTTGAATGTTGTTACATGATGAATATTGATATTCTGATGCTCTGCTACATTGTTTTATAAATATGTGTAAAGCTGTCAGTTTCAAAGAGAATGCCAACGACACAAATGAGGTCTTGAATAAAAAAAAAACTGTACACCACTATTAAGATGATGCTAAACTTAATTCCAGCTTGATTTAATGGTGCATGCTACGTCAGTTCCATGCTTCAAGTGATGTTTGTTGATATCTCTTTATAAGGCCATGCTGTAGTGCTTTCATGGCAGATAATCAGATACATTCTGAATAAACCATCACAATAAAGGTACTGTACACTTCTGATGTCAGTTTCTTCCGTTTTCACTCAAATGTAAAAATATTATTTAAAGTGCATGTCATGTTCTTATTTCAGTTAGAATATGTGCTGTACCTGATTCTATTGAATAACAAAATGTCTCCCTCTATGGAGTTATTGGCACAACAGTTTAGGGTCCAAAATGGTCGAGATTCAATGAGAAAAAAGTCGATTTCCCCACAGGGATGAGGAATATATATTGATTGTCTTATCTGAAAACATATATATATCCAATATCCAATAACTTAACAATGTGTGGAGGAATAGTTATGTTAAATCTAACCCTACGTTGCATCTTTAATTCCATGCTATATATATATATATATATATATATATATGTATATATGTGTGTGTGTGTGTAAAGTGTAAATATATGTGTGTATATATATAATTTTTATCGTTATCCTTGTATCTTTCTGGCATATTATGTAAATAAATAACAATAGGCCTATGTATAATATATAATGTGTATATAATAAATCTATATCTAACACACACACACACACACACACACACACACACACACACACACACACACACACACACACACACACACACTATACTATAGTGCTATACGTATATTATATACTGTATGAATATAGTTTGTGTTTTGGACGTGTTTTATACCTACGATATTAAATTTTTTGATATATTGTATTCCAAATATATATTGCATTTTATTTTATTTTATTAACATAATATATCAGAGCAATACAGGGACAACAATAAAACAACAACAATGTTGATCTATTCAACAGAACAATGTAGATAATGCTCCCCATCCTGACCGCGTATGCGACGTGACGACACAATTTCCGCGTCGGAACGGTTGAACTTTGCCACCGGTAGCGGAAGTTCTTTCCTTTCCTGTTTCTGCTTCGAAGAGACACACCAAGGTATAGAACCCGCACTTTGATATCCGTTTAAAATCGTAATATTAGCTAACCATCCGAACATGTCTATGTGTAAACTTGCATTTGTACAAGTGTTGTTTCACATAAATACATTTATTTGTTTTCCACACGATCTCGATGTGTTTGTTTTGAGCGTGTGTTGGCTCGGCTCAAGCCGACTCGTCGGTCATTCCTCCGTAACTGTGTTACTATGTAGGAGATGGGACAGGATTTAACTATTAACATTTCATTCAAATAGGGCTCGGAAAACATTTATCATGTTGAAATTGTGTTGGTCTGGACAAATGCAAAGCACTCGGGCTTAACTTGATGCTAATGGCGGCTGAGCTTCATTCAGCCTAGAATAATGTGCTACACGCTGTAACGTTATGGATATGAAACGGGGCTTTATGAGATATCGTTTGAGTACTGCTACTACGAAACACTGCTGCGTTTATTAATTATAGTTGGATCATACATAGCACTTTGTTGTGCACCTAAGGTCATGACTGATAATAACTGATGCTGGTCATCAGCAGATGGTCTGCTGGGACTAACCGTTAGATATTAACTTTAAAGTATTGTTTCAAACGTGCATATTGCCTATTATTCAAAATATGAATTGAGAGATTGAGAACCGATTTGATGACAAACTCGCCAAAATGACACCCTGTGGATAGCATGGATCATCCTTTTGGTATTGGCATGCCTTTTTGGTTTAACAAAAATCCACCTTATGGGCACATTTCTGTCAATTTGCCCTAGCATTCAATCACTTCAAGAAGACTGATAGAAAGTTGTTCATAAAATAAATCGTCATTAAACACCATCAGTTAGATTTGGAGGGAGTTGCGAATATGGTCGCTTTACACTACCCTAATGCTGATTTTGGCGTCCTTGGTCAAATGCCTACACTAATGAGTTGTCTGGTTGCTAGGGTGGTATATTCTGTGAAGTTGCTTTTTAAATTTTTTTAATAATCTGGCATGTATGCTTCTATGTCCCAAGTAGTTGTACTGTTTATTATCTAACGCCGGCTCAGGTACTCGACAAAGCAGTGTAAGCATGCCTCTGGAAAGGAATTGGATACGACTTTGAAAGCTTTTTGCATCATACAGAAATGTTTTGAGCCAAAGAAGCCTTCTGTGGTTCCAGTCACTTTCGTTTTGTGGAACTCTAGATGTGCCGATTTGTATGGCAAGCTCCATCTTGTTGAACACCAGACCATGGCCCTACCCTAGACCCTAACCCTATCCTGCTTTCTCTCCAGACCATGGCCCTGCCCCAGACCCTAACCCTGTCTTACTGTCTCCAGACCATGGCCCTGCCCCAGACCCTAACCCTGTCTTACTGTCTCCAGACCATGGCCCTGCCCCAGACCCTAACCCTGTCTTGCTTTCTCTCCAGACTATGGCTCCCCGTAAAGGCAAGGAAAAGAAGGAGGAACAGGTGATCAGCCTCGGGCCCCAGGTGGCAGAAGGAGAAAATGTCTTCGGTGTTTGCCACATCTTTGCTTCTTTCAACGACACTTTTGTCCACGTCACCGACCTCTCCGGAAAGTAAGTCATCGTCCTTTGGTTTTTCTTTTAAATATATTCTCTGGGATCACATACTCCAGTGTGTCTAACTTGTTTGTAATGGTTTCCAGGGAGACAATCTGCCGAGTGACTGGCGGTATGAAGGTGAAGGCGGACAGAGATGAGTCTTCTCCATACGCCGCCATGTTGGCCGCCCAGGACGTCGCTCAGCGCTGCAAGGAGCTGGGCATCACCGCCCTGCACATCAAGCTCAGAGCCACCGGAGGAAACAGGTAGGACATAAACTAGAACTAAAAGCCAGGTGGGACATGGTTATACAGAGCTACAAACCAGGTGGGACATGGTTATACAGAGCTACAAACCAGGTGGAACTAACTAACCCTTTTAGTAAACTGTTCTCTAATGGTTAATGCTCCCTCTACTTGTAGTAAACTATTCTCTAATGGTTTGCGCTCGTCAAAAGCAACAGTGTACTTGTTTCGAAGTTGTTTATGGTAAGAATACAGCAACTTTATCCCCCTTTATTGCCCATCCTGGACCTGTGTCCTTGATGTTTAAACACAGGGGGTAAAGTATCTCTCCCATAAACCTGTGGTGGAGGCTCAAGCCCTTGCTACGGATCCTGTCGGGAGAAACAAGCTATAAAATTGAAGGCAAAATTACATTAATCACAAAACATGTCTAGTAGAAATGTTAACCTTGACAGTGGAGTGTATGTATGCCACATTGATGAGTGTGATAAAGGGATGTTTAACTTATTATTAAAAAAAATAGGTATAAATGCAGCAACTTGCCTTATAACACTGAAAATGAAACAGATTAGTAGGCCACTATTCCTAAAATAAGTTAGTTACAAATGTTGTTTCCTTTTGACATGAGCAATAACTGGGGACCTAAACAATTTGTTGAACTACCTACTCAAAACAGGACGTGTTTGACCTGTGTTCATAACGCCTGTTCTGACGGGGAAAGCTTGCTCTCTAAGGGGAGTTTGGTCCACGACCTATTGGAACAGAGCTCCAGTTAGGGAGCTACTCGCTGGTCCAGTATCCCTGTGATCCTCGTTTTGAACACTAACCCTTCTATTGATGGACCATTTGTCTGTTGCTAGGGAACCTGAGTGATGTAGCTTTAGCTGGGCTGTTTGTTGTACAACTCGCCCTAACTCACTATTCCTGACATGGGGGGAGGGGACCAACTCTAGTATAACCAGACCCAGGAGACAGACTCCAGTATAAACAGACCCAGGAGACTAACTTTGCTTTTGTTTCCAGGACCAAGACTCCCGGCCCTGGTGCTCAGTCAGCCCTGAGGGCCCTGGCCCGCTCTGGGATGAAGATCGGCCGCATTGGTACGCAACACTTTATCCACACCTCTTCTGCACACCATCCACACCTCTTCTGCACACCATCCACACCACTTCTAAACCACAATAAACACCCATTATCCACCTCTAAACTACATCACACCACCTCTGTACATTTGTTGTGTTCCTCTATATGTATTTCGGTCCCGGTACTGAATGTTGTGTTCCTCTATTGGATGCATTAGTCGCAGTACTAATATAAATGTTTCTTCTCCACAGAGGATGTGACTCCAATCCCATCCGACTCTACCCGCAGAAAGGGTGGTCGTCGTGGTCGCCGTCTGTAGGATGATCTTTCTTTCAATAAAATGTTCGATTCCAACCCGTTTGGTCCGTTTCTTTTATTTTTACATTTCAAAGACAACTGTTAAGGCCAACATATTAACACTGATATAGGACATGGATAGACGGCTCGATATAATCCCATGTGTGTATATATTTATATATGTGTGTACACGAGTTAACTTCCGTGTACCATGGCAACCAGGAATGTAAACAAGTAATATGGTTGGACTTTACAATGTTTGTAATGAACTCATACAGCGGTTCACTGTCAACCAACTACTGACTGAACATTGAAACAGAGCCAAGTGCTATTTGTGCAAAGAAGTATTTTGTAGAAGTTCAGAATTATAATTTCTTTCAATACTGGTGTTTTGGTGAAGCCAGGACAGATCGTTACAAGTCTTGTCCTTTTTGAACCATGGCTTGCTACACTTGTATGTTGGCTGTTTCTGTTTAGATATATGCATGTATTTCAAATATTAAACTTCATTAGGTATAATTAGAGTAGAATATGGTATGCAAGATTATATTAAAGGGGTGATATTTTGCCACCAGGTTAGTGTGAATAGCCTTTACAAGCTGTTAGAAAATCTGTTTCACTGATGTCACAAGTGAGTGTCCACCTATGCTGGATAGATCAGTCCATCAGCCGACCCAGTTGACTGTAGCAAATGTTTCTTATCCATCTGTGATACATCTAGGTGGACACTATACTTATTTTATACCGTGGGTACTAGTGATAATCATGAATAGATGTAGGCCTAGGCTACCATCTCGGCAAACATGTAGCCTTTAATGCCGTTATTCTAAATTGCAAACTGGAATAATACAATCAAAATGAATCTGCCAGCAAACAAAACCATCTTGAAGTTAGTTTACAATATAAATTGTGATGCGAATCCTTGGTTGTATTGATTCTAAACATCTGTCTTGGTTATAATTTCTGTACTCTGTAAAGGGGTTCGTTTGGTAAGGGCTCAGGGTCCTTGCGCCATCTAGTGGTGTCAGCGGAACGAACTGGCGGGTGACGTGAACTGAAAACATGTGGGTGGTTCTCAGGGAGGAGAATATAGGATCACTGATTGGCCCGATCACAAGCTGTCAGGGCCGATAATATACACTTCTAAAAATAACAAATCATTAAATTGAGAATAAAATAAATAAAGGAGGGTGTGGGTGTGCGTGGATGATGGCTGGTTTAAGCAGCCTCACTTGGCCGAGTCGGATTGGACTCTGTTGCACAGTGAGTAATCTGTGCACAGGTTTCAAGAGGCAATGTATCATTATCAAACCTTTACAATAAAACGGATTGCTAACACCACCACCCTGTGTCTTTTGTCTGGAGGAGCCCAACATAAGCGGGGTCACCTAGGTGGAGTGTGGAAGCCACCTAGGTGACGTGCAGCATTGTCCATCGCTACAGAGGAATAAATGATGGAGCAATTACTGCACAGGTGGACCATTTTTGCTTATTTTCATGCAGGCTGTCAGACTGTTGCCCTGCAGCCTGATCTTTACTCAGAGAATGAATGAAGTTTAGAATATTTTATTTTTGTATAATTTTCACAATAAAAAAACAAAAAACATTGAAGCATTCACATTCATAGCCTACTAGAATCCATATATTATAATGACGTAACAATATATTGTTAGAGTGTATAGTTAACAAAAAAGGGGGCAGAATTGAAACAGGGCATGTTGATTGAAGTTGTGTGAACTTTAAGTTGATTATACAAATAGTATAAGAAGGTTAAGGAAACGAAATGAGTTGTCTGCAGGGGAGTCATGTTATATTGTCTAAATGTCTTTTTTTTAAGGTGTACCAGGTTGTACGGAATTTGGAAAAAGAAAAAATAAGCTTAGGCCTACGTTAAATTTGTTGTTTTTAATAATTTAAAAAGTGGCTTGTGAGTACGAATTACGTTTTCTGATTAATTAATCGATTACAATCTTCGAGATTTTTGGCACATTGTCAAAGTAGTAACCCTACTGAGCACTGAATGCATTTCGGAAGCTAACACTGCATGTTTAACTTGGATTCAACTTGTAACCGGAACGGCTACATCTCCGCGGAAGAACTACGTTCGGTGAGCACAGATAGCATATTTTAATCTTCAATCTTTATCTTGTCAAAATGTTTTATTTCATCACGTTTTAACAACAATTAAAACGTTTGAATAACGTTTGGTTATGAACCTCACGGCGTCTGTCTGCCGCCATTTTAACCAGCCAGGGTCACGGTCAACAATGCTTTACTTTGAAGCTCAGTGTCGTTGTTATTTAATGAAAATCATTTATACACGTTGATTTTTGTCTTCAGTGTCAACTTTGAAACATCGTTCAGTATCGTATTTGTGTGACTTTGTAAAATATGCGTTGACTTGGGTCTTTCGTTAAAATGTTTGAATTGCAGGGTTAGGTAAGTGATAAAAGTCCAATGCCGCCATCTAGTGGCTTCAGAGGAAGAGCAGGGGAACGTGTCTCTTGACTTAAATGAACCAAAAAAACTACTGCTGCCATTAAGCTTTCCTAAATGGCAATGTGGGGGAAATCCCACAACTAGGGCAAACGGAGCATCTTCAAACAACTTGACATTCAAAATGAGAGAAAAAAAGAAAAGGGATTTAGAAAAAACTGAAGGTTATTGTTGGGACTGTAAGATGATGGAATTGGTTTAAATGCATAAATATAGAGAACAATAGTCTGGGTGTATATGGAACGAAGAAATAATGCAGGAAAAATTATTATTTAATTTTTTGTTATATTTCAGTTTCTGTTGCTCAAAATGACTCTTGGTGCACTGGCACACCACCTCCCAGTCCTTCTATTATCTTTTCATTTCTTTTTTCATGTTTTCCATTTTATGTTTTCTGTCTTTGCAGGGATACAGAAAGAGTAAGAGGAGCTGGGATATGGGGAAGGAACGGAGCCAAGGTACGTGTGCATTTATTTTTCTTGTCCCCAAGGGGGAGCCAAGAGGGAGCAGTTGGTGTTATCAACCCCTGCACAGCTGTCGGATCAATAAATTACACATCTGGTAGGCAAATAAAAAATGGATAAAAGTCAATAAAAGTGAGTATAATGAATGAGAAAACACTAAATATACACTTGCTGGGGAGAATGCACCCAATCACACACTCTAAAGCACACATACACACACATTCCCTCATATAAAAAATCATGTAAATAAATATATTTTTAAAAAGTGCAAGTAATAATAAACCAGGAATAAAAAGGAGCACACTGCAACTGTTTAAACGTTTATGGGTTAAAGAAACTGCAGGCGCACATAAAGTATAGTAGTAAAGGCCAGCAAGAGTATTAAAACACACAGAAAAAATAAATGAATAAATAAGAGGTTGAAGGCCTCTCTAAAATCATGTGCACATAGTTTGAAAAAGTGCTAAAAAACAGTAGCTAACCGTGACTCTTACACCGTGGCCCTCTGAACACACCTTTAACATGCATAATCACTGCTGAGTTGGTAAATATCTTGAAAACAGGGTTAGTGTCCTCCGGTCCTTTTGGATGAAGTGGTTGATGGCGGGGTCATGCAACCGAATTTAATCAGCAATTCCTTCCCGATGGATATTAAGGCTAAGTATGTCAGTCAGCCCTGCCCAGTCATGTTCATCGAGTACACCATTTAGGCCCAGATGAGGGCCTAAATGAGGACCGGCAGCCGAGCAGAGTGCCAGGTCTTGGGTAATTTGTAGGCACCTCCTAACAATTCCCGGGCCGACCCACTTTGTGATGCTTGTGTGGCGTGGGTTGGGGCTTGAAGGGGGCTGGGAAGCGTTGACCTGCCACTCCAAGACCAGGGAGCCCAGTCAGGTCAAACTGGTCCACAAAGATAGGCCCATCAAAGGCCCAGTAAACGAGGTGCCCGGAGCCCAACCGGCCGTGAAGAGGGAGAGGTAGGGATGGTTATGGACGGCGATATATAGACACAAAGCCAACCCCTGTGTGTTCGGGGTGAAGAATACATTACAGATCATCAGTTTGAGTTGATAAATCACTTGCTGGAAACATTTGGTGGGATAAGACAAACTGCACAACTTGATAGTTGAATGATTCTAAGCCATTATTAGTTTTAGCCCTTCAAGATATGACTACTGGGGAGTGGTCTGATTTTCCATTTTGATTCCATGTTGTCTACCATCGTCACTGCACAGTGGACACAGGTATTATTTTATTGGAATATGAATGTATTTTTATTCTTTGCAAACTAACTTTCTAGCTCTGATGCGACCCAAACTGTGATAAGTTTGGATAACACTTACATCAGTTATTTACTGTGCACGCGGAAAGTTGGGATTATTCTCCATGGTGCGAGATCCTGAGTGTACGATGTCGTCATTCTGTAGGAACAGTATCAACAAACATCTCGTTAACATCCTCATTAGACGCTTCATGTCCCCAGCGGAGTTGAGATTACAGTACACAGTTCATTAACTTTGTACAGAGTAAGTAGTTGATGTTTTTCATGAGTTGAAGAAATTACAAATATAGAAAGAAAAAAAAAAGAAAAGGCAACACTTTACAATAATATAACTTTAATAAATCATTATTTATATAGATATTTAATGCATTAATGAGCATTATTATGTAGCATAAGCATAGGGGTTAGGAGTAGTGGGTAAGGTTATGGTTAACTCAACCATATTAAATGTATACATTAAAATCCTAGTTCATGAAAACCATTAACTTAGTTAACACTATGAGTAAATGGTGGACCATTTCCGTTTAAATTAAGTTAGTTAATGCTGCGTTTACTATTAGTAATTAATGGTTAATTAATGTACCCTTATTGTAAAGAGATGCCATAGAAAATAGAGCTGAGGTTTCATATACATCTGTAAAACATATTTAAACATTTTGTTCTCACAAAAAATGGCTGCAGAATAACACTATGACCTGACCTGTCGAGTGGCCTATAAAGTGAACCCAAAACTGTTTCGTTTTTTTGTTTTCAACGGGGTAATGTCAACATAGTAATATATGCCATTTAGTCAATGTCACTAAAATAAGACTTTAATGGAGAGAAAACAGGAGTAAAACCCTATGTTTTTGCCAGTCTCTGCCAAACGGTTTGTTCCATTCTTCTCCCAACGCAGTAGGAATTCTTTTTATGATTAATTATTTTAAGCTTCTCGGACACTTATAGGATAACACCACGGTGTGTGTGTATGTGTGTATGTGTGAATCTCCTTGTGAATTCCTTGCTAAAATGTTCATATGGGTCTTTTTGGAAGATCTATTCAAACAACCTATTCTGGCGTTTAGGTTGGTGGATAGGCTGTGAAATTGATTGACAGAATCTGAAGTAGTAAAAACTACAATGAAACAACTATTATGAAAAACTTTGGGGGGGTTTTGAGAGGAGAACTTGAGGGTTAAGTTGAGGGTTAAAGGGTAGCATTCTGGGTCCCGAGGCCCAACTCCTGTGCACATGTCTAATCCTGAGGCTGTATCTGGTGATGAGGACAATGTACTATCAGAGTGAGCCATTAAGCTGCTTGCCACACATCACCCCGGAGAGAGGGAGAGAAAGAGGCGTAGAGATTGAAATACATAAAGAGAGAGGCGCTGGTCAAGCTCTCTCACATCTCTTGGACATCAAACAATGGAATCGAACATGACTATTGTGACACCAGCATACTTCATTATCAGTGGCTTTTCAGGCATCCCTCATGTCAACTACTACTATTTATTTTTACTGCTGCTGTACATCATGTCAGTGGTGGAAAACGGTGTAGTGATGGCCTTGATCTGCTTAGACCAGAGTCTCAAGACTCCAAAGTATATTGCTGTGTTTAACTTAGCGTTTGTAGATGTGCTCGGCAACTCCGCCCTGGTGCCCAAGGTTATCGACACGTTCTGGTTCGACCACAAGTACATCATGTACAGCAACTGCTTAACCTATTTGTTTTTTTATTACGTGAACCTCCTCATGCAGTCTCTTAATCTGGCTTTACTCTCCTTCGACAGGCTAATAGCAATCACTTTTCCATTACGTTATCAAATAATTTTGAGCCTGAAGACCATGTTCTCACTGGTGGCCGCTTGCTGGATCGTCTGCATCCTTGACATCTTAATAGTTGTAGGGTTTCTAACACGGCTGTCATACTGCAGGTCTATTGTTATCAATAGCTATTTCTGTGACTATGGGCTGCTCTATCTGCTTGCCTGCAATGACAATCGGCCTAGTAACATACTTTCCAAAGTGATACCATCTCTTTTTATTTGGGCTCCATTGTTCTTTATCTTGATATCTTACATGTGCATTGGTGCAGCTTTGGCTAAAATAGCTGGAGCGCAGGATAGAATGAAGGCTTTTAAAACATGCAGTGCTCATATAATGTTGGTGGCTATTTATTACTTACCTATTCTAGTCACTTTTAATGTTGCCGCTAAAATGCCTCGCAATGCAAGGATAATTAGTCTGTCTCTTGCAGCTGTCCTACCTCCAGCGTTAAACCCACTAATCTATGTTCTACAGACTCAGGAAATCAAACAGTCTCTTAAAAAGGTGTTCACAAGAGTAAAGCAATCAAAAATTGCTGTGAAATAGAATGTCAATGTGATGTGTCATTTAAGATATTGTGTTGTAGTGTACATCTTTTGATTAATTTATTGTTAAAATGTTTGGAATGTGTAATTTTGTAAATGTTAGCTCAGTCCTTCATGAAGGTATTTTAATTGTAAGGCAAAACTTTTTTTTATTTAATTCTTTATATTTTAAATCAGGGGTGGGGAATGTACGGCCTGCTGCCTTTTTTTAAATTAAATAAAATGTTAACTAAGCATATAGCCTAGCCTACAATATAGTTATACAAGCATAAGTGACAACTTTTGAATGAAATGAATTAAGGAGAAAAAGGTTAATTTCCTTTTTGTTTACTTTGGAATGTTGAGGGTCACATTGGGGTAGCCTAAACAAGTAGCAGTGTCATTTCTAAATCTAACCAAGAAAAATGGACTGATGATTACTTCTTTGTTGAAGTAAAGGGCAGGCCAGTTTGCCTTGTGTGTGGAGAATCGCTCACTGTAATGAAAAAGACCAACCTGGAACGTCATTACAGTACTAAACATGCTAGGTTAAGTGAATTGCAGGGGCAGTTACACAAGGACAAAACAAACACACTTTTTAATTTCAAAAAGAGAGAAAACCTTGTGCATGCAAGTTATGTAGTGAGTTATTTTTATAGGCCTAAAAAAAGTGCGGCCCCCGAAACAAGTTACAAAAATTGATACGGCCCTTGATGTCAAAAAGGTTCCCCACCCGTGATTTAAATAGTAGTTAGTACAATAATCATGTTGTTTTTGGTATTAAAAACACTGAATTGTGTTCTTATGGATTTTTAGAATTTAACCATTGAAAAAAAATGAAATCTTAACCCTTTTAAATTTGGAGAAATTAATGCATTTCATTTTTGTATGCTCTATATGACAAAAAGTTAAAATATTATCTTTAATCAACCCAGTCTATTGTTATGCTGAACATGATGTGAGATCATAAGGAAATTAAGTCCAACTTTGATTGTTTTAGCCTCATGTCACTATAAACTCTATTCATGTCTCACGTTTAATATTCCTGCATTTTGCAGTTGCAGTCATAGATATATTTATATATAGGCCCAGGTGTTATGAATAGGGTTCTTTGCATGGCTCTGTTTTGATAGGTTTTTCATATTCAATGTGACTTGTTTACATTTAAAACAGGCTGGCACAAATATTCTGCTAGTGCGATACTGTGCAAAAACACAAATATATGTAAAATAATTTTAACTAGGGATGCACCGATTGTGAAATTCTGGGCCGATACCAATGTTTTTTTTTTGTTGTTGTTATTTATTCCCCCTTTTGTGCCAGGGAAACAAAGAAATCTTCATTATAAAAAAATAACAACTGTTTTAAAGTCTTTCAGCCCTTCATCACACTATCTTTGAAAGAGCACAAATTCAATCATACAAATACATTCAGGAAACAACTTTTAATATAACCTTCTTTCACATGACAAATATTCTTTTTGTGAAAAATAACTGTTTCAAAAGCCTTTTTAGTCTGCTATAATAATAATAATAATGTAATGCTGTGGTTATCGAGTCTTGCTGGTGGTGGTTTGTGCTTTCTTGGTGTCCAGTTCATATCTCAGTTTTTTATCGGCTTTCAGGTAATCGTTGTACACTTCTCCATGTCTGCTTTTCAAATGGCTGATGAGATTTGATGTGTTAAAATTCTTGGTTGTAGTACCTCCTCTTGAAATGTCACTGGAACATGTCTTACAAACTGCATATCGCTGATCTTTCTCCAAGACAGTGAAATAATCCCACACGACCGACATTTTCTTTCACTTTTATTTGTAAACTAACCACACGTGCACGCGGCACCCGCCCACTTACGTCATCATGCCAGAGGCGTGTCCATCCAGCGGCTGTTATGGGTGGTATTATTAGTAGCCTACCACCTGTTGCATCTTCTCCGAAACTGAACGTCAGACCGCACATAACCAACACAACATTTAGCCAGCGCAAAATTGATATGACACAACAGATAAACATCGTCCACTGCCATCGGTGAATGTCATCTTATTTCCCGATAGGCCGATGGCAGTCAACAACGCGAATATCGGCCGTTACGATGTTTGTCCGATAAATCCGTGCATCCCTAATTTTAACGTGTAAATGTAAAGAGTTAAGAGTGTCAGAAGTTGGTACATACAAATATTTATTTTAGGCTTGATAGTCTTTCTGAACATAATCCATTTAGCTTTTAGTCTAAAATTAATATGTGGCATGAACTCCAGTCTTTTGGGTGAAAGGGGTATCCATCCATCCAATGCATGGATGGAAAATGGCCTTGGCTCAGACATCAGAACTTGTGTACAGACATTGTGGGGGGCAGTACGAGGACAACAACCCCCCGTTTAGGGATGTCAACAGTTAACCATTAATCAGCTAACTGCAGAGAATATTTTTTACCGGTTATGCATGCCGGCCTATAGGTTAATCTGCGTATACATGATGCATAGACGCGGCTTCGCCAGCTAGCAGTCTGAGGTAAAAAATGAAGTGTGCTTAACGAAGCTCGATGTGGGATCAATTTGCTCCAGAAAGGCAACAAAGTCAAATGTAAATTGTGTGATGCTACTCTTCAGTTTAGTGGTAGTACTAGCAAAATGCCACATTAAGAACAAGCACCCAAGTGCCATGTCCGAGGATGGCTTGTGGCGCCAAAGCTCATTGAGTCAACGGAGCCCAGAACTAAAAGCAGAGTGCCACTTTCTTGTATTTCACATCATTTTGCGTTTTTTTTTGCTGGAAAATGTACTGGTTAGTTACCGGTTAATGGGTGTCTATCTATCAAAAGCAAAATTAACCGAAAGTGACATCCCTAATTCAGTTCAATCTGATATATTTAAATGGAAATGCAATGCGATGAACTTAAACGGCAGAATATGTCATTTGTATATGTCGTCCAAAACTACCCATATGAAAGTTTTAGAGCCCTATCGACTGTTCGGTAGGAGTGTAACGGTAAACAAAAGTCACGATTAGGTACATCCCTCGATTTTTAAGTCATGGTTCGGTATGTTTTTCGGTACACCAGGGTTAAAATTGTATTTTTATTAAACACATTTTTTTAATTTGATTTTGACTTATTAAATTGTATCAAACAAATTCCTTACACACATGAAAAGACGTCAAATACAATTGAGGATAAAAACACAATAAAGTCCAGGACTTATTTCCATTGTGGTCCTCAACACAAAACATCAAGACAAGACAAGACAAGACTCAGACTCAGAGTGTGTGATAATCAATAAAAACATTTTTTCATAAAAAAATTAAAATAAAATTCGGTCTGCACCGAAATGAAACGTGCATCGAACCGTTAGACCCGTACCAAAATTTTTTGGTACGAATACACGTATCGTTACACCCCTACACCCCTACTGCCTATTTATATGGGTTGTTTTGGACGACCAATTCAAACAACCTTTTCTGTAGTTTAGGTTGAAGGACAGGTTGTGAAATTTATATAGACAACTGAATCTTATGTTGTAAAAACTATGACAATAAAACCAGTATTATGAAAAAGTTAAAATGGTTTTAGGGGTGTTTTTCTGGGCCAGAGGAGAACCTTAGCCAATGTGGGCAAAGTGGCAGGAGCCCAGGCCCATGAGGCCCCCTCCTGTGCACGTGTCTGTTCCTGAGGCTGTATCTGGGGATGATGACAATGTACTGTCAGAGTGAGCCATAAAACTGCCCAACACATCACCCTGAAGAGAGGGAGAGGGAGAGAAAGAGACATAGAGATAGAAATACATAAAGAGAGAGGAGCTGATGAAGCTCTCTAACATCACTTAGACATCAAACAATGGACTCTAACATGACTATTGTGACACCAGCATACTTTATTATCAATGGCTTTTCAGGCATCCCTCATGTCAACTACTACTTTTTATTTTTACTGGTGCTATACATTGTGTCATTGGTGGAAAACGGGGTGGTGATGGCCTTGATCTGCTTAGACCAGAGTCTCAAGACTCCAAAGTATATTGCTGTGTTTAACTTGGCATTTGTAGATGTGATAGGCAACTCCGCCCTGGTGCCGAAGGTTATCGACACGTTCTGGTTCGACCACAAGAACATCACGTACAGCAACTGCTTAACCTACGAGTTTTTTAATTTCATGTCCCTCACCATGCAGTCTCTTAATCTGGTTGTACTCTCATTCGACAGGCTAATAGCAATCACCTTTCCATTACGTTATCAGACCATTGTGAGTCTGAAGGCCATGTCCTCACTGGTGGCCTCTTTTTGGATTATCGGCATCCTTGTCAACTTGATAGCTGTAGGGCTTCTAACCCGGCTCTCCTACTGCAGGTCTGTTGTCATCAACAGCTATTTCTGTGACCATGGGCCAATTTTTCGACTAGCCTGCAATGACAATTGGCCTAATTTAATACTTTCCTATTTGTTACCAGCTATTATTCTTTGGGTTCCATTGCTGTTTGTCTTGATCACTTACATGTGCATTGGTGCAGCATTGACTAAAATAGCTGGAGCACAGGATAGAATGAAGGCTTTCAAAACATGCAGTGCTCACATGATGTTGGTGACTATTTATTACCTCCCTATTGTAGTCACATTTTCTTTTGCCGCTAAAATGCCTCCAAATGTCAGAATCATTAATTTGTCTCTCACTGCTGTTCTACCTCCGGTGTTGAACCCACTCATTTATGTTCTACAGACTCAGGAAATCAAACAGTCTCTGAAAAAGGTGTTGAAAAGACTGAAGCAATTAAAAATGTAGGTGTAATGGAATATCAATATGGGATAATAATTTAAGATATTGTATTCTAGTGTAAATCCTTTTGATTGGTTTATTTGTTTTTTTTTGGATTGAAAGTGGGATTTACATGCAAGTACGGAAATGTAATTGACTTCTACAATATTAATTTATCTTGGTTATAAATACTCACTCCTTCCTGAGAGTACTTTTAATTGTAAGGCAAAACATTTTTAATATTTGTCATTACAATAATCAGTAGATTGTTGGTTTTTGGTACAAAAAAACACTAGGATTAGTGTTCTTAGTGATTGTTTTTCTTTTGCAACAGAAGGAAATTAAATTGTACCTATTTATTTTCGAGAAATAAATGCATTGTATTTTCTCATGACCTATATGACAAAAAGTTGAAATATAATCTTAAATGATGACTTTTGTTATGCTGAACATGGTGTGAGCTCATCATTCAGTTGATTCAAATGTTGACAGCAGTAGTTTCAAGAGACCGCAATTATTTCAGATAATAAATAAGATAAAACATCATTATCTGTAATCTTCACGTGATATAATATCAGCATACTTGATGATTACAAATAGGTTGACCCTGCAAATTAACACATTTATGATCCAAAGGAAATAGTTGAATAATTATTTTATCTAACCATACCTTCATGTTTTGACTGTTTTAGCTTCATGTCACTTTCTGAACTCTATCCATCTGCCACAATTAATATTCATGCATTTTGCAGACGCAGGCATAGATATATTAATGTATCGGCGGAGGTGGCCATGAATAGGGTTCTCTGCTTGGCCGTGTTTTAATAGATTTTGCATATTCCATGTGTACAGTGTTGGGGGTAACGAGTTACAAAGTAACGAATTACAGTAACGATATTGTAAAGAGATGCCATAGAAAATAGAGCTGAGGTTTCATATACATCGGTAAAACATATTTCAACATTTTGTTCTCACAAAAAATGGCTGCAGAATAACACTATATGACCTGACCTGTCAAGTGGCCTATAAAGTGAACCCAAAACTGTTTTGTTTTTTTGTTTTGAACGTGGTAATGTCAACATAGTAATATATGCAATTTAGTCAATGTTACTGAAATAAGACTTTAAAACAGAAAACAGGAGTAAAATCCTATGTTTTTGCCAGTCTCTGCCAAATGGTTTGTTCCATTCTTCTCCCAACACAGTAGGAATTCTTTTTATGATGAATTCTTTTAAGCTTCTCTGACATTTCTGGGCCCCTGAGGCCCCCCTCCTGTGCACGTGTCTAATCCTGAGGCTGTATCTGGTGATGATGACAATGTACTATCAGAGTGAGCCACAAAGCTGCTTGCCACACATCACCCTGGAGAGAGAGAGAGAAAGGCGTAGAGATTGAAATACATAAAGAGAGAGGTGCTGGTCAAGCTCTTTCACATCACTTGGACATTAAACAATGGAGTCGAACATATTGAACACATATTGTAACTATTGTGACTCCAGCATACTTCATTATCAGTGGCTTTTCAGGAATCCCTCATGTCACACTACTACTATTTATTCTTACTGCTGCTGTACATCACGTCAGTGGTGGTAAACGGTGTAGTGATGGCCTTGATCTGCTTAGACCAGAGTCTCAAGACTCCAAAGTATATTGCTGTGTTTAACTTAGCGTTTGTAGATGTGCTCGGCAACTCCGCCCTGGTGCCCAAGGTTATCGAAACGTTCTGATTCGACCACAAGTACATCATGTACAGCAACTGCTTAACCTATTTGTTTTTTTTTATTACATGAAACTCCTCATGCAGTCTCTTAATCTGGCTTTACTCTCCTTCGAAAGGCTAATAGCACAAATGTAAATTGAGTGATGCTACTCTTTAGTTTAGTGGTAGTACTAGCAAGTGCCATGTCCGAGGATGGCTTGTGGCGCCAAAGCTCATTGTGTCAACGGAGCCCAGAACTAAAAGCAGAGTGTCACTTTCTTGTATTTCACATCATTTCGTGTTTTTTGCTGGAAAATGTGCTGGTTAGTTACCGGTTAATGGGTGTCTGTCTATCAAAAGCAAAATTAACCGAAAGTGACATCCTGGAAAATCAATGCGACGAACCTAAACGGCAGAATATGTCATTTGTCGTCAAAAACTACCCATATGAAAGTTTTAGAGCCCTATCGACTGTTCGGTAGGGCTGTAACGATACACAATAATCACGATTCGGTACATACCTCGGTTTTTAAGTCACGGTTTGATATGTTTTTCGGTACAGCAGTTTTTTTCAAGGTTAAAATTGTATTTTTATTAAACACTTTTTTTTTTTGATATTGACTTATTAAATTGTATCAAACAAATTCCTTACACACATGAAAATACATTGAATATAATTGAGGATAAAAACACAATCAAGTCCAGGACTTATTTCCATTGTGGTCCTCAACACAAAACATCAGGACAAGACAAAACAAGACAAGACACTCAAGCTGTTTTGACATATGGACGTGCATCCGTCTGTTCTCCGTCTATTCTACGGAGGTGCCGTATATGTGAATGACATATCCTGACGTTGGACCTCCTGAAAAAATACTACCCCCGATGTAGTATGTTCTCCGGAGGAAATGCTAATTACCTTATATGTGAATGAGCAGTAGGATGTCGGCATTTCACACCAGTTGAGTGGGCGTGTTGATGACGCTTCGGTCTACATTTGCATGTCATTGAGTGGCACCCGCACCCTAATCGATAATCAGCCTATTGCCTTTTGTTCGCTGAATGGTTTAAAAAATATTTTTATTATTATGTTACACCTTTTCTGCTGTTGGCTAGTAGTCGAGGAGCACAGGAGCGACGTTCCGCTCCGTCGATTCTCTCGGGAGTAACACCCTTCACTTTGACCGGCAGTGGGTCTGCTTATAGGTCGGAATATGGTCGGAATGAAGCGGCCACCGATTATTGACAGGCTGTGTACTTTATTCTTAGTTTCACTAACTTTACAGTAGGGCCTACACGTTTGCACAGACACAACCGGACTCGTTCATTACCTCACTAAACTGACACACGCTACCGCTCGCTCTCCTCACTCGTCCACTCACTCACACACACACACTGCCATTCTCGCGCACACACATGCGCTACTCTCGTAACAATTATTATTGACAACAGTTAGCTGAACATTATAGGGTCCCGTCCTTCCACTCCCTGTTTTCTCAGTTAAACACAGAGATCAACTACATTTGTCCCAGTGTTTGTTAGATGTGAAATGAAGCCAAAAAAGACGCTCTCTTCCTCCGGTAACACAGTCGTTCGCGATGCCTTTCTTGTTTGTTGTTTCTTCTATTTGTCTGTAACTCATGCTCCAATCTTTCATCGATCGATGCAGATGTTGTGGATGCAACGGAATATATGCATCGCTGCAGCAACATTTAACATGATCGCGATGAGTTCTGCCCGTTTTGCCTGCGTGCTGTCTGCGGTTAAACCAAAACAAACCCGATCCCGTCTATTGCGACCCTACGTCATATGCCGCCCATTGCAAGCCCGCCCCCCTTAAGCAGCCAGAGATTCTACTGACATCGATCTCCGCATATCGGGCATCAAGTGTGAATAAGTGTGAATGACCCTCACGGTCAAACCTCCTGCTCCACAAATGCGGAGAAAAGACGGAGGTCATATGTGAAAGCAGCTTCAGAGTGTGTGATAATCAATAAATAAATTTTACATCAAAAAATAAAATTCGGTCTGCACCGAAATGAAACATGCATCGAAATGTTAAACCTGTACCGAAATATTTTGGTACGAATACATGTATCGTTACACCCCTACTCCCCTACTGCCAAAACATTTATATGGGTTGTTTTGGACGACAATTCAAACAACCTTTTCTGTAGTTTAGGTTGAAGGACAGGTTGTGAAATTAATATAGACAACTGGATCTTATGTTGTAAAAACTATGACAATAAAACCAGTATTATGAAAAAGTTAAAATGGTTTTAGGGGTGTTTTTCTGGGCCAGAGGAGAACCTTAGCCAATGTGGGCAAAGTGGCAGGAGCCCAGGCCCCTGAGGCCCCCTCCTGTGCACGTGTCTGTTCCTGAGGCTGTATCTGGGGATGATGACAATGTACTGTCAGAGTGAGCCATAAAACGGCCAAACACATCACCCTGAAGAGAGGGAGAGGGAGAGAAAGAGACAAATACATAAAGAGAGAGGAGCTGATCAAGCTCTCTAACATCACTTAGACATCAAACAATGGACTCTAACATGACTATTGTGACACCAGCATACTTTATTATCAATGGCTTTTCAGGCATCCCTCATGTCAACTACTACTTTTTATTTTTACTGGTGCTGTACATTGTGTCATTGGTGGAAAACGGGGTGGTGATGGCCTTGATCTGCTTAGACCAGAGTCTCAAGACTCCAAAATATATTGCTGTGTTTAACTTGGCATTTGTAGATGTGCTAGGCAACTCTGCCCTGGTGCCGAAGGTTATCGACACGTTCTGGTTCGACCACAAGAACATCACGTACAGCAACTGCTTAACCTACGAGTTTTTTAATTTCATGACCCTCACCATGCAGTCTCTTAATCTGGTTGTACTCTCATTCGACAGGCTAATAGCAATCACCTTTCCATTACGTTATCAGACCATTGTGAGTCTGAAGGCCATGTCCTCACTGGTGGCCTCTTTTTGGATTATCGGCATCCTTGTCAACTTGACAGCTGTAGGGCTTCTAACCCGGCTCTCCTACTGCAGGTCTGTTGTCATCAACAGCTATTTCTGTGACCATGGGCCACTTTATCGACTAGCCTGCAATGACAATCTGCCTAATTTTATACTTGCCAACGTGTTAATAGCTTTTATTCTTTGGGTTCCATTGCTGTTTGTCTTGATCACTTACATGTGCATTGGTGCAGCATTGGCTAAAATAGCTGGAGCACAGGATAGAATGAAGGCTTTCAAAACATGCAGTGCTCACATGATGTTGGTTACTATTTATTACCTCCCTATTGTAGTCACATTTTCTTTTGCCGCTAAAATGCCTGCAAATATTAGGATCATTAATATGTCTCTTACTGCTGTCCTACCTCCGGTGTTGAACCCACTCATTTATGTTCTACAGACTCAGGAAATCAAACAGTCTCTGAAAAAGGTGTTCAAAAGACTGAAGCAATTAAAAATGTAGGTGTAATATTATGTATTGACTCATCTGACTTTTAAAAAACATATTAAAAAAATCAATGGACGAGTTAAAAGGAATCTCTTTAATTTTAAGCTGATTAGAAATCAGATGACTACAGAGGCAGCTATACTTTATTTTCATTCTATGATTTTAACACACATCTCATATTGCTTGACCACCTGGTCCCAAGCAAATGCAACCGCCATGTCATTAATGTATAAAGTGTATAAACAAGCACTGAAAATTCTGAACAAAAAGTCGTACAGCTACCATCACTGTACTATACAGAAGTATGGTTTGTTTACTTTGGACAATTTTCTTTTCTTTTCAAACACCTGTTTATTTTTCAAAATTATTAATAATCTTGCACCACCACCCCTTAAACAATTTGTGAGACTTCGTAGACCCACAAGCGACATAAGGACCACAAGAGCATCATCTAGGGGGGATTGCACAAGTGTGTTTAGGCATTCTACCTTTGGCCAAACCGCTTTCTCAGTGAAAACATCAGGGTTGTGGAATAGCATCCCTGATAGTATTAGACAAAGCGCCACACTCACCACCTTTAAATTAGGCCTTAAGAAATGGTTGAAGGCAAACCAACGTTGTGAACATTTCTAGTCAGTGATTCTGTGTTTATTCTCATCTTATTTCATGTTTTTTATTTTTTACATTACTCAATTTTATTACTCTGCATCACTGATGTGTGTTTGGGTCATTGTCCCAATTCATTGTGTCATGTGTGTTTGGGTCATTGTCCCAACTCAATACATGTTGTCTTTTAATTAGATTTATAACATCAACTCCTGTCCAGGGACAACAGATGTAAATTAGCCTTGTGGCTAAAATCTGGCCCATTTATATATTGTGGATTGTCCCTGTCAAATAAACGTAAAATAAAATAAATAAATAAAAATAAAATAATGGAATATCAATATGGGATAATAATTTAAGAAATTGTATTCTAGTGTAAATCCTTTTGATTGGTTTACTTGGTTTCTTTTTCGGATTGAACGTGGGATTTACATGCAAGTATGCAAGCATGCAAGTTTATCTTGGTTATAAATACTCACTCCTTCCTGAGAGTACTTTTAATTGTAAGGCAAAACATTTTTAATATTTGTCATTACAATAATCAGTAGATTGTTGGTTTTTGGTACAAAAAAGTAGTACTAGGATTAGTGTTCTTAGTGATTGTTTTTCTTTTGCAAGAGAAGGAAATTAAATTGTACCCATTTATTTTCGAGAAATAAATGCATTGTATTTTCTCATGATCTATATGACAAAAAGTTGAAATATAATCTTAAATGATGACTATTGTTACGCTGAACATGGTGTGAGCTCATCATTCAGTTGATTCAAATGTTGACAGCATTAGTTTCAAGAGACCGCAATTATTTCAGATAATAAATAAGATAAAACGAAAGTTACGTATGTAACTACGGTTCTATGAATCCCGGATGACCGCCAGAGGCGGTGCTTCAGCACTGGATGTCTCCATCTCGCGCATGCGCAGGTCGAGTGTTTATACCAACAGAGTCACCTGTGACCCCTGATGACACCTGCGAGTCTATATCTTCCGGTGACATCAGAGGATCGGTTCCTGCAGAATCTTCTCGCGAGCCCACAAGGATTCTGAGTGACAGGACGCTCTGGCGGTCATCCGGGATTCATAGAACCGTAGTTACATACGTAACTTTCGTTCTATTTCATCCCTACTGACCGCCAGAGGCGGTGCTTCAGCACTGGATGACCCATAACAGCAAAGTCACGAGGAATGCCAATACATACCTCAGTGAGAGGAAGCAGTAGAGGTGGGCAGCAGGGCCACACCCAGTGGATGGGGAGTGGCCACATTCACCCGGTAGAACCTGGAGAAGGTAGTCGGTGATGCCCACGATGCCGCATCACAGATGTCCTGCAGGGGCACGCCACGCAGGGCCGCCCATGACGTAGCGACAGCTCTAGTAGAGTGGCACCTCACCCCGGATGGCAGGGGGCGACCACTGTGTCTATATGCCTGGGTGATGGCATCCACAACCCAGTGCGACAGTCGCTGTTTGGAGAGAGCACAGCCTTTCTTGGGACCACCGTAGCAGAGGAACAGCTGTTCTGACCGTCTCATGCTTGTGGTCAGACTTACATAGACCCTTAAAGCCCGCACAGGGCACAGCAGTCCTGACTTTTCCTCCCCTGCAGGGGGGGTAAACTGAGCCAGGTGGATAGGCCGGTTAAGGTTCGATGGTGAGAGAACCTTAGGAAGGAAAGCCGCATTCGGCCAGAGGGTGACCCCTGAGCCGTCTGAGTTCCACCTCAGGCATGATTCGCTCACAGAGAGAGCATGCAGCTCCCCGACGCGCCTTGCTGAGGTGATGGCGAGGAGAAAGGCAGTCTTAGCAGACGCCCACTTCAACTCCGCCTGTGCCAGGGGCTCAAAAGGCGGCAGACACAGGGCATCCAGCACCAGGGGCAGATCCCACACTGGAGCTCGCTGTGCCTGTGGGGGTCGCAACCTCAAGGCTCCCTTAAGGAAAAGGGACACGAGTCTGTGGCCCCCCACGGTGTTGCCATCGACACGAGCATCGTCGGGAGGAGATGGCTGCCACGTACACCCTCAGGGTAGCCGGGGATCGTCCGCCCTCCAGAAGGGACTGTAGGAACTCCAGAACCTTTGGAATTGCACAGTGCACGGGGTCCTCACCCCTGTCTGAACACCATACGGCAAACAGCTGCCACCTGTTCGCATACTGCATTCGGGTCGAAGGTGCCCTGGCGTTCAGTATGGTATCCTGGATGGCGTCTGAACACCCTGTCAGCAGCGGGTCGGGCCCTGCAGTGGCCAAACCCAAAGCTGCAGGTGCTGAGGGTCGGGGTGCCAAATCTGGCCCCCCAGTTGGGACAGGAGATCGACCCTGTCGGGGAGACGCCACGGTGCGCTGCGGCAGAGTCTGTGCAGCAGAGGAAACCATGTCCTCCCCGGCGAGAAGGGGGCTACCAGCAGCAGGCTGTGGCCCTGTTGGAGGACCCTTTGCAGTACCTGATGAATGAGAGGGATCGGTGGAAAGGCATAGAGGAGACTCTCTGGCCAATCGTGGGCGAGAGCATCCTGGCCCAGAGGGCTGGTCTCCTCTGCCAAGGAGAACCAGAGGGGGCAATGGGTCGACTCCTCCGTGGCAAAGAGGTCTACCTCTGCCATGCCGAGGACATCCCAGATGTTGAGCACCACCTCTGGATGGAGCCGCCACTCCCCCGGTGGAGGCTTGCCACGGGACAGGAAGTCTGCAGCCTGGTTCCGTCCCCCCGGCAAATATATTGCCCTCATGCTGGCTAGGCGGGGGGCCGCCCACAACAGGAGGTCCCGGGACACCTGCAGCAACCGCGCGGACCTGGTTCCCCCCTGGTGGTTTATGTAAGAGACGGCTGAGACATTGTCCGTCCGTACCAACACGTGCTTTTCTCTTAGGAATGGGAGAAAGGACTGCAGCGCCATATGCACTGCCCGTAGCTCCAGCACGTTGATATGTTCTGAGCGGTCCGGTACGGGCCACAGCCCTTGAGCTGTCCGGTTCTGCCACACAGCGCCCCACCCTGAGAGGGAGGCATCTGTTGTGACAGCCTCCCGACGGGATGCAATGGAGCCCATGGGCATGCCCTGAAGGAGGAAAGACCTCTCCCTCCATGGAGCCAGGGCAAGGAGGCAACGCCGTGATGCCCTGAGTCTCCTGTGCCGGTGCCGCCTGGCATCCAGGTGGAAGCTGTTCAGCCACCTCTGAAGGGGACGCAGTGACAGCAACCCTAAGGGGACCACCGTGGCAGCAGCCGTCAGCTTGCCTAAAAGGCGCATATACAGGACATAGCGCAGACAGCGGTCCTCCCGAAAGAGGAGAAGGAGGCGGAGGATGTCGTCCACACGCCTGGGTGATGGGCAGGCCTTCATGGTAATGGCATCCAGAGTCATTCCCAGAAAGAGAGTACTCTGTGAGGGAACCAGGCAGCTCTTCTGGAAATTGACCCTGAGACCGAGCTGGACCGCCTGTGAGAGAAGGGTTGCAGTGTCCCGGGTCACCTGAGACCGGGATGGTGCACAGACCAGCCAGTCGTCCAGGTAAGGCAGAATCTTTACGCCCCGCGACTGCAGGGGTGAAAGTGCTGCCGCCACACACCTGGTGAACACCCGTGGAGAGAGGGAGAGGCCGAACGGGAGCACCCTGAACTGGTAATGGTGGCCCTGAAAAGCGAACCGCAGAAATTGCCTGTGGTGTGGCGCTATGGGGACATGGAAATATGCATCCTTCAGGTCTATTGAGGTAAACCACTCCCCCTCGGCGACAGTACGTAGCACCTCTGCAGTGCTGAGCATGTGAAATCTCAGGACCTTGAGGAATCTGTTGAGTCCCCTCAAGTCGAGGACTGGGCGGAGTCCGCCATCTTTCTTTCTGACAAGAAAGTAAGTCGAATAGAACCCCCCGGGTGGTAACAGGGGGTCTACCGGCTCGATGGCACCCTTGTCCAGGAGGGCAGACAGCTCCTGGTTGAGGGCATGAGCTTTTGCCGGGTCTTGAATGATGGTCATCTTGACCCGACCGAAGGCTGGGGGCCGGCGTCGGAACTGAATGTTGTACCCGTGGGTCAAGGTGGAAATCACCCACGGGTCCCTGGTGGAAGCAGCCCAGTAACTGAGCTGCTGCTGGGAAAAACCGCCGACGGCCGGCCCCGGGCTCTCAGCGCCTGGTCCCCCGGCCTCTGGAGGCCCTGGGGGGACGACGGGCAGCATCCGAGGTCTGAGGCTGCCTAAAGGGCGGCCGTTGAGGTGCTCGAAAGCCACTGGGGGAGGTCTGTGGCCGCGAGCGGCGCTGGGGGGGAGCTGCAAAGCCCCCTGGCCTGCTGGGAGGAGGCATACTCCTGTGAAGCCCAGAGAGCTGCTGTCGAGTCTGTCTGGCCTGTACTGTGCGCTCAAGCGCCTCCAGAGCAGCCGACCCAAAAACCTCCCCAGGTTCCACGGGGACACTGCGGAGGGTTCTCCGGCATGTCTCAGTGAGAGGGGACTGTGCCAGCCACACCTGGCGGCGAGCCTGGACAAGAGTGGACATTAGTCGCCCCAGTTCCCTGGACATCAAGGCGAAGGCCTGCAGAGACGCGTCACCAAAGCTGTGGACGGACGCGTCCACCGTAGCCTCCTGCAGCGATGCTGAGAGAGCAAGCATCAGATGGGACAAGGAGTTGCCGATGCGTCCCATGCGTGCTGCCGCATCATAGGCCTTAGTGAGCAGGTCATCCGTAACCCTACACTGAGGGCGAGGACACCTAGCGTCTGGCCTCAGAGCCTCCTCTGGCGAGACGACGAGAGCCGCTATAGCCGGCTCAACCGCTGGCATGCCGGCCAAGCCAAACTTGGCTGCATCCTGCATGGCGGCTAGGGTCCGGCCATCCGATGTTGCATGAGAGAGGGCTCTAGTATCCCTCCAGCACGCGTGCAGCTCCCTAAGGTATTCCTCCGACAGAGGCACCGTAAAGGTGGCCGGGGCTGGGCCACGCCTGAAGAAAGCGCTGGCGGGAGCCGGCTGAACTTGCGGGACGTCCAGCTGCAGGCGGGCCAGGGCCATACGAATGATGGCACCCATCGAATTATCCTCGGACCCAGTACCACCACTGTGGGCCGAGGAGCGGGAGCTCACTCCAGAGCCGTGCCCGGAGGCGGTGTCCTGGGGAACCGTGTCCGCCCCATAGTCAGCGAACTCGGTGGCTGATGCCACCAGGGAGAGCGCATCATCCTCCGGCTCGAACACAACCGTAGGAGGAGCAGGAGCACCCGTATCGCCTGCACCAGTTCCAGACCGGATGGCCAGGACGAGGGACTTCATCTGGTTCAGCTCCTCAGTCAACTGGTCCACCTTGGAGGCCAGTTTAGACTCCTTGGCCCTCCTCCCGGAGGAGGCACCCGCAGTCTCAGCCGCTCGCCGTTTGGGTCGGCTAGGCTGAGCCGGCGACTGCTGAGCTGGGGTCAACTGTCCCGGCTCCGGCGCCTGGCCCAGCAGGTGCTCAACCTCAGCCAGTCTGGAAGCCCGCACTGCCCGAGGCATGAAGCTGCAGTTCATGCACGAATCCTCCGAGAGCCCCTCTCTCAGGTGCTCAGGGCCGAGGCACGCAGGACACCTGTCATGGCCATCTGCGAACCACGAACCACGCTACAACAAAAGGCGGTACAACCAACGGTGTACGGTAAATCAAATGGGCAGCGCAACCGCTAATGCCCGTACTAATGACGCTGATGCCGGGAGAGGGAGCGAGTACACTGGCTTCACCAACAAGCGAACTATAACGAAAGGCGATACAACCAACGGTGTACGATAAATCAAATGGGCAGCGCGACCGCTAATGCCCGTAATAATGACGCTGATGTCGGGAGAGGGAGCGAGTACACTGGCTTCACCAACAAGCGAACTATAACGAAAGGCGATACAACCAACGGTGTACGATAAGTCAAATGGGCAGCGCGACCGCTAATGCCCGTAATAATGACGCTGATGTCGGGAGAGGGAGCGAGTACGACGCCTTCACCAACCTTACGAAAAGAGAATACTCGAAAGGAAACTTATACACTATGCCCGGTACTCGGGCAGTTGTAGAGACCAACCGGTTCAGAAGAGTGTCCGCGGCAAACCGCACCAAACCTTCCGTTTCAGCCCGTCGCAGCCTTTGGAGGGCGCAGCCCGCAGCTCCGACAAGTTGTCGCAAGGCTACCGGCGACGAGCAGCAGTTCCGTAGAATTTGTCCTAGTTGAGCTAAAGCTCACTGACATACCTCTACCTGCGAGCGAGAAGATGAGAAGGAACCGATCCTCTGATGTCACCGGAAGATATAGACTCGCAGGTGTCATCAGGGGTCACAGGTGACTCTGTTGGTATAAACACTCGACCTGCGCATGCGCGAGATGGAGACATCCAGTGCTGAAGCACCGCCTCTGGCGGTCAGTAGGGATGAAATAGAACATCATTATCTGTACTCTTTACGTGATATAATATCAGCATACTTGATGATTACAAATAGGTTGACCCTGCAAATTAACACATTTATGATCCAAAGGAAATAGTTAAATAATTATTTTATGTAACCATACCTTCATGTTTCGACTGTTTTAGCTTCATGTCACTTTCTGAACTCTATCCATCTGCCACAATTAATATTCATGCATTTTGCAGACGCAGGCATAGATATATCAATGTATCGGTGGAGGTGGCCATGAATAGGGTTCTCTGCTTGGCCGTGTTTTAATAGATTTTGCATATTCCATGTGTATTGATTACATTTAAAACAGGCTGGCACGTTATTATGCTAGTGTAATACTGTTCAAAACACAAATAAAACGTGAAAGTGAAAAATAATTCTAATGTGTTAATGTATACTAAATTGTCTGAAGTTTGAACAAACAATATCCTTATCTTAGGCTCAATAGTCTTTATTAACAGAATCCATTGAGGTTTTCTCCATGGATGGCAAAGCCATGACCCGCCCTACTCTGCCTCTGATTGTCTACGTTTTTGCTGTTCAGCTGTCTTTGACAAATTGACTAGAATGTCTTCTTAATGCAGTCCATTTTTTCAAACCTAGTTGTGGAGGGTGAGCAATTTATTTTTGGTGAAAAATATTTGTTGCTTGATCCTATCCAAGTGGATCCAAGTAGATAATTTTTAGGAGTATTTTTTTGTGCCAGAGGAGAACTCAAGCCAATTAGGGTAAAAAGGCAGGAGCCTGGGCCCCTGAGGCCCCCCTCCTGTCTGTTCCTGAGGCTGTATCTGGGGATTATGACAATGTACTGTCAGAGTGAGCCATAAAACTGCCCAACACATCACCCTGAAGAGAGGGAGAGGAAGAGAGACATAGAGATAGAAATACATAAAGAGAGAGGAGCTGGTCAAGCTCTCTAACATCACTTGGTCATCAAACAATGGACTCTAACATGACTATTGTGAGACCAGCATACTTCATTATCAGTGGCTTTTCAGACATCCCTCATATTAATTACTACTATTTATTTTTACTGGTATTGTACATCATGTCAGTGGTGGAAAACGGGGCAGTGATGGCCTTGATCTGCTTAGACCAGAGTCTCAAGACCCCAAAGTATATTGCTGTGTTTAACTTAGCGTTTGTAGACGTGGTCGGCAGCTCCGCCCTGGTGCCCAAGGTTATCGACACGTTCTGGTTCAACCACAAGTACATCTCGTACAGCAACTGCTTAACCTATTTGTTTTTTTATTACGTGACCCTCTCCATGCAGTCTTTTAATCTGGCTTTACTCTCCTTTGACAGGCTAGTGGCGATCACCTTACCATTACGTTATCAGATCATTGTGAGTCTGAATACCATGTTCTCACTGGTGGCTGCTTGCTGGATTATCTGCATCCTTGACATCTTTATACTTGTAGGGTATCTAACACAGCTTTCATACTGCAGGTCTATTGTTATAAACAGCTATTTCTGTGACAATGCACCACTTTATCGTCTTGCCTGCAATGACAATTGGCCTAATTATATACTTGCCAAAGTGTTACCAGTTATAATTCTTTGGATTCCATTACTGTTTGTCTTGATCACTTACATGTGCATTGGTGCTGCTTTGTCTAAAATAGCTGGAGCCCAAGATAGAATGAAGGCTTTTAAAACATGTAGTGCTCACACAATTTTGGTCGCTATTTATTACCTACCTATGCTAATCATTCATATGGTTGATGCTAAACTGCCTCCAAATATCAGGATCATTAATATGTCTCTTGCAGCTGCCCTACCTCCAGCGTTGAACCCAATAATTTATGTTTTACAGACTCAGGAAATCAAACGGTCTCTAAAAAAGGTTTTCAAAAGACTGAAGCGATCAAAAATTGCTGTGAAATAGAATAGCAATATGTGATTTTTCATTTAAGATATTGTGTTGAAGTGTACAATTTGATTCATTCATTGTTAAATGTTTTAATTATGTAAGCATGTAAATGTGATTGACTTATACAATATTAATTTATCTTGGTTAGAAATATTCACTCCCTTGTATTTATTTGTTATGCAAAACATTTGTAATACTAGTCAGTACAATAATCTGTAGATGGTTCTTTTTGCTATTAAAAATCACTAGGATTTGTGTTTTTAGTGAATTATTTTATTTGAAGCTGAAGAAAACGCATTTGATTTTGCGAAATTAATGCATTGTATTTTTGTATGATCGGTGTGACAAAATTGAAATATGATCTTAAATTACTATGTCTATTGTTATGCTGAACATGGTGTGAGCTCATCATTCAGTTTATTCAACTTTTGACAGCAATACCATGCTCACTGTTACCTGTGTTCTAGTGACAAGTATCAAGAGAGCTCAATTATATCGGATAATAAATATAATAATATATATGAAATCTGAAATCTTTCCATGAAACAATATCAGCATACTTTAAGAACACAAATATATGGACCCTGCAAATTATCAGGTTGATGATCCAAAAGGATATTGTTTAATTGTCATCTTATCTAACTAACTAACTGTACCTTCATGTTTTGACTGTTTTAGCTTCATATCATTTTAGGAACTCTATCCTACTGCCACCTTTAATATTCATGCATTTTGCAGTTGCAGGCATAGATATATAAATTTATTACACGGCTCTTCTTAATGCTGTAGAATGCTCCATTCACTTGAATGGGCCTTGCTGGCTTCCGGCGGTCAATTATTTTTGTGTAACTGACCGTTGCTGAGCATATTGACCTCTGTCAAGGAAAGCTGATCTTGCTGATCAACACTACGAATGGTAACAAATAAATTGTAAAAAGACTTTTGCCCGCCAACAGTGCTTTATGCCAATTCATTCTCATCAACCATGGCCGAGATAACCACCATTGCATGTCTGTACCTGTTGTGGAAGAGGGAGAGACACACCGCACACCGCTTTGTCCGGTGTGATATTATATATGTCATTTATATTATATAGATATTTATATATTATACGTCAGGGGTATTCAATTAAAATTCAAAGAGGTCCAGTTACTAAAATTTCCTCCCAGCAAAGGTCCGAATCTTATATTGTCACTCGAAATAGTGTACCCTGATGTAAATAAAATCAACAACGTACGTACATTTCTATATAATTTATTGTCAAACTTCAAGTGTTTTCAAAGTAATATACTTTTACAGAAACTGAATTTCTCCTGAATAAAATATATTTCAAGTAGCCTAAAAACATTCAGAATCTAATAAAATAATAAAATAAATATAAAGTGCAAACACAGCTTTGAGCAGCCTGAACTTGGGGCCTATATTTCAAGTAACGCAAAACATTCAGAATCTTTTGAATAAAATAAAAGTGCATCTTTAAGAAACAAAAATTAACAAAAGACCTTTGAGCTGCCCACCCCCTTTTTTACATGTATTAACTACATTTCAAATAAAATAACACGGGGACCTTAGGCTAAACAAGCCTACATTTCAAGTAAAATAGAACAGGGCAGAATGAATAAAAGAAAAGTGCAGAGCTTTGAGCAGCTCCCTTTCTCCTCTCTCCTTTCCTCCTCACCTTCCTCCTTTTCCAACTTCATTTCCTAGTGAGAGAAATGGGCATGTAACTGTCCTGCCAGCAGTTTGAATCTTGGGTTAAATGGGGTTAGTGCCATTCTCATGCTCATGTGGAGATGCTCATTGGTGAGCCTGGAACGGTACTTTGTTTTAATAATGTTCATCGTAGAGAAAGCTGTCTCACAGCTGTAAGTTGATCCAAATATGGTTAAGGTGTGAAGTGCTACTTTGGTTAGACCAGGGAACATCGTTTCAGGCACAATCTGTAACCAGAAAGTAGCAGAGTCAGTTGTTTCAAAATGCTCTCTCAGAGCAATATCTGCTTGCAGATCAGTGAGCTCTAACTGTAAAGATCCAGGATGTGCCCACTTAAAGGTCTGTGTCACCTCCTTTGAAAATCCTCTGATTTCTCTGATAAGGAATGGATTCTCGATTAGCAGGAGGAGCTGGTGTCCAAGTTTGAAGCTGTCAAATCGTTGACAAAAGTTTCCAATCAGCTTGTCTATGAAGCCGACATAAGGAGAAATGTCTCTCTCACCCTGAATTTGTTCCCGCATTTGTGGGAAGTGCTCACACTCTCCTTGGAGATCTTCTTTGAAAATGTCCAGCTTCATCTGGAAGGAGCGGACATTTTTCATCAAATCACAGACAGAATTTTTTCTGTCTTTTTTCAGATTTAAATTGAGCTCATTAAGGTGTCCTGTGATGTCCACCAAAAAAGCCACCACATCCATCTTGTGCTTATCTTGCAAAAAGTTTGCAAACTGTGTTGCTTTTTGACTCTTGAGCTGCTGTAAGAAAGCAGCTATTTCCTTTCGGATGGACCAGAAGCATCCCAGTGCATTCCCTTTTCTCAGCCATCTAACATTGTTGTGGAGTAGTAGGTCATTTGCATCTGCTTCAGTTTCTTTCAGAAATTCTCTTAGCAGTCGATGCTGAACGGATGAGGATGCCCTGAGGAAGTTGATGAGTTTCATCATGGTATTCATTACTTCAGCAAACCCTTCAGACAGAATAGCACAGAGAACAGTCTGATGGATGATACAGTGGTAGGCTATGAGATCAGGGTTGTCTTGTTTCATCCGTGCCACAGCCCCCTTCTCTCTCTCCCAACCATGGCAGGTGCACCATCTGTGGTGACTGAGACTACTTGCTTCAGATTAATCTTTCTTATTGTGAGCATCTCCTTTATCACCTCGTATATATCCTCTCCTCTTGTGTATGTCTCAAGTGTATGTCTTTGTGAAGAAATCTCACATACACCAAAAGCTGGACATTATCCGTCACATCTGTGGACTCATCAATGGCTAAGGATATGCATACTGCGTTCTGAACAGCTGTATCAAGCTGTGCCAGTACATCCTCTGCTAATAGTTCAGATTTTCTGGTTGTTGTTGTAGCTGACAATGGTATTTGCTTGATTTTTCCACACGTTGTCTTTTTGTTTACCATCAAGTAAAGTCTCTGCAGCCGCATTTAAGCACTCCTTCACAACTGTCCCATCACTGAATGCTTTCTTGTGTTGCGCCAAAATCCACGCAATCTTTAATGAACACTCATTTGCACGTTGCTGGCCTGTAAATGTATGCGTGAGGACACGGGTAGATCTGCCATACTGTGCTTTCAGTTCGATCATTTTGCTTGCCCTCACTGCAGACTTCTGCGGGTACCTTTCCTCAAACGACCCGTGTTTGGTCTCATAGTGACGCTTAACGTTGCCACTTTTTATTAACGCCACAGTTTCACAGCATATGAGACACAGCGGTTTAGAACTGGCTGCAGGCAGAACGAACATGTATTTGTCTGTCCATTCATCTTTAAAAGTTTGGTTTTCACCATCTACTTTTCTGACTTTTGAGCAAGCCATCTCTCATCTCCTCACTCTCACTCTGGTGCGTGCGGGAAGGCAAACAATCGATTTGATTGGCTTGGCTATTGATGACGCTCCTGTCGTATTAACTGGATTAGCTGCGCATGCACTTATGATTCATCTTTTTTTTATTTAATATTAGAATTTTAACGGGTCCGGGCAGAACCGTCACTGGGTCCGGACCCGGACCGCGGTCCGCCATTTGGTGATGCCTGTTATACGTATATAACTAATTCAGATTTTGTGACATTCTGAATTGATCCTTAGGTCCAGAATAAATGTTTATTAAATAGAGTTACTGCCTTAGCTGTGATGAATGAAAAAGGTGTGCAAATAATATCCACAACAATTTTAGATGGTAGTGATGGGCAGCTGATAATGGAGAGGATCCATTTTAAAAGAAAAGCACAGAAATATTCACTCCCACAGTTTTTCCTCGGTTTCTAAAAGAACTGTTAATGAACTGAACATGAACTAGTTCAAAACTGAATTGGTGAACTATGAACGTGAATTTATTCATTTTCTTTTGTATGAACTGAACTTTGAACTTGTTCATGTGAAGTGTGAACTTGCACAACACTGCTTATTAGACAAGTGTGTCAAAGTGGCAAGAGCCCTCCCTTCACCAGATTCCAACCAGCGGGCCCCTCTCTCATTGGAGCACGTAGGGCACCAGATTAGCCGGTGTAAACCAGGAAAGGCCTGACGACATCCCCCAAAGGGTGCGGAAAACCTGCGCATTGGAACTCTAACCAATTCTTCACCGGCTCTGCTGCGAATCCTACAAGCCTACCACAATACCAACCCTCTGGAATATTCAAACATAAATTCCAGTGCCTGAAAAACCCTGACCCACAGAATTCAACTATGACCGCCCCATTGCCCTCACATCTAATGAATACATGAATGGAATAGGGCCTTGGCTCAAACTTCAGAACTTTTTAGAGTGGGATGCCCATGAGAACCCCTCCTGGGCAGGGCCGTGCACAGACATTTTGGGGGGCAGTACGAGAACAACCTTCCCCGGCTATAGTGATAACCGATGAACTTGGATCTGATATATTTACAATGATGTTTATAGTTAGAAAACTAAATATGCAGTGATAAAAAATACAACAGCAAAATTACTATTATGGAAAAGCAAAAGCCCAAAAAAGGAAAAAGGTTATTAGGAGGTTATTTTGGGCCAGAGAATAACTTTAGCCAATGAGGGCAAAGGAGCAGGAGCCCGGGCCCCTGAGGCCCCCCTCCTGTCTGTTCCTGAGGCTGTATCTGGGGATGATGACAATGTACTGTCAGAGTGAGCCATAAAACTGCCCAACACATCACCCTGAAGAGAGGGAGAGGAAGAGAGACATAGAGATAGAAATACATAAAGAGAGAGGAGCTGGTCAAGCTCTCTAACATCACTTGGTCATCAAACAATGGACTCTAACATGACTATTGTGAGACCAGCATACTTCATTATCAGTGGCTTTTCAGACATCCCTCATATTAATTACTACTATTTATTTTTACTGGTATTGTACATCATGTCAGTGGTGGAAAACGGGGCAGTGATGGCCTTGATCTGCTTAGACCAGAGTCTCAAGACCCCAAAGTATATTGCTGTGTTTAACTTAGCGTTTGTAGACGTGGTCGGCAGCTCCGCCCTGGTGCCCAAGGTTATCGACACATTCTGGTTTGACCACAAGTACATCACGTACAGCAACTGCTTAACCTATGAGTTTTTTAATTATATGACCCTCACCATGCAGTCTCTTAATCTGGTTGTACTCTCCTTCGACAGGCTAGTGGCGATCACCTTTCCATTACGTTATCAGATCATTGTGAGTCTGAAAACCATGTTCTCACTGGTAGCTGCTTGCTGGATTATTGCCATCCTTGTCAACTTGATAGCTGTAGGGCTTCTAACACAACTCTCCTACTGCAGGTCTGTTGTTATCTACAGCTATTTCTGTGACCATGCACCAATTTATCGACTCGCCTGCAATGACAATCGGCCTAATTATATACTTGCCAAAGTGTTACCAGCTATTATTCTTTGGGTTCCATTGCTGTTTGTCTTGATTACTTACACATCCATTGGTGTTGCTTTGTCTAAAATAGCTGGAGCCCAGGATAGGATGAAGGCTTTCAAAACATGCAGTGCTCATATGATTTTGGTGGCTATCTATTACTTACCTATTCTATTCACTTTGTCTTTGGATGCTAAAATGCCTCCAAATGTCAGAATCATTAATTTGTCTCTCACTGCTGTTCTACCTCCAGTGTTGAACCCACTCATTTATGTTTTACAGACTCAGGAAATTAAACAGTCTCTGAAAAAGGTGTTCAAAAGAATAAAACGATCAAAAATTGCTATGAAATAGATTATCCAAATTCAATATTTTATTTCAGATATTGTGTTGTGCATACTTTGATACGTTTATTGTTGAATGTCTGGATTGAGCAAGTGAGGGATTACATGCAAGTATGTAAATGTCATTGACTTCTACAATATTAAGTTGCAATGTGTAAGATTGAGCCCTTCCCAGGTAGTGAAAAATAAAAAAAAAGCTCAATAACAGAGTTCTGTTCACACTAACGGGCTGTGCAATGGTGTGACATAAACTACCATAGCTCGGCCTGCCTGGAGGCCTGAGTGAGAGGGGTTAGGGACTGTCGATAGGAAGTGTCTTGTAAACAGAGAGGTATATGCTGGCCAGCATTGTTTATAGCAACTACTTTGGTTAGAGGATGCTATGATTATATTATTGACATTTTTCCTGACGATAAAATGTCTGGATTGAGCAGAATGACCAAATGATTAGTTCAATATCATTACATTTTGCACATTGAATGTGTCTTGTTTACATTCAAAACAGCCTAGCACATGATTCTGTTTGTACAATACAGTGTAAAAACTATTTTTAAATAACATGGGCCATTTATTATGTGTAAATAAATCAAAGTGAAAGTAAATGAAAATACTTGTCATGTGTTACTGTGTATATAAGATTGCCTGAAATGTGTACATACAATATCTTAATTTATCCTAATCTTATGTTAGGTCTGATATAGGATCTGATATATTTACAATGATGTTTATAGTTAGAAAACTAAATATGCAGTAGTAAAAAATACAACAACAAAATTACTATTATGGAAAAGCAAAAGCCCAAAAAAGGAAAAAGGTTATTAGGAGGTTATTTTGGGCCAGAGAATAACTTAAGCCGATGAGGGCAAAGGAGTAGGAGCCCGGGCCCCTGAGGCCCCCCTACTCTCTGCTCCTGAGGCTGTATCTGGGGATGATGACAATGTACAGTCAGAGTGAGCTATAAAGCTGCTTGCCCCACACATCACCCTGGAGAGAGGGAGAGGAAGAGAGACAGCGATTGAAATACGTAAAGAGAGAGGAGCTGGTCAAGCTCTCTAACATCACTTGGATATCAAACAATGGACTCTAACATGACTATTGTGAGACCAGCATACTTCATTATCAGTGGCTTTTCAGGCATCCCTCATGTCAACTACTACTATTTATTTTTACTGGTGCTCTACATCATGTCAGTGGTGGAAAACGGGGCAGTGATGGCCTTGATCTGCTTAGACATGAGTCTCAAGACTCCAAAATATATTGCTGTGTTTAACTTAGCGTTTGTAGACTTGGTCGGCAACTCCGCCCTGGTGCCCAAGGTTATTGACACGTTCTGGTTTGACCACAATTACATCTCGTACAACAATTGCTTAACCTATTTTTTTTTTTATTATGTGGTCCTTATCATGCAGTCTCTTAATCTGGCTTTACTCTCCTTTGACAGGCTAATAGCGATCACCTTTCCATTACGTTATCAGATCATTGTGAGCCTGAAGACCATGTTCTCACTGGTGGCTGTTTGCTGGATTATCTCAGTCTTTGTCATGTTTGTAGTTGTAGGGTATTTAACCCGGCTCTCCTACTGCAGGTCTGTTGTTATCAACAGCTATTTCTGTGACCATAGGCCGATCTATCGACTTGCCTGCAATGACTATCGGCCCAATGATATAATTTCCATAGTGATACCAGTTTTTATTCTTTGGGCTCCATTGTTCTTTATCTTGATTTCTTACATGTGCATTGGTGCAGCTTTGGCTAAAATAGCTGGAGCGCAGGATAGGATGAAGGCTTTTAAAACATGCAGTGCTCATATAATGTTGGTGATTATTTATTACGTACCTATTCTAGCCACTTTGAGTGTTGCTGCTAAAATGCCTCGCAATGCAAGGATAATAAGTCTTTCTCTTGCAGCAGTCCTACCTCCAGCGTTGAACCCACTAATTTATGTTCTACAGACACAGGAAATCAAACTGTCTCTGAAAAAGGTGTTCAAAAGAATGAAGCAATCAAAAATTGCATTGAAGTAGAATATCCATATGTGATATTGTGTTGGATTGTAAATTTTTTGATTCATTAATTGTTAGGCTAAACATTTGTAATAGTAGTCAGCACAATAATCTGTGCATTTTTGCTATTAAATCCTTTTTCTTTTGTAACTGAAGAATAATAACTCTTAACCCATTTAAGCCAGAGCAATTAATGCATTGGGCTAAGATAGCCCAAACCCAGGATAGAATTAAGACTTTTAAAACCTGCAGTGCTCAAATTATATTGGTGGCCATTTATTACTAACCAATTTTAATCGCTTTCACATTACATGCTAAAATACCTCCAAATGTCAGCATAATTAATGTCTCTTGCTGCTGTCCTACCTCCAGCGTTGAACCCACTCATTTATGTTTTACAGACTCAGGAAATCAATCAGTCTCTCAAAGAAATGTTCAATCAATATTGTGTTGTATTCTACATCCTTTGATAGCGGTTTGTTGATAGAAAACAAACAACAAACAAATAAAATCCCCTTCCTGACGATAACATGTCTTGATTGAACAGAATGCCCAAATTATTCATTCAATATCATTACATTTTGCACATTGAATATGTCTTGTTTACGTTAAATCGGGCTGGAACATGATTCTATTTGTAAAACACAAGAGTTATGTGTTACTGTGTATAGTCTATTGTCTGAAGTTTGTACGCACAATATCTTAATTTATTCTTATCTTATGTAAGGCTTCAAGTATTTCTGAAAAAAAAAAAATCTTGAAAGAATAAACACAATGAAATACCCCGGTTAGTGAGTAACATTACCAACACACTTATAGGATAATCCAATATACTTTACGGCATCAACTGCTATTTCTATGGCAGAAAGCTTGGCCTTGCCAATAAATTTAAGGTTGCTGAGCAAAGAGTTTGTTTGCTTAGACCAGTGAACCCCAATTAGCGGCCCGCGGGCCAGATCCGGCCCGCAGGAGCCAAATGTCCGGCCCGCGCTGACCCAGTGGCATTCACATGTAAAAATATTTTTTATTTTTTTTATTTTTTTTAATAAATTTTTTTTGACTGATGTTATTTGCTACACATATTTAAAAAGTTTAAAACTAATGTCACATATTGTGGTATCACATTTTAAAGCTAACTAACTAAAATCTTCCTGTGTCTCTCAGAGAGGGAGGGAGAGACATAAAGAGAGGGGAAGAGAGTGGATGTGAACACACACTGATCTGGATGGATGGCACCAGGCCCAATGCCCTGTTGAAGACACACTGTGCTGATGCTATTTAAGTTTTTATGTTTGGGGCTGCTGCACTGTGTGCGTGTTTGTGTGAGTGACTTTTTGTTTGCTGATGTTCCAGCGGCATTTTAATAAATTAATGGTAGGTTTTGGACAAATTTTGTTTCAAGAGAGCATTATTGTGTGACTCCTAACACAGGGTATTTTCAACTACTACTAATAATTATAGTAATGATAATTAAAGCAAAATGTGCACATAAAAATGGCGAATTAAAATTTTTTAACGATATCTCGGCCCTTGGCGTGGCATGCTTGACCAAATTTGGCCCTCTGGCAAAACTAATTGGGGAAGCCTGGCTTAGACGATAGACTTCTTAATAGATTCATTCACAAAATTACAAAAATGATGCCTTGCACATTTTGTTGTATTTGCTCAGTTGTAGATTGATACAAAGAGGTTTATTTTGGACTATGGGTGTGGCTGAAAGTGGTGTCTCAACATGCAGCAACATATTCAACCTAAGGATGCACTTTGACCTTTTTTTGTTTGACCAATTTTTCATTATTTCATCATCTTATCCACGTTCCCATTTTGAACAATGGCACGAAGAATGTCACTTGTGTATATGGAATTAGTTGACAATACACAATAAAATGAACACAAAATTTTCGATAAATTACATCAGTGACCCCTTTATATCTCAAATGTCTGGGACAGAGCTATTTGACACTAAAATGGAAGAGTAAGGTACATGGATTTGTCTGTCTTCTCTTTTTGCACTATGTTTGTTTGTTGTTTGTTTTTGCACCACCACACCAAAAATAATTCCTTGGATGTGTAAACATACTTGGCAATAAATAAGATTCTGATTCTGATTTATATGGAAAAAGTGTTCTATTAACAAAATTGCATTGATTTTCTGCTGCCTAGAGCAGCCAAGACAATGTGAATAATAACAACCATATTCAAAGCCTTGAAACTAATACTAGCCACATCTTATCCCTCATCAGGAATAATCTGTGAATATGAAACCACAATTATACCCGAACAATCTCTTTTTCCCTTGACTAAATCTCTGAAATCGTTTTGACACTCAGGACTTATTAGACAAGTGTCAAAGCGCCAAGACCCGTCCCTTCACCAGATTCCAACCAGCTGTCCCCTCTCTCATTGCAGCACGTAGGGCATCAGATTAGCCGGTGTAAACCAGGAAAGGCCTGACGACATCCCCCAAAGAGTGCGGAAAACCTGCGCATTGGAACTCTGACCAATTCTTCATCGGCTCTTCTGCGAATCCTACAAGCCTACCACAATACCAACCCTCTGAAATTTAACTTTAACTCACTTTATTTGGTTAAGGTTATTGGTCTATTGTCTATCGTCTATGAAACAAAAGGAGAGGGATCGTATATAACACGCGCGGAGCGTCTCTAAGCTTGGCATCTAGGATACGCCGCCGAGAGATTCTGTCCTCAAAAGGCGGAGTCTGAGTTTATGTATCTCAGGTGTTCTTCTATGGTTTTCTCACTTCCTCTGTGTGTCCGTTGCTGCCCCTAGTGTAAATGTTTTGTAACTTTGTCAAATGTGTTCAGTGCTGCCCTCTGGCGATTAGGAGGGGAAATTACCTCTCTAAACTATGCTTGGTGCTACTGGATATGGCTATGTGAGAGTATTACAGTAAAAATGTATCACTAGGGAATATTACAATTAAAAAATGTCACAGGGGGCAGTACGAGAACAACCTTCCCCGGCTATAGTGATAACCGATGAACTTGGATCTGATATATTTACAATGATGTTTATAGTTAGAAAACTAAATATGCAGTAGTAAAAAATACAACAACAAAATTACTATTATGGAAAAGCAAAAGCCCAAAAAAGGAAAAAGGTTATTAGGAGGTTATTTTGGGCCAGAGAATAACTTTAGCCGATGAGGGCAAAGGAGTAGGAGCCCGGGCCCCTGAGGCCCCCCTCCTGTCTGTTCCTGAGGCTGTATCTGGGGATGATGACAATGTACTGTCAGAGTGAGCTATAAAACTGCTTGCCACACACATCACACAGGGAGAGAAAGAGAGACAGCGATTGAAATACGTAAAGAGAGAGGAGCTGGTCAAGCTCTCTAACATCACTTGGACATCTAACAATGGAGTCTAACATGACTATTGTGAGACCAGCATACTTCATTATCAGTGGCTTTTCAGGCATCCCTCATGTCAACTACTACTATTTATTTTTATTGGTACTATACATCATGTCAGTGGTGGAAAACGGGGCAGTGATGGCCTTGATCTGCTTAGACATGAGTCTCAAGACCCCAAAGTATATTGCTGTGTTTAACTTAGCGTTTGTAGACGTGGTCGGCAGCTCCGCTCTGGTGCCCAAGGTTATTGATTCATTCTGGTTTGACCACAAGTACATCACGTACAGCAACTGCTTAACCTATTTGTTTTTTTATTGCTTGAACCTCCTCATGCAGTCTCTTAATCTGGCTTTACTCTCCTTTGACAGGCTAGTGGCGATCACCTTTCCATTACGTTATCAGATCATTGTGAGCTTGAAGACCATGTTTTCACTGGTGGCCGCTTGCTGGATTATCTCAACCCTTGTCATCTTCGTACTTGTAGGGTTTCTAACACGACTGTCATGCTGCAGGTCTGTGGTTATCAACAGCTATTTCTGTGACCATGGGCCACTTTATCGACTCGCTTGCAATGACAATCGGCCTAATTTTATTATTGCTAAAGTGTTACCAGCTTTGATTCTTTGGGCTCCATTGCTCTTTATCTTGATCACTTACATGTGCATTGGCACTACTTTGGCTAAAATAGCTGGAGCCCATGATAGAATGAAGGCTTTCAAAACATGTAGTGCTCACATGATGTTGGTGGCTATTTATTACTTACCAATTCTATTCACTTTCACATTTGACACTAAAATCCCTCGCAATGCAAGGATCATTAGTCTTTCTCTTGCAGCTGTCCTACCTCCAGTGTTGAACCCATTCATTTATGTTCTACAGACTAAGGAAATCATACAGTCTCTGAAAAAGGTGTTCGCAAGAATGAAGCAATCAAAAATTGCAGTCAAATAGATTATCCATATGTGATGTTAAATTTAAGATATTGTGTTGTGGTGTAAATTCCTAGATTGGTTCATTGTTAAATGTTTGGATTATGTAATCGACTTCGAAAATATATATTGATCCTGGTTGTCGCTACCATCTGAGAGAATTGTTTTGTTAGGCAAAGCATTTTTTACCGTAATCAGAACAATAATCAGTTGATTTTTGGCAAAGAAAACTAAGAATTGTGTTCTTAGTGATTTTTTATTTTGTAACTGAAGACACTTCCTTAACCCATCTCATTTTGATAAATGAATCCATTGTATTGTTGTACGATATGACCAAAAGTTTAAATATGATCTTAAATGACCCATTCCCAGTCTATTGTTATGCTAAACATGGTGTGAGCTCATCATTCAAGTCATTTAAATTTTGACAGCAATACCATGCTCACTGTTCAATGTGTTCCAGAGATGAGTATATCAAGAGACCTCCATTACATCTGTAATCCTTCCATGAAGCAACATCAGCATACTTTATGAATACAAATATTTGGATCCTGCAAATGAACAGGTCGATGATCCAAAAGGATATTATTTGTCATCTTATCTAACCATACCTTCATGTACCTTCCATGTGCCAACTTTAAATATTCATGCGTTTTGCATTTGCAGGCAAAGATATATCATTGGTGGAGGTGTTCATGAATTTACTTGGCTCGGTTTTGATAGATTTTGCATATTCAATGTGTCTTCTTTACATTTAAAAGTATGGTACATTATTCTGCAAAAGTAATATTGTACAAAATACAAAAAAAATAATAATAATAAACAAATAAATTGAAAAATAGTTGTAACATGTTGATGTTTATTTGTGTACCAGAAGTTGGTAAGCACAATATCCTTATCTTAGGCTCAACAGTCTTTCTTAACAGAATCAATTTAGGTTTTCTCCTTGGATGGCAAATGCATGACCCGCCCTACTCTGCCTCTGATTGTCTTAGGTTTTCGTGTTCTGCAGTCTTCGACAAATTAACTACAATGTCTTCCATTCGCAGTAGTTTTGAAGGATGAGAGAACATTTTGAACCTAACCAAGTAGTTGGTTAGGTTCATCCAGTGCCAGTTCCAGTTTTAATGATAACTGATAAAGTCTGCTGAGGCCAGAGGAGAACCTTAACCGATGAGGGCAAAGGGGCAGGCGCCCGGGCCCCTGAGGCCCCCCTCCTGTCTGCTCCTGAGGCTGTATCTGGTGATGATGACAATGTACAGTCAGAGTGAGCCATAAAGCTGCTTGCCACACACATCACCCTGGAGAGAGGGAGAGAAAGAGAGACAGCGATTGAAATACGTAAAGAGAGAGGAGCTGGTCAAGCTCTCTAACATCACTTGGTCATCAAACAATGGACTCTAACATGACTATTGTGACACCAGCATACTTCATTATCAGTGGCTTTTCAGGCATCCCTCATGTTAACTATTACTTTTTATTTTGACTTGTGCTGTACATTGTGTCAGTGGTGGAAAACGGGGTGGTGATGGCCTTGATATGCTTAGACCAGAGTTTCAAGACCACAGAGTATATTGCGTATATCATATATATATATATATAAAGATAGAACAGCTCTAAATCTCTAAACTTAGTTGCGCTTCAACCAGTATCACTCAAAATAAAATGGAGAAAAGATCCTCAGGAAAACAATATATTTATGACAAAACATGAATTTACAAGAGACACTACATGAATGTACATAATTTACATTAATTAGGCCCATGGTTAATGTTCAGTTATGAGGCAGCGTCCTGCTGATGCTTATTGAGCTGTTCTTTCCTTGAGTTTTGAAAGCTTGTCATGCAGTCTTTGAATGTCTGGACTTGACTTTGGCACTTGCGCCAGTCCTGGTGCTCCGCCATGCATTCCTGGACAGCATAGTGAAGCTCGCCACAGCCAGTGCGTGATATCATGCGGTCGACCGGGTCGTCCTCCTCTTCACTTCGGCTGCGGTTGTGCGGTGGTGAGGTGGTGGACATACTGGAAGGATTAAATAAAATAAAAAGATAAAATAAGATAATAAGATCAAATCATCTGATGTTATAACATTCAATAAATAACATACATTTGAGAAGTAATTTAATCCATTTTGGGGGGCAATTTTACCATGACAACAAGGATCAAAAAGTCAAACACCTTTTCATCAGAATAATTATGAGTCTGTAATGCACTCTTTACAGACCATATTGTAACCATATTGGACGTAATAAACAGTTTTTTTTTTTAAATACATTTCGACAACGTCAACCGTCCCTATTTGCATTGTAATTATTGTCGTTCTAATTATTGAACTGACACATTATATTATGGTAACCCAACTAGATGAATGAAAGCAGTCAAATCAGATCACCAAAACATGCACAACGACGCCATGCAAGTGAAATTTCGGAAACTCGTCTCGTTCGCTGCCGACGCTGAACCATACCTTCTGCTATTGTCAACTCAAGGAATCTATCGAGCGGAGATTCCTCTAAAGCCTTTCAGATACGCCTCGATCTCTTAATAACGCTGGTAAACTTGCAGGGGTTACAGGGGGACATATGAGAGTGAAGGACTGACGGTGTTACATTGAAATAGGTCGTATATAAATAATCGTTCTGGGACATCATGTTAGCCTTTTATTAAAACAATGGTTTTTACTGTTGCATTTAAAGAAATCTGTCTATCTAAAAAGATCTCAAATAAATGAGTATATATATATATATATATATATATATATATATATATATATATATTAAAGTTAGGGTACACAATTTATTTAAGAAGCATTTTTTGTCCTATTTGTTGAAATTATCTTAACATGCCTATAGCATTCAACGCCTGCTAGAATAAGGAATCTCTTTGTAAAGGGGCTTGTTATGACCCTTGAAAGCCATTTAAAAATGTATTCTAGTGACATCACAAGTGTGATGGATGAATGATGGATAGGACAGTCTACCAGAATACCGGACTGTACCAACTGGTAGACTTATCTATCCATCAACTGGGCGGACACTCTTTACTAGCATGATGTCGCAAAGTCACAGGGAATGGCAAAAATTTAAAGGGCTCATCACACTGACCCCTAGTGGTAAAATACCTGACTTTAACTAACCTTTTAACTTTTACATCACCAGCAAATCCAAAAAGCAACACTTTATTTAGACTGATGGACTAGAGATCGTGAACCTAAAATGTAGGTCGTTTTTTGTAGTCTGGGAAAAAAATATAAAAAAGGGTTAGGGTGAGGTCATGAGGTCATGAGAACCAACCCCGAAAAATGACCCCACTCTATTTACCACTTAACCTACCATTGAATTGGGTAGAGTTTCACCATAAGCATGTAACAATATTAACAGATAGAAAACTCAATACATTTCAAAGGCTTTACAAATGTATAAATAAATTTATCCTGAAATTCAAAACAAGTTGTGTTCTTAACTTTTGTTACCCGATTTGATGCAATTCGAAAGTTTAAATCAAACCCTGAAAAATGTAACAAAGATGATGCAACACATTTTACTTTTAATTGTCTTTATGATAATTAAGGGACCAACATTAAGGGACTTCATAATCCACAAGTAAAAAGTAATAAGCCGTTCTATTCATCACGTAACGTGTGTTTTTGTTTTTGGCCATCATCCTCAGAGACAACAGGTAATAAGGTCTGGAGAGACCAGCTTCACTCAACTCCACTGTTGTTGCAACAATTTCAATGTTGTATAGTGATGTAATGTTGACAAGAAAGAGTCAAATGCCGCTTTTCCACCGCCAGTACCTACTCGACTCGACTCGACTCGACTCGACTCGCCACGCCTTATTTGCGTTTCCATTGGCAAAAAAAGTACCTGGTACCTAGTACCGGGTACTTTTTTTTAGTACTACCTCCGTCGAGGTTCCATGCCAGCGGAGTAGGTACTTTTGTGTGACGTAAACAGGCTGCTGGTAACTGATTGGCCAGCGGCTGTAAATGGGAATATTCACTCAAGTTAAGTTGTGTCCGGCGTGGTTGGAGTCCACGAACCCGCTCCCGAGGGGGACACTGATCAGCGTTTCGCCGTGTGTGTCGCTCCTTTCCCGGGGCTAGAGTTAGGCTGCGCGTCGTTATGTGTGTCGGGCGTGGTTGTGTGTGTCCGGCGTGGCTGGAGTCCACGGACCGGCGTTTCGCTGTTTCGTTTCAGTGTCGTTCCTTTCCTAGGGCTCGAGTTTCGCCTCTATCAACGTTACCGTATGACAAAAATAGACGCGCAGTCATTGCGCTTTTTATTTTATTTTATTTCCCATCATAACCTTTCCCGGGAATCAGGAAATAGTCTTGATCAGATTCAGATTTCCCGGGAATCGCGTCTCCCGTGATTAAAACCTAATGACGACCCGCCCATGGTGGAGAGGTTCTTTTCTACGACCCGCCCACATTGAAGAGGTACTTTTTTAGATGGAAACGCAACCAAACCGAGTTGAGTCGAGGCGAGTCGAGTCGAGTCGAGTTGGTACTGGCGGTGGAAAAGCGGCAAAAGAGAACTTTCCTCTCTACTTTTTTATCATCAACTAGAAATGCATATTTGAATGGATAACATTTTGTATCGTCTATTTTTTTTTTCTGCATTTACTTCAGGGTCATTGATACCCGACATCTGGATATACGAATAAAGGAATTCCACTCTGTCTTATCAGTAGAAACAATAAATGTGTGCAATAATAATAACAACCCGTAAAAAATACAATTTCTTTCTTTTCATGTCTTTCTTTCCTTTTCCTTGTCCGTCGCCATTGTGTGACTCATAATAATAATAATTTATTTATTTTGTATAGCGCTTTTCAATGACCCAAAGACGCTTACCATTCACACACAGTCATACCGGTGGTAGTAAACTACTGCCGCTTTTCCACCGCCAGTACCAACTCGACTCGACTCGACTCGCCTCGACTCAACTCGGTTTGGTTGCGTTTCCATCTAAAAAAGTACCTCTTCAATGTGGGCGGGTCGTAGAAAAGAACCTCTCCACCATGGGCGGGTCGTCATTAGGTTTTAATCACGGGAGACGCGATTCCCGGGAAATCTGAATCTGATCAAGACTATTTCCTGATTCCCGGGAAAGGTTATGATGGGAAATAAAATAAAATAAAAAGCGCAATGACTGCGCGTCTATTGTTGTCATACGGTAACGTTGATAGAGGCGAAACTCGAGCCCTAGGAAAGGAACGACACTGAAACTAAACAGCGAAACGCCGGTCCGTGGACTCCAGCCACGCCGGACACACACAACCACGCCCGACACACATAACGACGCGCAGCCTAACTCTAGCCCCGGGAAAGGAGCGACACACACGGCGAAACGCTGATCAGTGTCCCCCTCGGGAGCGGGTTCGTGGACTCCAACCACGCCGGACACAACTTAACTTGAGTGAATATTCCCATTTACAGCCGCTGGCCAATCAGTTACCAGCAGCCTGTTTACGTCACACAAAAGTACCTACTCCGCTGGCATGGAACCTCGACGGAGGTAGTACTAAAAAAAAGTACCCGGTACTAGGTACTTTTTTTGCCAATGGAAACGCAAATAAGGCGTGGCGAGTCGAGTCGAGTCGAGTCGAGTCGAGTAGGTACTGGCGGTGGAAAAGCGGCATACGATAGTAGCCACAGCTGCCCTGGGGCAGACTGACGGAAGCGTGGCTGCCATTCAGCGCCTACGGCCCCTCAGACCACCACCTCAAACATACAGCAGTCAGACACATTCACACGAGGCAAGGTGGGTGAAGTGTCTTGCCCAATGACACAACGAACATGACACAAGTGGCAAGGGCGGGGATCAAACCGCTGTCCCTCCGATCATTGGACAACCCGCTCCACCACCTGAGCCACGGTCGCCCCCGGTCATGGATGAGTCTGTCATCAATACAATGTCTCGTTGCTGTTTACCACTTAACTGATTGGCGAGTGTGAGCATTCCAGAGGATGAAGCCTTACGCATCAGTATGAGTAGCGTCTGAATGTCATCTTCAGCTGTGTAACTGGATCTCTTCTCAAAACCATTGTTTTCCATTGGGATCCTCTATTATCAGCTCATTGTCAGTAAATTAATTGTCCGTTCATTAGTAATAGGTCCCAGGGCCTATGACAGGTGTTCAGACTCCTCTAGAGACAGACAGGTGTCTCTGAGGAAAGGAACAGCAGGTAGGATGTGATCCTGAATCTGCAAGGTGTAACCGTCACTTGGTCAGAAGGCCAAACTGGGTTTGCAGTAACGATACGATAGTTTGTAACAACAGCATCAAAACATCTCTCCACTTCCTGGACTAAAGAAGAGAAGTATCAGTATCACAAAGATTTTCTTAAACATTCTTTAAATTAGCCACAATGATGATGATGATATGGCCACAAAGCATGCAGAATGACCATATCATTGGTAAATCAAATGTGAAATTAATGTTTTATACTTGAGTCAATCGAGCAAAGTTATCCTTTTTATGGGGTGCCATGGCTTTCTTGTTTTTTAAGATCTCAATTACCCTTCATACAAATTAAAGCGGTCAAAATGTCTCTATTTTTATAATCATAATTGTTTTGTAATTATGTAATTCTACAGTTACACCACATGCATGTAAACATTTAACTTAAAATGCATCTCACTTTGAGGAGAGGAACGTTAAATGATACAAACTTTGCATGTATTAGTTTAGAACAAGATAGAAAATGTAAGAAAGTTAACTTCCTTATCATTGTCCACGTGAAGGAATGATACAACACATGAATGTAATAAAATGAAACATTTAATTGATCTGTCATTACCATCAGCACATGTTTTTGTTTTTGAGTCGTGCCAGGCGTCAGTGGATACAACAGTGCACCAGGAGATTATGCTGCTCTAATTAGGTCTTGGGAGACCTCCACTTGACTGATGTTTTGCAACAAGTTCAACTCACTTAAGTAAGTGTATTGTTGAAGAGAAATAGAGTTATAGTGCAGTGTGTAGAACTTAGTTTACGGATCTGTCAGAAATGTAATATAATGTTCGTATGCAGGTCCATTTCAGTCCAGCCTGCCATGTTTCTTTAGTAAAGCAGAGCGGACAAACAGCTCTAGAAAGGACTTAAATTCGATCAAAAATATGTTTGGCCGAAGAGTTTTAGGAAGGAGGGGGATGCCATCGTGGCATCATAGGCCTACTTTAAGCTTAACCCTCTCTCAGACACAGAGATCAAAATCAACCGCTGGCCAGAAGTTTTCTGTATCCACACATCCACACAGTGGCAGTTCACGGATAAGGTGGTTTATACATCCATGGTGTAGACGACATTTGTTTTTTAGGTTGTTCCCCAGTTTGATAACTAAAAGCAGGCTTACACTTTTTTGGAGAAAGTTGCCCACCATCTTGTTATCAAACCTAACCTATATTCACGTACCACATTGCAAGTAACCATTGGCTTGTAGCGCCGATGGCTATCGACATGAATTATCAATAACAATAATTCAACAATGCTTGCAGCACTAACCTAACTATGTTTGTTTTATTCGCTCCCAAATTAATGGCATAAATATGTGAACACTTTCAGCATGTGATACATTTTGGTTTTGAAAATTGTAACATTTGTTCTGGCAAATCATCCAATCAACTTACACATTTAATGAATTACCTTTCCCATAGTATACTACTAACAATGGAATGGCGATCCAAAATCTTAAGAGAGAGGGGGGGATGGGGAGTCCACTACATAACAGTCCAGTAATACAGTATAGAGTTATTGTAGGCAATCTGTAGGGATGCAGCATTACAATGGCCAGGTAGAAGCAGTGACCCCTACGCTTTAATGTTTATGCAAATCTAAGTATTTAGAAATGGTATGAGTGGTGATGGGTCTGTTTCAAAGTCCCTGGCCGATGTTCAGTCCCAGTCCGACCCTGACTCTGCCCTCAAAACTGAGGCCTTCTCTGAGACAATTGAAGCCACAGAGCATCAAGTCCTCAGTTCACCATCAGCTATGTAACTGTAACTCTTATCCAAACCACTGTTTCCCCTCAAGTATCTCTGTTATCAGCTTATTGTCAGGCAATTAATAAGAGGCCTCATTAGCTCCCTGGTTTTTTTTGCAAGTATTTAGACTCCTCTTGGGACACACATGTGTCTTGGGCCCCTCTGATGCATAGTTCCCGTTAAATTACTGGGACAACATTGCAGGCAGTGATAGTGACTTACGCTATTCACACATGCGGCTAAGTTCAGGAACATTTCTGTCTTGCGCCCGTTCAGACATAGTCATACCAAAAGATGGGGGTAATGATTTCATATACGTCCTCAGCAGAGTACTGTGACTAGTTTGCTCGCTCAATGTTTACTTCTGTCTACAGACAGTGATCAGGAAATGTTACTAGGTCTTGAGGTAAATTGCCAGTGGATGTTTCATGGAATATCGATCCTTGTTCCCAATCCAACACATGACCCATGCAGGAAATCTTCCGGAACATTGCAGGGTAATCCTGTAGGAAATGGTCTTAAGGAAACAAGCCGCAGATAGGACACTGAGCTTAAATCTGTAGGTACAGTATATCCTAGTTCCCTTTAGGCTTTATTCCAGTCTTCCCAATGAGATGTTCAACAGAGGTCCTGACTCCCTGTGGTCACTACAGATCCCAGGGCCCTCATCCCAGGAGTAGTGGTGCTGACCCCGGTGTCCAGGCCAAATGAACCCCGACCTGGCCCCTGAGCCAGCATCGCCGTGTTTTTGTGTGTGGGTGACGTCCCGAGACACAACAGTGAACCATTTAATTAGGTCTGGTGGGACCTGCTGAACTCAATCTTCACTGATGTTGCAAAACAATTTTGACAGGAAATTGTGTTTAAAAAACATCCAAATCAATTTTAGTACAATTAAATGTAATCTCAACACCTATTTGGATTCAGCATAGAAAATATATTTTATTAAACGTCCAAATTAGCATGCAAGACACTCAGAGGTTTGGTAAACAGACTATATGGCTCTCTTCTTCACAGAGGAAAGAATAACTTTAATAACTGCAACAACAACTACTTTAGAAAACACCAACATGTTGATGTACTTTGTTGTTTTCCTCCGTGCCCATCATTATTAGTCATGTGACTCACCCTGCCATGAATCCCATAGGGTTAGCATCATCATATAATGACTGTGCTCAGGCTTCAACGTGTCAAGGGAGGTTCCCTTGCGTGAGGATGTCGTTAGTGAACTTCTCAGGGCAGAACGTGGTGGAGTTCACCATCACAGGCTTCGACCACCTACCCCACCACAAGCTGATGGGTGCGGGGATTTTGCTGGCCTACTGCCTGGCCCTCCTCTGCTCCGCCACCAACATCTGCGTCATATCCACAGACAGGCGTCTGCACCGCCCAATGTACCTGCTGATCTGTAACCTGGCTCTGGTGGACATCATGTTCACCACCAGCGCCAGCACCACCATGATCTCTGTTCTGCTGGCCGGGGACAAAACCATCTCCTACAATTCCTGCCTGTCCCGCGTCTACATCTACCACCTAGGAGACATCACAGAGTGTCTGGCCCTCTCTCTGATGGCACTGGACCGCACTATGGCCGTCAGCGAGCCCTTACGCTACGCCACCATCGTGACAAACCAGCGAGTGTTCATATCGATTGTAGTGTCCTGGCTTTTGGGGATTGGCCTTATGGGCACAATGGTGACTGCTGCAGATCAGCTGCTGTACTGCCAGCCTGTGATCAAATATGTATTCTGTGACTATGCAGCTGTCATCAGGGCAGCCTGTGTGGATCCAGAACCATTCTGGGTGTTGTCCAGTGCCGGTGCTCTGTGGCTACTCGGTGGGCAATTTCCATTGATCTTAGTTTCCTATGGGAAACTTGTCTTCACTGTGCTGAGGCTCCCAAGCACGGAAAAGGGAGGGCGAATATTCCGCACTGTCATCAGCCATTTCATCCCTGTTGTTTGTTACTTTGCTCCGAAGCTGGTGTCAGTACTGTTAACCAGAGTGGGAGTTAGGCTGAACTTAACAGAGAGAAACGCTTTGCTGATCATCTCTACGCTAGTGCCACCTCTCATTAACCCCACTGTGTACTGTCTGCAGAGCAAAGAGATCAGAGGCGCTGTATTACGTATAGTTAGGAGAATTCTTGTATAATCTAAGGACTAATGTTTGTAAAATCAGTATTGCTTTACCCAATATTACCCGAAGTCATAGTGTGAAAAAGGTTGGATTTCTGGTGTATCATTCTTCCTCCTCTACTGTTCATTTGTAAATATGTGTAAAAGATGAAAACATTGTACAGAGAAAACAATGAATGTTAAATATTTCTAAAAAAAAAAAGATTTAGAGAGATTCATCATCTTTCACCATCCAAATAATAAAAACAAAACACATTTGAAAAGTTTTTTTATTCCTTTCCAAATAATGACAAAGTACGTGTACACTTTTGGTATGTGATACATTTTGGTTTAGATAATTGTAATATTTATTCTGGATAATCACACAACCAACTCACACCTTTTCATTGATGGAAAAAATGTAATTTATTAAGTTCAGCGCTACACACCACCTAGGTGGCTTTTACTGGGCTCCTCTGATACCAGGCTACTGGGAGGTGTTGTTGAAAAACTGATTATTGCGGAGTTTAATCACAATTGTAAATGAAGCAGGTGATCAATGCACACATGGAGCGATCCCGAGTGTGTGCATTGATGGCTGGTTTAACCTGTGAATGTAGATTGCTCAATGCAACACAGGTGTGCAGCCTCACTCAGCGTCAGAGTCTAATCAGTCTGACTCAGGCCAGACCAGAGGGGTGTTCCAAGAACGGAGGTTTAACAAGAGTTAACGCTGAACTCTAGGTTGTCCGATCCTGTGCCGACTAACCCAGGGCTGTCGGTTCCACAGCACCGGTTATGAATTAGTTCAATCAACACGGGGTTGGTTAACACAGGGTTGTGCGCGTTCACGGCAAACCTATAAAGACGTGATGTATGGATCATGGAAATCCTGATCAAAATGGCGAAACGGGCCGCATATTTTACCGATCAAGGTACTAATTATTCTTTTTCCTCCCTCAGCAACTAAAGAATAAAAATGATGGAAGAAAAGTGTTTTTTTAATTTATTTTTATTTAAATGATTTCTGCAAATGTGGTCTTGCATCCTTTGTCAGCCCTTACAAACATTTGCGAATGTGTTCCTCCTCGAGGAACGGGTAAAGTGGGGAGGCATCTCTTTGCGCAGAGTGGCTATATTGTGGAGGACGGCGCATGCAACAATTACATCGCATGCCCGTTCCGGACAAACTCTTAGTCCACGTAGGCATTGGAATCTGGACTTCAATATCCAGAATGTATTTTCAATCTTAACGCGGGTTCTGCTGTGTGCCAGGTTAAATGTTGTCTGTGGTCCAGGAGCGGGATTAGGGTACGGGGTGATGAGCGTCGGGAGGCATTGATACCCTCGATCTCCTAGGAGATCCCCATCGAATTGCCCTGCGATCAAATACAAACTTTGAGCTATCTTGCACAAGCACAACAATTATATGAGGTCTATGATATGTTCATAATGCAACGCACCCTGTTGAAATGTATTGCTCACATTGGATGTGTGCCATCAATGCACCCAATTACATTAGGAAATCCTGAAATATAACACCCAGATGAAAAGTCAACAAGGATAATTTCGGAGCCATTTGGGAACACTTAAAGTAGATAATGCTGACCTGCAAGTTGGTGAAACTCCATGAAGTTACGCAACAACCGCTTCAGCGCAAGACAGACGCACGGAGCGGCAGACGGTAGCTTTGCCTATGTGCTCAGCATCTCCTACACTGTACAAAAAGCTACCCGTCGCAAAAAAAACGGAAAGCTATGCAAATTGTTTGTAGTGAACTGAGGGCAGATCCACGATTGGTAACATTTGCAGGGTTGGAGAAGGCTATTTAAATATATCAAAGAATCACGTGAAAAACTATATCTCTCCAGCAAAAAGTCATCCGGAAAGGACAATATGTCGAGCCGTGGTCTAATTAATCTCTCTGTGAATTGCACAAATTATTTGCGCTCCGATATCAATAGGCGAACACGTAAAAGCTGCGATAAACGTGGGTTTAAATAGCCTACTCTGAGCAAAACCGGGTTATCTTCCAAACTTAACCTGCGCAAAACCTGCTCCGACCAGGTTTGATTGAGAGCATATGTTTCCATAGCAACTTACATGCCGTGGTCATTTTGGAACGGAAAACCTAGGGTTGCCGCTAACCCTGGGTTAACTTAGCTGGGTAAGTGATAAAACCGGCTTTGTGGAACACCCCTCTGGTCGGAGCAGGTTTTGCGCAGGTTAAGTTTGGAAGATAACCCGGTTTTGCTCAGAGTAGGCTATTTAAACCCACGTTTATCGCAGCTTTTACGTGTTCGCCTATTGATATCGGAGCGCAAATAATTTGTGCAATTCACAGAGAGATTAATTAGACCACGGCTCGACATATTGTCCTTTCCGGATGACTTTTTGCTGGAGAGATATAGTTTTTCACGTGATTCTTTGATATATTTAAATAGCCTTCTCCAACCCTACATTGCAAATGTTACCAATCGTGGATCTGCCCTCAGTTCACTACAAACAATTTGCATAGCTTTCCGTTTTTTTTTGCGACGGGTAGCTTTTTGTACAGTGTAGGAGATGCTGAGCACATAGGCAAAGCTACCGTCTGCCGCTCCGTGCGTCTGTCTTGCGCTGAAGCGGTTGTTGCGTAACTTCATGGAGTTTCACCAACTTGCAGGTCAGCATTATCTACTTTAAGTGTTCCCAAATGGCTCCGAAATTATCCTTGTTGACTTTTCATCTGGGTGTTATATTTCAGGATTTCCTAATGTAATTGGGTGCATTGATGGCACACATCCAATGTGAGCAATACATTTCAACAGGGTGCGTTGCATTATGAACATATCATAGACCTCATATAATTGTTGTGCTTGTGCAAGATAGCTCAAAGTTTGTATTTGATCGCAGGGCAATTCGATGGGGATCTCCTAGGAGATCGAGGGTATCAATGCCTCCCGACGCTCATCACCCCGTACCCTAATCCCGCTCCTGGACCACAGACAACATTTAACCTGGCACACAGCAGAACCCGCGTTAAGATTGAAAATACATTCTGGATATTGAAGTCCAGATTCCAATGCCTACGTGGACTAAGAGTTTGTCCGGAACGGGCATGCGATGTAATTGTTGCATGCGCCGTCCTCCACATATAGCCACTCTGCGCAAAGAGATGCCTCCCCACTTTACCCGTTCCTCGAGGAGGAACACATTCGCAAATGTTTGTAAGGGCTGACAAAGGATGCGAGACCACATTTGCAGAAATCATTTAAATAAAAATAAATTAAAAAAAACACTTTTCTTCCATCATTTTTATTCTTTAGTTGCTGAGGGAGGAAAAAGAATAATTAGTACCTTGATCGGTAAAATATGCGGCCCGTTTCGCCATTTTGATCAGGATTTCCATGATCCATACATCACGTCTTTATAGGTTTGCCGTGAACGCGCACAACCCTGTGTTAACCAACCCCGTGTTGATTGAACTAATTCATAACCGATTGGAGGTGGTTGAGAACCTGGCTGTGAATGGGCAGGAGATGTCAGAGGGAAGTGACGGAGCAGGAAGTGGTGCGGGAGGAATGGAGTTTGATTCTGGACGCGGGGAAGGAGGGGAATGGAGTAGACCGGGTCAAAAGCGAAAGAAATTGAAAAAGCAGAAAGTTCACACAAACTCTGAGTCTGAATCAGTCGGTGAGCAGAGTGAGGCTGCAGGGAGGATCCAGGTTGAGGAAGAGTACAAAGTCGTGATAAAGCTTCTTCAGGATGGGGCATCCTTCGGTGAGTGGAATCCGATGTTTCTGACCAAAGCAATAAACAGACTGATAGGTGAAGTCAAAAATGCTAGGATCCTGAGGAATGGGTCTCTGCTGGTTGAGTGTAGAGATGGTGCTCAGCAAGGGAAAGCGATTAGGCTCAACAAGTTTGAGGGGAAACGCGTGTCGGCATCTATGCTGGAAAATAGACAAAATGTCAGAGGTGTTATATCAGGCGTGCCGTTGGCGATTTCAAGTGATCAAATCAAAGGGAATGTGACAGGGGCGACCGTGGCAGAAGCAAGGCGTTTAAAGACAATGATAAACGGAGAGAAATGCGACAGTCTGTCGGTAATGATCAGGTTCGAGGGGGAGCAGCTACCAACGAAAGTATACATAGGATACATGAGTTATAGTGTACGGCCTTATGTTCCTCCTCCGCTTAGATGCTTTAAGTGCCAGAAGTATGGTCATATAGCAGCGGTGTGTAAGGGAAAACAAAGATGCGCACGGTGTACAGGGGAACACGAGTACGGGAAATGTGAGAAGGGCGCTCAGCCTAAGTGCTGTAATTGTGGGGGGGAACACAGCTCAGCGTATCGCGGATGCGAAGCAAGTAAGAGGGCAGTGGAGGTGCAGAAAGTGAGAGTGGAGCAAGGGGTCACATATGCTGAAGCAGCAAGAAGGGTGCAGGTCCAAGCAGTGAAACCGAGACAAATTGAGAACAGTACGAGGCCATGTGAGGGGTGCAGTAGACTGAAGACGGACACCTTGATTGTCAATAAAACTGATTTTGTGCTATTCATGGTGGACGTAATTAACTGTTCAGCACAAGCTGAGAGGAAGACGGAAAAGATTAAAATCATAGTTAAAGCTGCAGAGAGGTTCCTGGGAGTAAGAGGATTGGGGCTGGAGAATATAGAGGACAGGCTGGGGACCGGGAGTAGTCACTCTCAGACACGGAGTGAAGGGTCCCCATGGTCTTAAAAATCCTTCAATGGAATGCCAGAAGCCTCATCTCGAATGGTCAAGAGTTTAAACATTTCATTTCAACACAACGTGATAAGCCTCATTTGATATGTATCCAGGAAACATGGTTGAGATCTGAATGGGATTTTGTGCTACACGGGTATGTGGCTGTTAGAAGGGATCGAGCAGAGGGCAGAGGTGGGGGTGTTGGGATATTTGTACTTATGGGTGTGAAGTACTGTGTTGTGAATGTAGGGAAGGAGCAAGAGTCAATCAGAGTTAAGGTATGGACAGAGGAGGGTGAAATAACAGTTATTAATTATTATAATCCATGCCAGAGGCTAAGTCTGGATATATTGAGTCAGATTGGTGGGGAGGTGCAGGGCAAACTGATATGGTGTGGGGATTTTAACGCTCATAGTACTTTATGGGGAAGTGAGAATACTGATGTTAATGGTACCTGTATAGAGGAGTTTGTAGACAAAGAAGGGCTTGTGTGTGTCAATGATGGGAGGGGTACAAGGTATGACAATGTAAGGAATACAGAAAGTGCCATTGACTTAACCCTAGTGTCATCAGAGTTAGCAGGTATTGTAGAATGGGAGGTGCTCAACACGGTAACAGTGGGCAGTGACCATTACCCGATACTGACTAAGGTAGGAGTGGAGCTGGGGCAGGAAGAAGCAGGTGGAGCCCGTCGATGGAAATTTGGTAGCGCTAACTGGGATAAATTTCAGGCGGTGAGCAAGGTTAGGTGTGGGGATATTTCTGGAGGGTGTATGGAGGATGTAGACAAGTTTAATGCAGAGCTTGTCACAGCAATCATACAGTCAGCAGAAGAGTCAATTCCGAAAAGTGGCGGGAGTAAGAGGAAAAAGGCTGTTCCGTGGTGGGATGAAAGCTGTGGGAAGGCAGTAAAGGAGAGAAATAGAGCGTTTAGGCGTCTGAAGGCACTCCACTCAATGGAGGCATTAATGCAGTATAAAAAGGCTCAAGCAGTAGTCAGGAAAACTATAAGAACAGCAAAGCGGGCATATTGGAGAAAGTATTGTAATACCATAGGTAGAGAGACCAAGTTACCAGATATTTGGGGAATGATAAGAAGAATGAGTGGCATTCGGGGATATCGGGAAATCCCAGTGCTTCAAGGAAATAACATAGTAGCTGTAAGTAGCATGGAAAAGGCAGAGATGCTGGCCCAAACTCTGGTCAAAGTGCACAGCTCAGAGAACCTGTCAGACCTAGCAAAGCAGCAGAGAGAGTCAACACTAGCAAATAATCCTGACATCAGGGCAAGGAAGGTAGCGACAGCTGATAGCTCGGAGAGTCGGTTTAGCCTGTTTGAGCTAAAGAAAGCCATCTCTAGTGCCAGGCAAACTGCTCCAGGGAAGGACAATGTATGCTATAGCATGCTGATGCATTTGGATGATGCTTCACTGATGGTGGTACTGAAGCTGTTCAACCTGATATGGGTAAAGGGCAAAATTCCGAAGGCATGGAAAGAGTCTGTTATAGTACCCATATTAAAACCAGGGAAAGATCCCTCTGAAGCATCTAGTTATAGGCCCATAGCATTAACGTCCCATTTAGGGAAGACAATGGAGAGAATGGTTACAGAGAGATTGAACTATATAATGGAAAGTAGACAGCTGTTCTCTCCGTGTCAGAGTGGTTTCCGCAAAGGGAGGAATACTATGGATGCTATTTTGTATTTGGAATCAGAAATTAGAAAGGCTCAGACAAATAAAGAAATGGTTATAGCAGTCATGTTTGACATTGAAAAAGCATACGATATGCTATGGAGAGAAGGGTTGCTGATAAAACTGGAGGCAATGGGTATAGAGGGCAGGATGTTTAATTGGATCTTGGACTTTTTTTATGGAAGAGTAATTGAGGTTAAGGTAAAAGACTGTCACTCTAGAATGTACCCAGTGGAGAATGGAACCCCACAGGGCAGTGTGTGTAGTCCTATATTGTTTAATATCATGATTAATGATGTATTTGCACAGGTTGACCGGAGTGTAGGGAAGTCCCTGTATGCAGATGATGGGGCTCTCTGGGTCAGAGGTCGCAATTTGGCATATTTGCAAGGTAAAATGCAAAAAGCAATCCAGACGGTGGAGCAGTGGGCGAATAAGTGGGGCTTTAAAGTGTCAGTCCCCAAGACTCAGGTAATATGTTTCGCTAAGAGGCATAAGTTGCTATCATTAAAATTGTATGATCAGACACTTGAACAAGTGAGTATAGTTCGATTTCTTGGTGTCTGGTTTGATGAAAAACTGACGTGGGGACAGCATATAGGGAAAGTTAAAACAAAGTGTAAAAAGATAAATAATCTGCTAAGGTGTCTCTCAGGGCAGGATTGGGGGGCATCCAGGGCATCGTTGCGCAATATCTACTGGGCGCTTATGAGGGCTGCGCTGGATTATGGGTGTACAGCGTACATGTCTGCCGCAGAATGTCATTTAAAGAAGCTAGAGGTGGAACAAACCCTGGCTTTGAGGGTGTGCAGCGGAGCATTAAGGACTTCTCCGGTAGCTGCAGTACAGGTGGAGATGGGGGAAATGCCGTTGCGCCTCAGGAGGGTGAAAATGATGCTGGCATACTGGGTCGGTCTACAAGGGCATGATGGAAGCCATCCAACAAAGACTGTCTTGTGTGAATGTGCAGAGCACGCAAAGTCAGATTTTATGAGCTTTGGGTGGGTGGCTAATAGCAGGGCAAATAGTATAGGCCTGCAAAACATCAGGTACTGCTCCACAGGTGCAGGTTCATCTTTCCCTCCCTGGCTGGTGGTGGCAGCAGAAGTGGACCTGGGGCTTCTGGGAGAAATTAAAAAGAGCCCGAAACAAGTGTCATACATAGTACAGAGATATTTGGACAGTAAATTTTCGAACAGAACAATGGTGTTCACTGATGGATCCAAAGATCCTAAGACCGGGCGTACAGGAGTGGCGTTTCATATTCCAGAGAAGAGGGTGGGGATCAAAAAGAGAGCTACAGATGAGCTGGCAGTGTACACCACAGAGCTAATAGCTGTTTTGATGAGTCTGCAGTGGGTCAAAGAAAACGGGCATCAGAGTACTGTGGTCGCATCTGACAGCGTAGCAGCTCTGACCAGCATTAAATCAGGAAGATCATGTAGACAGGACATTCTAAGTAACATTTATAGTATTATGTATGAGCTGGATGAAGAGGAAATACAGGTCAGCTTTGTGTGGGTCCCAGCACATGTGGGAGTGGAAGGGAACGAGGATGCTGATATATTGGCAAAGCAGGCGCTCAAGTCCCATGTGGTGGAATTAGATGTGCCATTGAGTAAAGCTGAAGCAAAAAGTATAATTAAAAAACATATGTGCACAACATGGCAGGAGGTGTGGGATTTTGTGGATACAGGCAGGCACCTGCATAACATCCAAAAACAGGTTGGTGGTGGGAGGAGAGCCAGTAGAAGTAGGAGGGAAGAGGCAGTTTTAACCCGATTGAGGATAGGGCACACAGGATTAAACAAAACACTACACATGATAGGGAAGCATCCAACAGGAAATTGTGAGCTTTGTGGGGAGGTAGAGTCCGTGGAACATGTATTAATTTGGTGTCCAGCATATGAAGAAGAGAGGAAGAAAATGGAAGAGTCTGTGAGACAAGAAAAGATACACTTCTCCTTAGAGAGTATCCTCAGTGAGGCATCAAATGTATATGGAAAGGTCTTGTCATTTTTAAAAGAGACAGGTTTGGAACATAGGGTTTGAGTGTCCTTTCTTTTCTTTATTATTATATTTTGTTTCCTGACACTCTCCTGCTCACACTCCAGCTCAGAGGGTGGCGGTAATGCGCCGGTAAGCTGGTTGCCAACCGCCTTCTTTTTAAACAAAAAGAAGAAGAAGAAGAAGTAATTCATAACCGGTGCTGTGGAACCGACAGCTCTGGGTTAGTCGGCACAGGATCGGACAACCTAGAGTTCAGCGTTAACTCTGTGTTTGTTAAACCTCCGTTCTTGGAACACCCCTCAGGTTTGATTGAGAGCATATGTTTCCATAGAAACTTACATGCCGTGGTCATTTTGGAACGGAAAACCTAGGGTTGCCGCTAACCCTGGGTTAACTTAGCTGGGTAAGTGATAAAACCGGCTTTGTGGAACACCCCTCAGGCTGCTTAAACCAGTCGTCATCCACACACACACACTCCACAACTACCTTTGGCCTGTTGTGGATTTTGGTCCAGGAAAGGCCGCCGAGACAGGATCGCTTTTAACTCACTTTATTTGGTTGAGGTTATTGGTCTATTGTCTATCGTCTATGAAACAAAAGGAGAGGGATCGTAAATAACACGCGCGGAGCGTCTCAGAGCTTAGCATGCAGGAAGATACGCCGCTGAGAGATTCTCTCTTCCAAAGGCGGAGTCTGAGTTTATGTATCCCAGGTGTTCTTCTTTGGGTTTTCTCACTTCCTGTGTGTGTCCGTTGCTGCCCCTAGTGTAAATGTTTTATAACTTTATCAATTGTGTTCAGTGCTGCCCTCAGGCGATTAGGAGGGGAAATTACCTCTAAACTATGCTTGGTGCTACTGGATATGGCTAAGTGAGAGTATTACAGTAAAAATGTATCGCTAGGGAATATTACAATTAAAAAATGTCACAGGCCATAGTAGACAACAGCCAGTAACAATGGAATACAGTATACAAGCTCAACTCTACAAAATCAAAATAGATAAAACAGATAGATAATTAACTTGTACTTATCTGTCCTTATACTGGGCTCAGTGTGGCATTGTTTTTTTTGGAGAATCGGGTGACTCCCCAAACGTCCGGTCGGCTGGCCCTGGCCACGCCACCATGCAACAAATGAAACTTAAAGAGATGGGCAACCAGATCTAAATACATTAAAATAACATAACAAATCAAAAAGGGATGTTTCCACGATAAACAATATCTTGTGAGGAAAATATCAGAAGTATATTACTTGGTTACATGCTTGGCTACTTAGCCAGGAGGGAAAATAAACTGTCAACAGCTCCACAACAGTAGGAAGCAGGTCAAAACTGTGTGGCCAGTTGAGCTCCGGTGTTTGTGTAACACACCTAGATACTGTATAAAATACAGATCAAAAGGGAATTTTGTTGTTTGTAAATTAGTGGAAACTATCGTAGACATTACATTTTTTATAATAAAAGGCCTGCAACAAGTCCTCCAGTACTCACTGAGATTTAAACAGTATATTCCATCATCATTTTGGGGTATTTCTTGCATCCCTAACTTTTATTTCATTCTGATTGGATGATTATAAAGTTCAAGAGATTGGGTAAAGTTTTGTGTCATATCTGTGGAGTCCTTTTTTCCTTTGTTTTTAGCAACGCCGGAGGGCCCCTTCATGCCAAGGAGCCCCTGGGCTTAGATTGCCCATATCGTTAGCCTCATAGCATAATTGCCTGTCATATTTTAAGGTTCATCTTGTATTTAGCGTTAAACATGCTTAAATCAAATAGATGACTTAGGCAGATAGTGATTATGAAATGTGTAAAGCACTCTGATTGGTTTAGGATATAGCCAATGAGGCACAGTGAATCAGCAGCGTTAGGAGCGTAGAGTTAGGCAGATGTCACAATTTGTCCAAAATATGACTTAGAAAATTATGCTATGAGGCTAATGATATGGTAGTTCCAGGTTTGCAGCAGCCAACTTTGCTCTGAATCGTCTTGTGCCCAACTGTAGAGGGATCCAAAATCCTTACAGAAGGGGGGATGGGGAGTCCACAACATTACAGTCCAGTAATAAGGTATAGAGTTATTGTAAACAATCTGTAGGAATGCAGCATTACAATGGACAGGTAGAAGCAGTGACCCTATGCTTTAATGTTTATGCAAATATATGTATTTAGGAATGCTATGCATGGTGGGTCTGTTTCAAAGTCCCAGGCCAATGTTCAGTCCCAGTCCGACCCTGACTCTGCCCTCAAAATTGAGGCCTTCTCTGAGACAATTGAAGCCGCAGAGCATCAAGTCCTCAGTTCACCATCAGCTGTGTAACTGTAACTCCTATCCAAACCACTGTTTCCTCTTGAGTCCCTCTGTTAGCTTATTATCAGTAAATTAATAAGAGGCCTCATTAGCTCACTGGGCATATTACAGGTGTTCAGATTCCTCTAGGGACACACATGGGTCTCTAAGCCCCTCTGACACAGAATTCACAGTAAATGAATGGGACAACATTGCAGGTACCGCTAGTGATTTAAACCATTCAAACATGCGGCTACTTTCAGGCACATTTCTGTCTTGCGCCAGTTCACACATGGAATAGCAAAACCAAAAGATGGGGGTAATGTATATATACTGTATGTATGGGGTGCGTTAAGATAAACAGTTGCCGATTTCATATACGTCCTCAACCGAGTCTTGTGACTGGTTCACTCGCTCTACTTGAAAGCGTCTTACATCAGACGACGTGACCCTTTCTGTGCCTCTACCGGCAATGTGCCTTCATTCACAGCACTGCAGTACAGACATTGATCCGGATATGTTACTAGGCCTTCAGCAGGAACATTGCCGGTGCAGATTTCCAGGAATATCGATCCCTTTTCCCATTCACGCTTGACCTCATGCAGGAAATGGCATGGAAAGGGGCTCACATTGTCGCAAATACGACAATGTGATCTAAAATCTTTAAGGTATATCCTAGTTCCCTTTAGGCTTTATTCCTGTCTTCTCGATTAAACATTCAACAGGTCCTGATTCCCTGTGGTCACTACAGATCCCAGGGCACTCATCCCAGGAGTAGTGGTGCTGACCCCGGTGTCCAGGCCAAATGAACCCCGACCTGTTCCCTGAGCAAGCATCGCCACATGAACATAACGTAACATGTGTTTTTGTGTGTGGGTGACGTCCCGAGACACAACAGTGAACCATTTAATTAGGTCTGGTGGGACCTGCTGAACTCAACCTTCACTGATGTTTCAAAACAATTTTGACAACCTTGATGAAATATTGACAGGAAATAGTGTTGCACAACCAAAAATTTATTTTTCTACAGTTAAGTCTAACGTTTACAACTGTTTGGATTCTGCAATGAAAATCAATTAGATTAAACATCCGAACTAGCATGTGAGACAACAAGAGGTTTGGTAAACAGACTATGGCTCTCTTCTTCACAGAGGAAAGAATAACTTTGCAACAACTACTTTGCAAAACACAAACATGTTGATGTACTTTCTTTGTTGTTTTCCTCCGTGCCCATCATCATTGGTCACGTGACTCACCCTGCCATGAATCCCATAGGGTGCGGCTTCTGAACTTCACCTTTATTATGCACACTTATTAGAGAAAAACTTCTACTCTAGCATCAACATATAATGACTGTGCTCAGGCTTCAACGTGTCAAGGGAGGTTCTCTTGCGCGAGGATGTCGTTAGTGAACTTCTCAGGGCAGAACGTGGTGGAGTTCACCATCACGGGCTTCGACCACCTACCCCACCACAAGCTGATGGGTGCCGGGATTTTGCTGGCCTACTGCCTGGCCCTCCTCTGCTCCGCCACCAACATCTGCGTCATCTCCACAGACAGGCGTCTGCACCGCCCCATGTACCTGCTGATCTGTAACCTGGCTCTGGTGGACATCATGTTCACCACCGGCGCCAGCACCACCATGATCTCTGTTCTGCTGGCCGGGGACAAAACCATCTCTTACCACTCCTGCCTGTCCCGTGTCTACATCTACCACCTAGGAGACATCACAGAGTGTCTGGCCCTCTCTCTGATGGCACTGGACCGCACTATGGCCATCAGCGAGCCCTTACGCTACGCCACCATCCTGACCAACCAGCGAGTGTTCATATTGATTGTGTTGTCCTGGCTTTTGGGGATTGGCCTTATGGGCAAGTTGACTTATACTGCAGATCAGCTGCCGTACTGCCAGCCTGTGATCAAATACGTATTCTGTGACTATGCAGCTATCATCAGGGCAGCCTGTGTGGATCCAGAACCATTTTGGCTGGTGCCCAGTTTCATTGGTCTGTGGCTAATCGCTGGGCAATTGCCATTGATCTTACTTTCCTATGGGAAACTTGTCTTTACTGTGCTGAGGCTCCCAAGCACGGAGAAAGGAGGGCGTACGTTTCGCACTATAATCAGCCATTTAATCCCTGTTTTTTCTTTCTATGCTCCGAAGCTGGTGTCAGTACTGTTAACCAGAGTGGGAGTTAAACTAAACTTAACAGAGAGAAACGCTTTGCTGATCATCTCTACACTAGTGCCACCTCTCATTAACCCCACTGTGTACTGTCTGCAGAACAAAGAGATCAGAGGTGCTGTCTTACGTGTACTTAGGAGAAATCTGGTCTTACCATTCAAGGACTAATGTTTGTAACCTCAGTAGTGCTTTACCAAATGTTCCCTGAAGTCAGTGTGAAAAAGCTTGAATGTCTGGTGTATCTTTCTGCTTCTTCATCTTCTACTTCTTTTCGTCATTTGTATATATGTGTGTAAAAGATGAAGAAAGTGAACTGAGAAAACAATGAATTTTACTTTCTCAAACTGTTTACAGAGATTAATCATCTTTTACAATCTAAATAATAAAATCAAAACACATTTGAAATGTTTTTTTATTCCTTTCCAAATAATGACAACGTACGTGTACACTTTTGGTATGTGATACATTTTGGTTCTGAAAATTGTAATATTTATTCTGGCTAATCATTCAACCAACTCACACCTTTTCTTTGCTGGAACAAATTTGATTCATTTCTTAAGCAAGGTCAGTGCTACACACTGCCTAGGTGGCTTTAATTGGGCTCCTCCGATACCAGGACACTGTGGGTGGTTTTAAAAACCAGTTCATTACAGAGTTTGAATGACAGTGGTAAATGAAGTAAGTGATCAACGCCACCATGTTGGAGTGATACTGAGTGTGTGTGTTGATGGTTGGTTTAACCTGTGAATGTAGATTGCTCAATGCACAACAGGTGTGCAGCCTCACTCAGCGGCAGAGTCTAATCAGTCTGACTCGAGCCAGATCAGGCTGCTTAAACCAGCCGTCATCCACACACACTCCACAACTACCTTTGGCCATAGTAGACTACAGCCATTAATACAGTATACAATGTCAACGCTACAAAATCAAAATAGTTCACACCCTCAATGAATGTAATCTATAAAAATGTGCATGAACACGCCCAAAACAGATAATAATTTTGATTTCATCATTATAATCCCATGTTTTAATTGGAATGAAAACCTTTTGTAAAAAATCCTCATGTTGTACTTTACTGTCTCCTTATACTGGGCTCAGTGCGGGACTGGTTTTTAGGAGAATCGGGTGACTCCCCAAACGTCCGGTCGGCTGCCCTGGCCACGCCATGCAACAAATTAAACTTAAAAAGATGGGCAACTAGATCTAAATACATTCAAATAACTTAACAACTTTGGCTACTTAGTCAGGAGGGAACATTTTTGGATATTTCTTGCATTTTGACTTCTATTTAATTCTGATTGGATAATTATCAAGATTAAGAGATGGGTAAAGTTTTGTTGCATATTTCTATGGAACCATTTCTTTTCCTCCCAACGCCGGAGGGCCCTTTCATGCTCAGGGGCCCCTGGGCCCAGATTACCCATATAGCTCCAGGTTTGCAGCAGCCACCTTTGCTTAGAATCGCCTTGTGCCCGACCGTAGAGGGATTCAAAATCCTGAGACAGACGGGGGGATGGGGAGTCCACTACATTACAGTCCTGTAATACAGTATAGAGTTATTGGAGGCAATCTGTAGGGATGCAGCATTACAATGGCCAGGTAGAAGCAGTGACCCTACGCTTGAATGTTTATGTAAATCTATATATTTAGAAATGGTATGAGTGGTGGGACGGGCTGTTTCAAAGTCCCTGGCCGATGTTCAGTCCCAGTCCGACCCTGACTCTGCCTTCAAGACTGAGGCCTTCTCTGAGACAATTGAAGCCACAGAGCATCAAGTCCTCAGTTCACCATCAGCTGTGTAACAGTAACTCTTATCCAAACCACTGTTTCCCATCGAGTACCTCTGTTATCAGCTCATTGTCAGTAAATTTATAAGAGGCCTCATTAGCTCACTGGGCATATTGCAGGGGTTCAGACTCCTCTAGGAACACACATGGGTCTCTAAGCCCTTCTGACGCAGATTTCTCAGTAAGTTACTGGGCTAACATTTCAGTCACCACTAGTGATTTTAACTATTCACACATCCAGCTACTTTCAGGCACATTTCTGTCTTGTGCCCGTTCACACATGGCTTAGCAAAGCCAAAAGATGGGGATAATGTATATATATGGGCCGAGTAAACATAAACAGTCGGTGCAGATTTCCAGGAATATCTATCCCTGTTCCCATTCACACTTGACCTCATGCAGAAAATGGCATGGAAAGGGCCTGAAGGAAACAAGCAGCAGGTAGGACACTGTGATCTTAAATCTGTAAGGTATATCCTAGTTTCCTTTAGGCTTTATTCCTGTCTTCCTGATTAAACATTCAACAGGTCCTGACTCCCTGTGGTCACTAGAGATCCCAGGGCCCTCATCCCAAGATTAGTGGTACTGACCCCGGTGTCCAGGCCAAATGAACCCCAACCTGGCCCCTGAGCCAGCATCGCCACATGAACATAACGTAACATGTGTTTTTTTGTGTGGGTGACGTCCCTAAAGACCACAGGGTACCATTTAATTAGGTCTGGTGGGACCTGCTGAAATCAACCCTCGCTGACGTTGCAAAACAATTTTGACAACTGTGATGCAATATTGACAGGAAATAGTGTTAATGGAATGAGTAACCATTTTTTTTATTTTGTACTGTTCAATCTAAACTTAACACCTGTTTGGATTCAGCAATGAAAATATATTATTTATTGCAGCATTAGAATGCGAGACGTCCAGATGTTTAGTAATCAGCCTATATGGCTTTCCTCTGCACAGAGGAAAGAATAACGATGCAACAATAACTACTTGATTAAACACGTGACTCACCCTGCCCTGCAATAGGCTGCGGCCTCTTAACCTCACCCTTATTATGCACACTTCTTAGAGCCAAACTTCCAGTCTAGCATCATCATTTCATGACTGTGCTCAGGCTTTGACACGTCAAGGGAGGTTCCCTTGTGTGAGGATGTCGTTAGTGAACTTCTCAGGGCAGAACGTGGTGGAGTTCACCATCACGGGCTTCGACCACCTACCCCACCACAAGCTGATGGGTGCCGGGATTTTGCTGGCCTACTGCCTGGCCCTCCTCTGCTCCACCACCAACATCTGCGTCATCTCCACAGACAGGCGTCTGCACCGCCCCATGTACCTGCTGATCTGTAACCTGGCTCTGGTGGACATCATGTTCACCACCGGCGCCAGCACCACCATGATCTCTGTTCTGCTGGCCGGGGACAAAACCATCTCCTACCATTCCTGCCTGTCCCGCGTCTTCATCTACCACCTAGGAGACATCACAGAGTGTCTGGCCCTTTCTCTGATGGCACTGGACCGCACTATGGCCATCAGCGAGCCCTTACGCTACGCCACCATCCTGACCAACCAGCGAGTGTTCATATTGATTGTGTTGTCCTGGCTTTTGGGGATTGGCCTTATGGGCAAGTCTGTGTCTAATGCAGATCAGCTGCCGTACTGCCAGCCTGTGATCAAATATGTATTCTGTGACTTTCCAGCTGTCATCAGGGCAGCCTGTGTGGATCCAGAACCATATTTTCTGATGCCAGGTTTTGTTGCTCTGTGGCTACTCGCTGGGCAGTTGCCATTGGTCTTACTTTCCTATGGGAAACTTGTCTTTACTGTGCTGAGGCTCCCAAGCACAGAGAAAGGAGGGCGCACGTTCCTCACTGTAATCAGCCATTTAATCCCTGTTGTTTGTTACTTTGCTCCGAAGCTGGTTTCAATACTGTTAACCAGAGTGGGAGTTAGGCTAAACTTAACAGAGAGAAACGCTTTGCTGATCATCTCTACGCTAGTGCCACCTCTCATTAACCCCACTGTGTACTGTCTGCAGAACAAAGAGATCAGAGGCGCTGTCTTACGTGTACTTAGGAGAAATCCGGTCTTAACATCCAAGAAATAATGTTTGTAACCTCAGTAGTGCTTTACCAAATATATGTCAGTGTGAAAAAGCTTGAATGTCTGGTGTATCTTTCTGCTTCTTCATCTTATACTTCTGTATTTCATTTGTGTGTAAAAGATGAAGAAAGTAAACTGAGAAAACAATGAATTTTAAATCTTTCTCAAACTATTTACAGAGATGAGCCATCTTTCACAATCTAAATAAAATCAAAACCCATTTGAAATGTGTTCCTTTCTAAATAATGACAAAGTACACGTACACTTTTGGTATGTGATACATTTTTGTTCTGAAAATTGTAATATTTATTCTGGCTAATCATGCAACCAACTCACACCTTTTCTTTGCTGAAACAAATTCAATTTATTTCTTAAACAAGGTCAGTGCTACACACTGCCTAGGTGGCTTTAATTGGGCTCCTCTGATACCAGGACACTGTGGGTGGTTTTAAAAACCAGTTCATTGCAGAGTTTGAATGACAGTGGTAAATGAAGCAGGTGATCAACGCCACCATGTTGGAGCGATCCCAAGTGTGTGTGTTGATGGTTGGTTTAACCTGTGACTGTAGATTGCTCAATGCACAACAGGTGTGCAGCCTCACTCAGCGGCAGAGTCTAATCAGTCTGACTCGGGCCAGACCAGGCTGCTTAAACCAGCCGTCATCCACACACACTCCACAACTACCTTTGGCCATAGTAGACTACAGCCATTAATACAGTATACAATGTCAACGCTACAAAATGAAAATAGTTCACACCCTCAATGAATCTAATCTATAAAAATGTGCATGAACACGCCCAAAACAGATAGATAATTTTGATTTCATCATTATAATCCCAGGTTTTAATTGGAATGAAAACCTTTTGTAAAAAATCCTCATGTTGTACTTTACTGTCTCCTTATACTGGGCTCAGTGCGGGACTGGTTTTTAGGAGAATCGGGTGACTCCCCAAACGTCCGGTCGGCTGCCCTGGCCACACCATGCAACAAATTAAACTTAAAAAGATGGGCAACTAGATCTAAATACATTAAAATAACTTAACAACTTTGGCTACTTAGTCAGGAGGGAACATTTTTGGATATTTCTTGCATTCTGACTTCTATTTAATTCTGATTCGATAATTATCAAGATTAAGAGATGGGTAAAGTTTTGTTGCATATTTCTATGGAACCATTTTTTTTCCTCCCAACGCCGGAGGGCCCTTTCATGCTCAGGGGCCCCTGGGCCCAGATTACCCATATAGCTCCAGGTTTGCAGCAGCCACCTTTGCTTAGAATCGCCTTGTGCCCGACCGTAGAGGGATTCAAAATCCTGAGACAGACGGGGGGATGGGGAGTCCACTACATTACAGTCCTGTAATACAGTATAGAGTTATTGGAGGCAATCTGTAGGGATGCAGCATTACAATGGCCAGGTAGAAGCAGTGACCCTACGCTTGAATGTTTATGTAAATCTATATATTTAGAAATGGTATGAGTGGTGGGACGGGCTGTTTCAAAGTCCCTGGCCGATGTTCAGTCCCAGTCCGACCCTGAGGCCTTCTCTGAGACAATTGAAGCCGCAGAGCATCAAGTCCTCAGTTCACCATCAGCTGTGTAACAGTAACTCTTATCCAAACCACTGTTTCCCATCGAGTACCTCTGTTATCAGCTTATTGTCAGTAAATTAATAAGAGGCCTCATTAGCTCACTGGGCATATTGCAGGGGTTCAGACTCCTCTAGGAACACACATGGGTCTCTAAGCCCTTCTGACGCAGATTTCTCAGTAAGTTACTGGGATAACATTTCAGTCACCACTAGTGATTTTAACTATTGACACATGCAGCTACTTTCAGGCACATTTCTGTCTTGCGCCCGTTCACACATGGCTTAGCAAAGCCAAAAGATGGGGATAATGTATATATATGGGCCGAGTAAACATAAACAGTCGGTGCAGATTTCCAGGAATATCTATCCCTGTTCCCATTCACACTTGACCTCATGCAGAAAATGGCATGGAAAGGGCCTGAAGGAAACAAGCAGCAGGTAGGACACTGTGATCTTAAATCTGTAAGGTATATCCTAGTTTCCTTTAGGCTTTATTCCTGTCTTCCTGATTAAACATTCAATAGGTCCTGACTCCCTGTGGTCACTAGAGATCCCAGGGCCCTCATCCCAAGATTAGTGGTACTGACCCCGGTGTCCAGGCCAAATGAACCCCAACCTGGCCCCTGAGCCAGCATCGCCACATGAACATAACGTAACATGTGTTTTTTTGTGTGGGTGACGTCCCTAAAGACCACAGGGTACCATTTAATTAGGTCTGGTGGGACCTGCTGAAATCAACCTTCGCTGATGTTCCAAAACAATTTTGACAACTGTGATGCAATATTGACAGGAAATATTGTTAATGGAAAAAAAAATATATATTTTGTACTGTTCAATCTAAACTTAACACCTGTTTGGATTCAGCAATGAAAATATATTATTTATTGCAGATGAGACATCTGCTTTAGAATGCAAGACGTCCAGATGTTTAGTAATCAGCCTATATGGCTTTCCTCTGCACAGAGGAAAGAATAACAATGCAACAATAACTACTTGATTAAACACGTGACTCACCCTGCCCTGCATCCCATAAGCTGCGGCTTCTTAACCTTACCCTTATTATGCACTCTTCTTAGAGCCAAACTTCCAGTCTAGCATCATCATTTCATGACTGTGCTCAGGCTTTAACACGTCAAGGGAGGTTCCCTTGCGTGAGGATGTCATTAGTGAACTTCTCAGGGCAGAACGTGGTGGAGTTCACCATCACGGGCTTCGACCACCTACCCCACCACAAGCTGATGGGTGCCGGGATTTTGCTGGCCTACTGCCTGGCCCTCCTCTGCTCCACCACCAACATCTGCATCATCTCCACAGACAGGCGTCTGCACCGCCCAATGTACCTGCTGATCTGTAACCTGGCTCTGGTGGACATCATGTTCACCACCAGCGCCAGCACCACCATGATCTCTGTTCTGCTGGCCGGGGACAAAACCATCTCCTACAATTCCTGCCTGTCCCGCGTCTTCATCTACCACCTAGGAGATATCACAGAGTGTCTGGCCCTTTCTCTGATGGCACTGGACCGCACTATGGCCATCAGCGAGCCCTTACGCTACGCCACCATCCTGACCAACCAGCGAGTGTTCATATCGATTGTGGTGTCCTGGCTTTTGGGGATTGGCCTTATGGGCAAGTCTGTGTCTACTGCAGATCAGCTGCCGTACTGCCAGCCTGTGATCAAATATGTATTCTGTGACTATCCAGCTGTCATCAGGGCATCCTGTGTGGATCCAGAACCATATTTTCTGATGCCAGGTTTAATTGCTCTGTGGCTACTCGGTGGGCAGTTGCCATTGATCGCACTTTCCTATGGGAAACTTGTCTTTACTGTGCTGAGGCTCCCAAGCACAGAGAAAGGAGGGCGCACGTTCCTCACTGTAATCAGCCATTTAATCCCTGTTTTTTGTTACTTTGCTCCGAAGCTGGTGTCAGTACTGTTAACCAGAGTGGGAGTTAGGCTAAACTTAACAGAGAGAAACGCTTTGCTGATCATCTCTACGCTAGTGCCACCTCTCATTAACCCCACTGTGTACTGTCTGCAGAACAAAGAGATCAGAGGCGCTGTCTCACGTTTACTTAGGAGAAATCCTAAGTCTTAATATTCAAGGACTAATGTTTGTAACCTCAGTAGTACTTTACCAAATATTCCTTGAAGTCAGTGTGAAAAAGCTTGAATGTCTGGTGTACCTTTCTGCTTCTTCATCTTCTACTTCTGTTCATTTGTATATATGTGTAAAAGATGAAGAAAGTGAACTGAGAAAACAATTAATTTTACTTTCTCAAACTGTTTACAGAGCTGAACCATCTTTTACAATCTAAATAATAAAATCAAAACACATTTGAAATGTTTTTTTATTCCTTTCCAAATAATGACAACGTACGTGTACACTTTTGGTATGTGATACATTTTGGTTCTGAAAATTGTAATATTTATTCTGGCTAATCATTCAACCAACTCACACCTTTTCTTTGCTGGAACAAATTTGATTCATTTCTTAAGCAAGGTCAGTGCTACACACTGCCTAGGTGGCTTTAATTGGACTCCTCTGATACCAGGACACTGTGGGTGGTTTTAAAAACCAGTTCATTGCAGAGTTTGAATGACAGTGGTAAATGAAGTAAGTGATCAACGCCACCATGTTGGAGTGATACTGAGTGTGTGTGTTGATGGTTGGTTTAACCTGTGAATGTAGATTGCTCAATGCACAACAGGTGTGCAGCCTCACTCAGCATCAGAGTCTAATCAGTCTGACTCGAGCCAGACCAGGCTGCTTAAACCAGCCGTCATCCACACACACTCCACAACTACCTTTGGCCATAGTAGACTACAGCCATTAATACAGTATACAATGTCAACGCTACAAAATGAAAATAGTTCACACCCTCAATGAATCTAATCTATAAAAATGTGCATGAACACGCCCAAAACAGATAATAATTTTGATTTCATCATTATAATCCCAAGTTTTAATTTAAATTAAAACTTTTTGTAAAAAAAATCCTCATGTTGTACTTTACTGTCTCCTTATACTGGGCTCAGTGCGGGACTGGTTTTTAGGAGAATCGGGTGACTCCCCAAATGTCCGGTCGGCTACCCTGGCCACACCATGCAACAAATTCAACTTAAAAAGTTGAATTTGTTTCAACTTAAAAAGTTGAATTTGTAGATCTAAATACATTAAAATAACTTAACAAATCAAAAAGGGATTCACCGACAAACCTACCGGATATCTTGTCAGGAAAATATAGTATATTACTTGGTTACCTGCTTGGCTACTTAGTCAGAGGGGAACATTTTTGGATATTTCTTGCATTTCTGACTTCTATTTAATTCTGATTGGATAATTATCAAGATTAAGAGATGGGTAAAGTTTTGTTGCATATTTCTATGGAACCATTTCTTTTCCTCCCAACACCGGAGGGCCCTTTCATGCTCAGGGGCCCCTGGGCCCAGATTACCCATATAGCTCCAGGTTTGCAGCAGCTGCCTTTGCTTTGAATCGCCTTGTGCCCGACCGTAGAGGGATCCAAAATCCTGAGACAGACGGGGGGATGGGGAGTCCACTACATTACAGTCCTGTAATCAGGATAGAGTTATTGGAGGCAATTAGGGATGCAGCATTACAATGGCCAGGTAGAAGCAGTGACCCTACGCTTGAATGTTTATGTAAATCTATATATTTAGAAATGGTATGCGTGGTGGACCGGCCTGTTTCAAGTCCTCAGTTCACCATCAGCTGTGTAACTGTAAATCTTATCAAAAATACTATTTCCCCTCGAGTCCCTCTGTTATCAGATTATTGTCAGTAAATGAATTAGAGTCCTCATTAGCTCACTGGGAATATTGCATGTGTTCAGACTCCTCTATTCACACATGTAGCTACTTTCAGGCACACATCGCTCTTGCGGCCACTGACACGCTGAACAGCAATGCCAAAATATGGGGGTTATATATATATTGTGCGCCACAAGGGATTGACAAGAAGGGAGCCCAGATTAAGCAGTTTGCAACTCATGCCTTTTACACCGCACAACCCGAGAGTTGCATGAAGTTTTGACCCTCCACCTAATTGACCTCCATGGGCTTCTCAGTGACGGTTTCAATGTTCTCCAACTCCACCATCACCGATGTGGAGTTCAATAGAACCTGTATAGTGTCACTGCCGCAAAGGAGCCAGGAGGGCGCCAGAGGTCCATCTAGCGATAATGCGAACCCTCCCAGGATCCTTTGCGGCACACAGAACACGGCGACCATGCCCACGGTCGCCTCAATATATGTGGGGCGCATTAACATGTGCTCGATTTCATAAACAGTCGCCGATTTTAAATAGGTCCTCAGCAGAGTCTTGTGATTGGTTCGCTCGCTCAATGTGGACGTCTTACATCAGACAACCTGACCCTTTCCGTGCCTCTACCGGCAACGTGACTTCTTTCATTCACAGCACTGCCGTACAGACAGTGATCCGGATATGTTACTAGGCCTTCAGCAGGAAAATTGCCGGTGCAAATTTACAGAAATATCGATCCCTGTTCGCATTCCCACATGAGCTATGCAGGAAATCTTCCGGAACGTTGCAGGTTGAGACTGCCTGTGTGAAAGGGGCTTAAATAAACAAGAAGAGGATAGGACATTGTGATCTTAAATCTGTAAGGTATATCCTAGTTCCCTTAACCTTTATTCCTGTCTTCCTGATGAGACATTCAACAGGTCCTGACTCCCTATGGTCACTAGAGATCCCAGGGCACTCATCCCAAGAGTAGTGGTGCTGACCCCGGTGTCCAGGCCAAATGAACCCCAACCTGGCCCCTGAGCCAGCATCGCCACATGAACATAACGTAACATGTATATGTTAGGGATAATATTTCTGCTGGTATTAACTTGACAATCTTTGTCATTTATGTTGTAGGAATACCTCCTATCTATTTGCTATTAATAGTGCAATTAGTGACAATATAATTCAGTATTCAGTCAATGTGACTACACTATTTTAAAATACACCTAGTTTAAACAAATTAATTCTAATCCCTTTTTAAATTAAACCAGGGTGCGAATTACACTGCCCACTTTTGCGATGTTGCTGTCATATATCCCTATACTGTGGCTCCCAAACGGATTCACTGAGACGTATCAGACCCCAGGGTGCCAGTCCCCAGCTCACCTTCAGTTCGTGTCGACTGCTCCCCAAACCACTGTTTCCCATCGAGTCCCTCTGTTATCAGCTCACTGTCAGTAAATTAATAAGAGGCCTCATTAGCTCCCTGGCCATGTGTCAGGTGTTCAGACAGGTGTCAGGTGTCTCTATTGGAAATAAACAGCAGATCAGAGCCACCATTCCAGCAAGATTACAAAGATGACCCCACGGGATCAAGAAAGGGACACATTTGACGAATAAGCTCAGGCCAGATAACGTTAGAAGGAATTGTCAACCACTCTAAATGTCCTGTGGTCACCCAACCCTGCGAGAGCTACAGCGTGCAAGGGTGCCCCTAGAGGAGCAAAGCTGTACCCCACCACCTGATGCTGCTGGCACTGCTTAGATTCATCACGACCTGCCCTGACCGTCAAGTCTCACTCGTTTACACTCCTCTCTGTGTCCAATAAAGATACAGGTAATGACACATATGTATTGTTTGATTGATTGATTGATTGATTGATTGATTGGTGAATATTTTGGTGAACAGTTTATACATTGCCTAAATCTAATATAATTTACGTTTTTTAAACAATGACAATTCAAATCCCGATACCCGAGTTTCGCACAAGCATCGTCCTTGTTGTAATTGTTGTCGTGTCCACTAGATGTCGCCCCAGGATCGCTCTATCTCAGTGTTTGTCATAGGCGCACCTGTGTTTTTAAGGGTTTATGTTCGGTTTCCTGTCCTCCCTGTGTTCCCTTAGCGTATAGTTGCTTTATGCAATACACCACGCACAGTATAGTTTAAGTTAAAACAAATAACAAATTATAGTCATGACATGGAGGCCTAGTACTGTTGTGTTATTTTGGAAAAGGCAGCCGAAACAGAATCGCTTTTAACTCACTTTCTTTGGTAAAAGTTCTGGCCTATTATCTATGAAGCAAAAGGAGAGAAATTATATATTTCACGCGTGGAGCGACTCCAAGCTGAATATCTAATCGATACACTGCCCAGGAGTTTCTATTGTCTAAAGGCAGGGTTCGAGGTTAAAGGAGGTAAGGGTCTTCTATGGCTTTAAAAGCCTGCCCCCTTCTTGTATGTGTGATCAGCTGTTGCCCCCTTGTGGCTATGTGCAAGTGTTACAGCTTTTTACTAATACGTTTTCGGTCTGACCCCTTTGGCTATGTGCGGGTATTACTTCCTAGCTATTATATGTGCTCGGTCCTGCTCCCTGTGGCTATGTGAGAATATTGCAGCTTTGTTATTCTATGTGCTGAAATGTGTCACAGTACTTAGGCCATCTATTGACAGTGAATATCCATTTCCTGTCACCTCCTAATTTAGGCGTTTGGTTTCAGGGTCAGGCGCTGTCTCCTCCCCCTCTGCTGAGGTTTACTAAACCTAGCAGATGACTTCTGCAATTACTTTCAACAACGCACACGGATCCTTTAGAATCATTCCTGCCGGCGCTCTTGCTGTGAGGGTTAATTAACACATTCACGGGCAACGAAAATGCAAGAAGAGACTGCAGTAGGGCTTCACATAAAGATGAAATCTGACACACAAAGTCAAACAGCTGTGAACTACTACTACACTGTCCTTCTGTCCTGAAATAGGACATCCTCTCTGACAACCGCCCAGTGTTGACTTGCCCACTAAGTCCCCACCAACCTAGAAATAAACAGTCCTGTTATAGCCAGAGGCTGATAAGGTTTTACAAATTCTCGTGGTCCATGTTGTCACAAGACTGGCCCCGATCTGATGACAGTTTTGCAGTATTTCTTTTTCTTATCATATGTTAAGCCAGGGGGAATACAGTATGTTCTTTTTATAAGATTGTCCTAGGGCATCTGTGAGGCTCCGGATTATGGTTATGAAAAGCTTCTCATATCAGCACAACACCATATCAAAAGAGATCCCATGTAATAAAGCATTGCATTACAACCTCATACATTATAACTGTTCACCTGATATGACCTCTGAGTACAAATTCAATTCACCTGTGTTGTAGCCACTCATTATGGCGCATGCCTCCATGTGTTGGTGTGTAATAAATACATGTTATTTATATTTATGTTTTATGTATTATAATCTACATTATTGATGATCAATGTACCATTAAAATCCTGTAAGACTAGAGACTTACTTGCCATGTAGGATTCAGCCACATGAGGGCACTGTTGGCTTACATTATGTTTTGACTATGTCCAGGGCACACGTTTCAACGGCAGGTTAGCCAACCCACAAAGAAAACGGGCGGATACACAACATGTACGATCCCTGGGGATTTGACCCAAATATTTGATGAGGAATCGTCCAACTGATCTAGAAGCATGTTTTTGCCTCAGTTATAGCAGCATGGCATCAGTAAGGTTGGATATTCATGTATAAAAACAACAACATGTTGTTGAATATAAGGAATACTACAACATGGTGTATGTGTCGACGTTCCCGTCTGACATGATCAAAAGGTGGTTTTGAAGGGTGTGATTGTGTGGTGTTGTAGGATCTTGTATTGTGCATCATGTAAACCCAGCAGTCTACTTGAGGCCCTGGAGGAAACTGATTGTAACCAAGCC